>NC_091383.1:7168113-7300613 GCF_038502225.1 Cherax quadricarinatus
CTTCCCTACTTCCAACTTTAACAGTCGCCGTCATGTTGAATCCTCTCTAATACACAACTTTCCTTGTATGAATCTTAGTCGTTGCTTCGTCTCTGTAGATGCCTTCCTCTCCCACTACATTGTAAAATGTTCCAAACTTCAGAACACCCGTGACTTAACCTGATTCCTCATTTTTCTTCTTCTCCCTCTTCCCCTTTCCTCTTTCCTTTTTTTTGTCTTTCTCCTGCCGCGTGTTTCTGTTCCTTCATTATTTATTTCATCACTTCCCCTTTCTCCCACCTCTGTGCACTTGCTCTCCCTCTGTGGGCACCTAGCTCCCTTGTGGGCACCTAGCTCCCTTGTGGGCACCTAGCTCCCTTGTGGGCACCTAGCTCCGTTGCAGTGCTCCCCGGTCTTTATATTTGACTGGCTCCTCCTCCTTAGTTCCCCACTACTACCACCACTACTACTACTACTACTACTACTACTACTACTACTACTACTACTACTACTACTACTACTACTACTACTACTACTACTACTACCACTACTACCACCACTACCTCTTCCTGCCTATATATAGCCGTCCTGCTCCACTTCTGGTTAGTGTGACTATGTAAATGGTCCAAGTCGGACCGAAACGTCGTCGTAAGCTCCTCTCTTCTATGTGCGCGTTATTTGTGTAGCATATATACCATATTGGTTGGCTTGTGCCTCGCCGCAAATACACGTATATTCCATGTGAATTGAGGCAGCAGCAATTCGGAGGGTCTTAGGGTCGAGGCGTATTCCCATTGCTGATATGGGAACTGTTTGGAGGAAGTCCCCGGAGTGATGTGCACTCACAGCTTGGAGACGGGCAGTCGCCAAGCTGTTTGTAATGAATGGTTTAAAAGCGACAAGTTGAAGATTAAGATATTTATGCAACATATGGGAATCTTTACTGAGGAAACATTTCGCCACTCAGTGGCTTCATCAGTCCAATGCAAAGCAGGAAGGTGTAAGGAGAGGAGGAGTTTGAGGTAATCAGTCCCTCAGCCTGGAGTCGATGTGTTCACTCCATCAATCTTGTAGAATGTAGAGCATAGAGCAATAGATGGAAATAAATGGTATAAAATACCGACACAATGGAAATATAAACACATATGCAGTATAATGTGATCCTTTATTGACTACGTTTGGCCCACACAGCGGGCGATACTTGAAAAAGCCCACTGTGTGGGCGAAACGTAGTCAATAAAGGATCACATTATACTGCATATATGTTTATATTTCAATAGAGCAATAGAAGTGGCTTATACACTGTAGACGAAGAAACGTTTCGGTTCGACCGAAACGTCGTAAGCTCCTCTCCCTCTCTCTCTCTCATGTACGGGTTGTTTGTGTATTTTCCAATCACTGTATTGTACCTTTTTGTTCCATATACCTCTACTAGGTAAGTTTATTTAGGTTCAGGTACACTCAAATACGTCAAATATCAGTGTAAACACACACGGTGCATATATTCTGCCATCAGACATTCATCAAAGGACTGTCAGTCCGTTTCTGTATTTTTTTCAATATGTGTGACTTCCAATGGGTGTGTTGATATTAATACCTCACACATGACTTGTTCTTATCACTGGGGTGTCCACAGAGGTGTCCTTGGAGGTGTCTTCTAGATGAGACGCCTTAATGTGACGGATCCCCCTTGTGTTGTTGTGACTCAGATGACATACGAACGCCGCCATCTTCCACCCATAATGCATCATCAAACACTGCCGTACTTGTGATCTCCATGTCTCCTCTTCCCCCTCGCCTCAAACACTATCTTCCACCCTCTTCCCTCTCAGTTTTCTCTCCTCACTCGCCTCATACATCGCTTCATCTCAACCTCACGTCTCATCCCGCGCTGACAGCCACGGCTGACGTGTCATAAACAGCGCTGATGCTCCTCAAACGGGACACAGGATAGCATCAGAAAAACAGCTTAGTGCATTAGCTATCATACCTGCATTCCTCTTATAAAAATATTTGTGAGGAAATATATTTCACATTATTTTAAGTATTATAACAATGAAATACAAATCTCATTTTGATTATTTTAAGAATATCTACAGTGAAATATATTTCTCATTTTGATTATTTTAAGAATATCTGCAGTGAAATATATTTCTCATTTTGATTATTTTAAGAATATCGGCAGTGAAATATATTTCTCATTTTGATTATTTTAAGAATATCTGCAGTGAAATATATTTCTCATTTTGATTATTTTAAGAATATCTGCAGTGAAATATATTTCTCATTTTGATTATTTTAAGAATATCTGCAGTGAAATATATTTCTCATTTTGATTATTTTAAGAATATCTGCAGTGAAATATATTTCTCATTTTGATTATTTTAAGAATATCTGCAGTGAAATATATTTCTCATTTTGATTATTTTAAGAATATCTGCAGTGAAATATATTTCTCATTTTGATTATTTTAAGAATATCTGCAGTGAAATATATTTCTCATTTTGATTATTTTAAGAATATCGGCAGTGAAACATATTTCTCATTTTGATTATTTTAAGAATATTACAATATTTCTCACTTAAGAATATCTGCAATTAAATATATTCCTCATTATTTTAAGAATACAATGAAATAAATTTCTCATAATTTAAGAATATTCACAATGAAATATTTCTTTTAACAAGTCGGCCGCGTCCCACGAAGGTGTCACCATCATCACTTTCACCATCATTCATCACTTTCACCAACATTCATCACTTTCACCATCACTCATCACTTTCACCATCATTCATCACTTTCACCATCACTCATCACTTTCACCATCATTCATCACTTTCACCATCATTCATCACTTTCACCATCACTCATCACTTTCACCATCATTCATCACTTCAACCATCATTCATCACTTTCACCATCATTCATCACTTCAACCATCATTCATCACTTTCACCATCATTCATCACTTCAACCATCATTCATCACTTTCACCATCACTCATCACTTTCACCATCATTCATCACTTCAACCATCATTCATCACTTTCACCATCATTCATCACTTTCACCATCATTCATCACTTCAACCATCATTCTTCACTTTCACCATCACTCATCACTTTCACCATCATTCATCACTTCAACCATCATTCATCACTTTCACCATCATTCATCACTTTCACCATCACTCATTGCTTTCACCATCATCACTTTCACCATCACTCATCGCTTTCACCATCACTCATCGCTTTCACCATCATCACTTTCACCATCACTCATCACTTTCACCATCACTCATCGCTTTCACCATCATCACTCTCACCATCATCATCACTTTCACCATCACTCATCACTTTCACCATCATCACTTTCACCATCATCACTTTCACCATCACTCATCACTTTCACCATCACTCATCACTTTCACCATCACTCATCACTTTCACCATCATCACTTTCACCATCACTCATCACTTTCACCATCACTCATCACTTTCACCATCACTCATCACTTTCACCATCACTCATCACTTTCACCATCATTCATCACTTTCACCATCATTCATCACTTTCACCATCATTCATCACTTTCACCATCATTCATCACTTTCACCATCATTCATCACTTTCACCATCATTCATCACTTTCACCATCATTCATCACTTTCACCATCATTCATCACTTTCACCATCATTCATCACTTTCACCATCATTCATCACTTTCACCATCACTCATCACTTTCACCATCATTCATCACTTTCACCATCACTCATCACTTTCACCATCATTCATCACTTTCACCATCACTCATCACTTTCACCATCACTCATCACTTTCACCATCATTCATCACTTTAACCATCACTCATCACTTTCACCATCATTCATCACTTTCACCATCATTCATCACTTTCACCATCACTCATCACTTTCACCATCATTCATCACTTTCACCATCACTCATCACTTTCACCATAATTCATCACTTTCACCATCATTCATCACTTTCACCATCATTCATCACTTTCACCATCATTCATCACTTTCACCATCATTCATCACTTTCACCATCATTCATCACTTTCACCATCATTCATCACTTTCACCATCATTCATCACTTTCACCCCCACCCCCCAACCTTTTCGAGGACGACTCCAATACACAGATAACCCGCACATAAAAGAGAGAAGCTTACGACGACGTTTCGGTCCGACTTGGACCATTTACAAAGTCACACTAACCAGAAGTGGAGCAGGACGGCTATATATAAGCAGGAAGAGGTGGTGGCTCTCCATGTCATTCTACTTTGAACCATTCTCTCTAAATGACCAAACCACCTCAACAACCCCTCTTCAGCCCTCTGACTAATACTTTTATTAACTCCACACCTTCTCCTAATTTCCACACTTCGAATTTTCTGCATAATATTTACACCACACATTGCCCTTAGACAGGACATCTCCACCGCCTCCAACCGTCTCCTCGCTGCTGCATTTACCACCCAAGCTTCACACCCATATAAGAGTGTTGGTACTACTATACTTTCATACATTCCCTTATTTGCCTCCATAGATAATGTTTTTTGACTCCACAAATACCTCAATGCACCACTCACCTTTTTTCCCTCATCAATTCTATGATTAATCTCATCCTTCATAAACCCATCCGCCGACACGTCAACTCCTAAATATCTGAAAACATTCACTTCTTCCATACTCCTCCTCCCCAATATGATATCCAATTTTTCTTTAACTAAATCGTTTGATACCCTCACCATCTTACTCTTTTCTATGTTCACTTTCAACTTTCTACCTTTACACACATTCTCAAACTCATCCACTAACCTTTGCAATTTTTCTTTAGAATCTCCCATAAGCACAGTATCATCAGCAAAAAGTAACTGTGTCAACTCCCATTTTATATTTGATTCCCCATAATTTAATCCCACCCCTCTCCCGAACACCCTTTATAAATATATTAAACAACCATAGTGACATCACATACACACACACACACACACACACACACACACACACACACACACACACACACACACACACACATATATATTTATTTTATTTTATTATCACACTGGCCGATTCCCACCAAGGCAGGGTGGCCACCAAGGCAGGGTGGCCACCAAGGCAGGGTGGCCCACCAAGGCAGGGTGGCCACCAAGGCAGGGTGGCCCACCAAGGCAGGGTGGCCCGAAAAAGAAAAACTTTCACCATCATTCACTCCATCACTGTCTTGCCAGAAGGGTGCTTTACACTACAGTTTTTAAACTGCAACATTAACACCCGTCCTTCAGAGTGCAGGCACTGTACTTCCCATCTCCAGGACTCAAGTCCGGCCTGCCGGTTTCCCTGAACCCCTTCATAAATGTTACTTTGCTCACACTCCAACAGCACGTCAAGTATTAAGAACCATTTGTCTCCATTCATTCCTATCAAACACGCTCACGCATGCCTGCTGGAAGTCCAAGCCCCTCGCACACAAAACCTCCTTTACCCCCTCCCTCCAACCTTTCCTAGGTCGACCCCTAGCCCGCCTTCCTTCCACTACAGACTGATACACTCTTGAAGTTACTCTGTTTCGCTCCATTCTCTCTACATGTCCAAACCACCTCAACAACCCTTCCTCAGCCCTCTGGACAACAGTTTTGGTAATCCCGCACCTCCTCCTAACTTCCAAACTACGAATTCTCTGCATTATATTCACACCACACATTGCCCTCAGACATGACATCTCCACTGCCTCCAGCCTTCTCCTCGCTGCAACATTCATCACCCATGCTTCACACCCATATAAGAGCGTTGGTAAAACTATACTCTCATACATTCCCCTCTTTGCCTCCAAGGACAAAGTTCTCTGTCTCCACAGACTCCTAAGTGCACCACTCACCCTTTTCCCCTCATCAATTCTATGATTCACCTCATCTTTCATAGACCCATCCGCTGACACGTCCACTCCCAAATATCTGAATACATTCACCTCCTCCATACTCTCTCCCTCCAATCTGATATCCAATCTTTCATCACCTAATATTTTTGTTATCCTCATAACCTTACTCTTTCCTGTATTCACCTTTAATTTTCTTCTTTAGCACACCCTACCAAATTCATCCACCAATCTCTGCAACTTCTCTTCAGAATCTCCCAAGAGCACAGTGTCATCAGCAAAGAGCAACTGTGACAACTCCCACTTTATGTGTGATTCTTTATCTTTTAACTCCACGCCTCTTGCCAAGACCCTCGCATTTACTTCTCTTACAACCCCATCTATAAATATATTAAACAACCACGGTGACATCACACATCCTTGTCTAAGGCCTACTTTTACTGGGAAATAATTTCCCTCTTTCCTACATACTCTAACTTGAGCCTCACTATCCTCGTAAAAACTCTTCACTGCTTTCAGTAACCTACCTCCTACACCATACACTTGCAACATCTGCCACATTGCCCCCCTATCCACCCTGTCATACGCCTTTTCCAAATCCATAAATGCCACAAAGACCTCTTTAGCCTTATCTAAATACTGTTCACTTATATGTTTCTCTGTAAACACCTGGTCCACACACCCCCTACCTTTCCTAAAGCCTCCTTGTTCATCTGCTATCCTATTCTCCGTCTTACTTTTAATTCTTTCAATAATAACTCTACCATACACTTCACCAGGTATACTCAACAGACTTATCCCCCTATAATTTTTGCACTCTCTTTTATCCCCTTTGCCTTTATACAAAGGAACTATGCATGCTCTCTGCCAATCCCTAGGTACCTTACCCTCTTCCATACATTTATTAAATAATTGCACCAACCACTCCAAAACTATATCCCCACCTGCTTTTAACATTTCTATCTTTATCCCATCAATCCCGGCTGCCTTACCCCCTTTCATTTTACCTACTGCCTCACGAACTTCCCCCACACTCACAACTGGCTCTTCCTCACTCCTACAAGATGTTGTTCCTCCTTGTCCTATACACGAAATCACAGCTTCCCTATCTTCATTAACGTTTAACAATTCCTCAAAATATTCCCTCCATCTTCCCAATACCTCTAACTCTCCATTTAATAACTCGCCTCTCCTATTTTTAACTGACAAATCCATTTGTTCTCTAGGCTTTCTTAACTTGTTAATCTCACTCCAAAACTTTTTCTTATTTTCAGCAAAATTTGTTGATAACATCTCACCCACTCTCTCATTTGCTCTCTTTTTACACACACACACACACACACACACACACGCACACACACACACACACACACACACACACACACACACACACACACACACACACACACACACAAACACAGATATATATATATATATATATATATATATATATATATATATATATATATCTCTATATATATATATATATATATATATATATATATATATATATGTCGTGCCGAATATGTAAAACTGGTCAATTAGCAAGAACTCATTTGAAATTAAGTCCTTTCTGAAATTTTCTCTTATACGTTTAAAGATATATTTTTTTCATTAATGTTAATGTAAAAATTTAGAATTTTGCACCAAAAGAATCTTAGAAAACTTACCTAACCTTATTATAACAAGAACAATTTATTTTAGCCTAACCCAACTAAATATATTTTAGATTTGTTTACAATAATTTAATACTAAACAAACACAGTGAAATATATTTTTTTCGTTACGTTCAGAATGATTTTGGCGAAATTATTGCATACACAAATTTTCACTTGTCCTATATGGCAAGACGAGCGTTGCTATTTAAGCCAAGATCCCAAGTTCTGCCTATTCGGCACGACATATATATATATATATATATATATATATATATATATATATATATATATATATATATATATATATATATATATATATATATATATATATATGAAGTGAATTAAGATGACTGTTGTATTAATTTGACTTCTCTGGGCGTCTAGGATAATAAAAAATGATTCCAGTGCAAATATCGAATAAATAACAGATGTTAATCAGGTAATCAGTGTTAATCAGGTAATCAGTGTTAATCAGGTAATCAGTGTTAATCAGGTAATAATGATCAAAATTCGACTTGGATCTTGCGTTGGGACTCGAAATTATTAGTTAATTACGCCAGCGTATAATTGATATAATTCATCAGAGATTATTTAATATGAATTATTTCTGGTTATCAAGGAATTATTTAATATGAATTATTTCTGGTTATCAAGGAATTATTTAATATGAATTATTTCTGGTTATCAAGGAATTATTTAATATGAATTATTTCTGGTTATCAAGGAATTATTTAGTAGTGAAGACAACTTGATTGACACTTGACACTTTGTGTCTTAGTTATAAGTGATAAGTGTACATCCCCTTGATTATTTTCTTGAAATTTATAAGAAAATTAATTTTGGTAGATGTTATTGTTTTAAGTGGTGGATATTATTGTTTTAAGTGGTGGATGTTATTGTTTTAAGTGGTGGATGTTATTGTTTTAAGTGGTGGATGTTATTGTTTTAAGTGGTGGATGTTATTGTTTTAAGTGGTGGATGTTATTGTTTTAAGTGGTGGATGTTATTGTTTTAAGTGGTGGATGTTATTGTTTTAAGTGGTGGATGTTATTGTTTTAAGTGGTGGATGTTATTGTTTTAAGTGGTGGATGTTATTGTTTTAAGTGGTGGATGTTATTGTTTTAAGTGGTGGATGTTATTGTTTTAAGTGGTGGATGTTGTTTAAGTGGTGGATGTTGTTGTTTTAAGTGGTGGATGTTATTGTTTTAAGTGGTGAATATTATTGTCAGTTCACATGTTATTAAGTGAGTCAAGAAATACAATAAATATTGAGGAAGAATGTGAATGTTCTTGTTCTGTTCTAAGAGGAGCTGTGACTCGACCCCTGCAACCACAAATAGGTGAGTACAGAAGTATATACGAAAGACGAGGTAATCAGTCCCTCAGTCTAGGAGCAGGTGAAGACCACCGTAGTCTTGAAGACTCTGTAGCATAGGCAGGAAGACTGGTGCTTGTATACTGGCGTCAGGTGAGGGACGGGCACCAGACCAAAACATAGTCACTGGTTGGCGAAACGTCTACAAATTAAAGATTATCAGAAGTACGTGTGTCTAATTCTTCGTCGAGTCAATTTAGGATTTATACTGCGAGGGGCATTTCGAATGGTTATAGGTAGCCATAATTTTTAAAGGACTGGACTGGTAAGCCAGTGGAAGGCCTCGGTCAGATGATCAGAAGCTTCAGTGGCGGGTTATCATTTGACTAAGACCAGTGTCAGGAAACACTTGTACTGTTTCCTGACCAATCTTACCATCATATAACTAAGACCAGTGTCAGGAAACACTTGTACTGTTTCCTGACCAATCTTACCATCATATAACTAAGACCAGTGTCAGGAAACACTTGTACTGTTTCCTGACCAATCTTACCATCATATAACTACTTGTAGACCAATCTTACATCACTAAGACCAGCGTCAGGAAACACTTGTACTGTTTCCTGACCAATCTTACCATCATATAACTAAGACCAGTGTCAGGAAACACTTGTACTGTTTCCTGACTAATCTTACCATCATATAACTAAGACCAGTGTCAGGAAACACTTGTACTGTTTCCTGACCAATCTTACCATCATATAACTAAGACCAGCTTTAGGAAACACTTGTACTGTTTCCTGACCAATCTTACCATCATATAACTAAGACCAGTGTCAGGAAACACTTGTACTGTTTCCTGACCAATCTTACCATCATATAACTAAGACCAGTGTCAGGAAACACTTGTACTGTTTCCTGACCAATCTTACCATCATATAACTAAGACCAGCGTCAGGAAACACTTGTACTGTTTCCTGACCAATCTTACCATCATATAACTAAGACCAGCGTCAGGAAACACTTGTACTGTTTCCTGACCAATCTTACCATCATATAACTAAGACCAGTGTCAGGAAACACTTGTACTGTTTCCTGACCAATCTTACCATCATATAACTAAGACCAGTGTCAGGAAACACTTGTACTGTTTCCTGACCAATCTTACCATCATATAACTAAGACCAGTGTCAGGAAACACTTGTACTGTTTCCTGACCAATCTTACCATCATATAACTAAGACCAGTGTCAGGAAACACTTGTACTGTTTCCTGACCAATCTTACCATCATATAACTAAGACCAGTGTCAGGAAACACTTGTACTGTTTCCTGACCAATCTTACCATCATATAACTAAGACCAGTGTCAGGAAACACTTGTACTGTTTCCTGACCAATCTTACCATCCTGACCAATCTTACCATCATATAACTAAGACCAGACCAGTGTCAGGAAACACTTGTACTGTTTCCTGACCAATCTTACCATCATATAACTAAGACCAGACCAATCTTACCATCATATAACTAAGACCAGCGTCAGGAAACACTTGTACTGTTTCCTTACCAATCTTACCATCATATAACTAAGACCAGTGTCAGGAAACACTTGTACTGTTTCCTGACCAATCTTACCATCATATAACTAAGACCAGTGTCAGGAAACACTTGTACTGTTTCCTGACCAATCTTACCATCATATAACTAAGACCAGTGTCAGGAAACACTTGTACTGTTTCCTGACCAGTCTTACCATCATATAACTAAGACCAGCGTCAGGAAACACTTGTACTGTTTCCTTACCAATCTTACCATCATATAACTAAGACCAGTGTCAGGAAACACTTGTACTGTTTCCTGACCAATCTTACCATCATATAACTAAGACCAGACCAATCTTACCATCATATAACTAAGACCAGTGTCAGGAAACACTTGTACTGTTTCCTGACCAATCTTACCATCATATAACTAAGACCAGCGTCAGGAAACACTTGTACTGTTTCCTGACCAATCTTACCATCATATAACTAAGACCAGTGTCAGGAAACACTTGTACTGTTTCCTGACCAATCTTACCATCATATAACTAAGACCAGTGTCAGGAAACACTTGTACTGTTTCCTGACCAATCTTACCATCATATAACTAAGACCAGCGTCAGGAAACACTTGTACTGTTTCCTGACCAATCTTACCATCATATAACTAAGACCAGTGTCAGGAAACACTTGTACTGTTTCCTGACCAATCTTACCATCATATAACTAAGACCAGTGTCAGGAAACACTTGTACTGTTTCCTGACCAATCTTACCATCATATAACTAAGACCAGTGTCAGGAAACACTTGTACTGTTTCCTGACCAATCTTACCATCATATAACTAAGACCAGTGTCAGGAAACACTTGTACTGTTTCCTGACCAATCTTACCATCATATAACTAAGACCAGTGTCAGGAAACACTTGTACTGTTTCCTGACCAATCTTACCATCATATAACTAAGACCAGTGTCAGGAAACACTTGTACTGTTTCCTGACCAATCTTACCATCATATAACTAAGACCAGTGTCAGGAAACACTTGTACTGTTTCCTGACCAATCTTACCATCATATAACTAAGACCAGTGTCAGGAAACACTTGTACTGTTTCCTGACAATCAATCTTACCATCACTTGTATGACCAATACCATCATATAACTAAGACCAGTGTCAGGAAACACTTGTACTGTTTCCTGACCAATCTTACCATCATATAACTAAGACCAGTGTCAGGAAACACTTGTACTGTTTCCTGACCAATCTTACCATCATATAACTAAGACCAGCGTCAGGAAACACTTGTACTGTTTCCTGACCAATCTTACCATCATATAACTAAGACCAGTGTCAGGAAACACTTGTACTGTTTCCTGACCAATCTTACCATCATATAACTAAGACCAGTGTCAGGAAACACTTGTACTGTTTCCTGACCAATCTTACCATCATATAACTAAGACCAGCGTCAGGAAACACTTGTACTGTTTCCTGACCAATCTTACCATCATATAACTAAGACCAGCGTCAGGAAACACTTGTCCTGTTTCCTGACCAATCTTACCATCATATAACTAAGACCAGTGTCAGGAAACACTAGTACTGTTTCCTGACCAATCTTACCATCATATAACTAAGACCAGTGTCAGGAAACACTTGTACTGTTTCCTGACCAATCTTACCATCATATAACTAAGACCAGTGTCAGGAAACACTTGTACTGTTTCCTGACCAATCTTACCATCATATAACTAAGACCAGTGTCAGGAAACACTTGTACTGTTTCCTGACCAATCTTACCATCATATAACTAAGACCAGTGTCAGGAAACACTTGTACTGTTTCCTGACCAATCTTACCATCATATAACTAAGACCAGTGTCAGGAAACACACTGTTTCCTGACCAATCTTACCATCATATAACTGTCAGGAAACACTTATACTGTTTCCTGACCAATCTTACCATCATATAACTAAGACCAGTGTCAGGAAACACTTGTGTCCTGTTTCCTGACCAATCTTACCATCATATAACTAAGACCAGTGTCAGGAAACACTTGTACTGTTTCCTGACCAATCTTACCATCATATAACTAAGACCAGCGTCAGGAAACACTTGTACTGTTTCCTGACCAATCTTACCATCATATAACTAAGACCAGCGTCAGGAAACACTTGTGTCCTGTTTCCTGACCAATCTTACCATCATATAACTAAGACCAGTGTCAGGAAACACTTGTACTGTTTCCTGACCAATCTTACCATCATATAACTAAGACCAGTGTCAGGAAACTCTTGTACTGTTTCCTGACCAATCTTACCATCATATAACTAAGACCAGTGTCAGGAAACACTTGTACTGTTTCCTGATCAATCTTACCATCATATAACTAAGACCAGTGTCAGGAAACACTTGTACTGTTTCCTGACCAATCTTACCATCATATAACTAAGACCAGTGTCAGGAAACACTTGTACTGTTTCCTGACCAATCTTACCATCATATAACTAAGACCAGACCAATCTTACCATCATATAACTAAGACCAGTGTCAGGAAACACTTGTGTCCTGTTTCCTGACCAATCTTACCATCATTAATCTAAGACCAGTGTCAGGAAACACTTGTGTCCTGTTTCCTGACCAATCTTACCATCATATAAATAAGACCAGCGTCAGGAAACACTTGTGTCCTGTTTCCTGACCAATCTTACCATCATATAACTAAGACCAGCGTCAGGAAACACTTGTGTCCTGTTTACTGACCAATCTTACCTAACCTAACCTACACAAGGTCTTACAATGGTTGTCTTACATCTGTTTACCACCAGTCAACAAAATTTAAATCCTTAAAACTAAGCTTGCACTCTCAGTGAATATACAGTGAATATACAGTGAGAGGTATACATCACTCGGTGTATATCCCTTATGTGCCTCTCCACCCTCTCTCCCCCACCCACTGTAATAATGACCAGGCCCTGCAAAACTTTCCCTAGGCCGCTTTTGTGTACCTCAGCATTTGGTCGGCGTTTGGGAAACTCAAAGAAAAAAACCCAAAACTAAAAAGTCTCTCAAAGGGCTGAGTTTAATAATGAGTTCAGGACAAAACACTGCAGCCATGATACACAAAGGTACGCCATCTTTAAGGCTTACACGTTCCTCAAGTATTAGGCAAAAATGTCCAAGATTACGTTCACCTATCTGAAAGAGTGAGGGAGAGAGGAGGGTGATATGAGGGAGAAGGGGGAAGAGAAGTGAGGGAGAGAGGGAAGCAAGGTGAGTGATGGGAGGTGCATGTCTAGGGGCAATAAGGGTGGGTAGGGGAGAGTTAAGGCAGGGAACTAACGTAAGAAACGGTTAGGGAAGATATGGAAGAGAAAGAAGATAAATGAGTTTTTTGAGAAAATTGAGTATATCGTCAGAGTGTGGGTACACTACTGTATATGATAGTTACAGAGTGGAAACAAAAGCTAGCTATGCTTCTCTGTTATATTCCATCTCACAAGATGGAATATGACAAGGAAATGTGTCAGTCTGAGTTGGGAGATTGCAGTAATGTCAGTCTGAGCTGGGAGACTTCAGTAGTGTCAGCTTCAGGTGGGAGACTTCAGTAGTGCCAGCCTCAGCTGGGAGACCAGTAGTGTCAGCCTCAGTTAGGAGACTTCAGTAAGACAAAGAGGATATCGTCCAGTATTTCCTTAAAGGTTCGACAACTACGACACCTTCAAAGGTTTCCTTCCAGCAGAGCTGCAGATACTATCGCTTGACAGTTACCATCTTCCAGCAGAGCTGCAGTTAATATCACTTGACAGTTACCATCTCTCAGGAAAGTCTATCCTGTGTTGTAGGTCATCTGTGTCATGTCAGGTCACAAGCAAAACCTGTCTAGCAACTGCTAATCCGCCACACCAGGTACGAATGAAACCGTTACGGACCCAAGAGAGAACACCCGTGTTCAGGCTTCTAAGGTCTTACTGGTTAAGTAAGGGAATGTCCCTGAATTAAGGATTGGGTGTTAGTGGTCCTCCGAATTCCGACTCTGGAAGGATACACTGAGGACCATATAATCCCAGGCAAACTCGTAAGGGAGAGAATTCGGGGAGAACTGTGTGTGTAGAGCTCAGAGTACAGGACTGATAGAGAGAAGTACCTGGCCGGGTGACACAACTGGAGGCTCCAGGAAGATACCAGCCGCACGTGTGAGTCTCGAGACCAGTGGCTAGAGACCGAGTTCTTTAAGGTGAACTGGTCTGCTGATACACTGTAAGTGTATTCGTTTCCTAAGTTAAATTGTATCCACTGTCTCAGTAACATGTGTTCCAGCAGCTTTGATCTTAATATCAAATCCCTTTTACCCTGTTGACCAGATGTGTTACTGTGCAAATATTAATAATCCGTAATACAGTGGAATGATATATTGACTCTCACCATCCCTGTAGCTTCATATTTATTATTCTTCTTTGTAAATTATTATTCTATTATTTATTTTAAACAGAAGTGAGAGTGGAGGTGGGTAGGGTCCTGGGTAGTGAGAGTGGAGGTGGGTGGGGTCCTGGGTAGTGAGAGTGGAGGTGGGTGGGGGGTCCTGGGTAGGGAGAGTGGAGGTGGGTGGGGTCCTGGGTAGTGAGAGTGGAGGTGGGTGGGGTCCTGGGTAGTGAGAGTGGAGGTGGGTAGGGTCCTGGGTAGTGAGAGTGGAGGTGGGTGGGGTCCTGGGTAGTCCTGCGTAGTGAGAGTGGAGGTGGGTGGGGTCCTGGGTAGTGAGAGTGGAGGTGGGTGGGGTCCTGGGTAGTGAGAGTGGAGGTGGGTGGGGTCCTGGGTAGTGAGAGTGGAGGTGGGTGGGGTCCTGGGTAGTGAGAGTGGAGGTGGGTGGGGTCCTGCGTAGTGAGAGTGGAGGTGGGTGGGGTCCTGGGTAGTGAGAGTGGAGGTGGGTGGGGTCCTGGGTAGTGAGAGTGGAGGTGGGTGGGGTCCTGGGTAGTGAGAGTGGAGGTGGGTGGAGTCCTGGGTAGTGAGAGTGGAGGTGGGTGGAGTCCTGGGTAGTGAGAGTGGAGGTGGGTGGGGTCCTGGGTAGTGAGAGTGGAGGTGGGTGGGGTCCTGGGTAGTGAGAGTGGAGGTGGGTAGGGTCCTGGGTAGTGAGAGTGGAGGTGGGTGGGGTCCTGGGTAGTGAGAGTGGAGGTGGGTAGGTGGGTGGGGTCCTTGGTAGTGAGAGTGGAGGTGGGTGGGGTCCTGGGTAGTGAGAGTGGAGGTGGGTGGGGTCCTGGGTAGTGAGAGTGGAGGTGGGTAGGGTCCTGGGTAGTGAGAGTGGAGGTGGGTGGGGTCCTGGGTAGTGAGAGTGGAGGTGGGTAGGGTCCTGGGTAGTGAGAGTGGAGGTGGTAGGGTCCTGGGGTGAGGTGGAGGTGGGTGGGGTCCTGGGTAGTGAGAGTGGAGGTGGGTGGGGTCCTGGGTAGTGAGAGTGGAGGTGGGTGGGGTCCTGGGTAGTGAGAGTTGAGGTGGGTAGGGTCCAAGGTAGTGAGAGTGGAGGTGGGTGGGGTCCTGGGTAGTGAGTGGAGGTAGGTAGGGTCCTGGTTAGTGAAAATGGTGGTGGGTAGGGTCCTGGGTAGTGAGAGTGGAGGTGGGTGGGGTCCTGGGTAGTGAGAGTGGAGGTGGGTGGAGTCCTGGGTAGTGAGAGTGGAGGTGGGTGGGGTCCTGGGTAGTGAGAGTGGAGGTGGGTAGGGTCCTGGGTAGTGAGAGTGGAGGTGGGTGGGGTCCTGGGTAGTGAGAGTGGAGGTGGGTAGGGTCCTGGGTAGTGAGAGTGGAGGTGGGTGGGGTCCTGGGTAGTGAGAGTGGAGGTGGGTGGGGTCCTGGGTAGTGAGAGTGGAGGTGGGTAGGGTCCTGGGTAGTGAGAGTGGAGGTGGGTGGGGTCCTGGGTAGTGAGAGTGGAGGTGGGTAGGGTCCTGGGTAGTGAGAGTGGAGGTGGGTGGGGTCCTGGGTAGTGAGAGTGGAGGTGGGTGGGGTCCTGGGTAGTGAGAGTGGAGGTGGGTAGGGTCCTGGGTAGTGAGAGTGGAGGTGGGTGGGGTCCTGGGTAGTGAGAGTGGAGGTGGGTAGGGTCCTGGGTAGTGTGAGTGGAGGTGGGTGGGGTCCAGGGTAGTGAGAGTGGAGGTGGGTGGGGTCCTGGGTAGTTATAGTGGAGGTGGGTGGAGGGGGTCCTGGGTAGTGTGTGTGGAGGTGGGTAGGGTCCTGGGTAGTGAGAGTGGAGGTGGGTAGGGTCCTGGGTAGTGAGAGTGGAGGTGGGTAGGGTCCTGGGTAGTGAGAGTGGAGTAGTGAGAGTGGAGGTGGGTAGGGTCCTGGGTAGTGAGAGTGGAGGTGGGTGGGGTCCTGGGTAGTGAGAGTGGAGGTGGGTAGGGTCCTGGGTAGTGAGAGTGGAGGTGGGTGGGGTCCTGGGTAGTGAGAGTGGAGGTGGGTGGGGTCCAGGGTAGTGAGAGTGGAGGTGGGTGGGGTCCTGGGTAGTGAGAGTGGAGGTGGGTAGGGTCCTGGGTAGTGAGAGTGGAGGTGGGTGGGGTCCTGGGTAGTGAGAGTGGAGGTGGGTGGGGTCCTGGGTAGTGAGAGTGGAGGTGGGTGGGGTCCTGGGTAGTGAGAGTGGAGGTAGGTAGGGTCCTGGGTAGTGAGAGTGGAGTAGTGGAGTAGGGTCCTGGGTAGTGAGGTGGAGGTGGGTGGAGTCCTGGGTAGTGAGTGGGGAGGTGGGTGGGGTCCTGGGTCGTGAGAGTGGAGGTAGGTAGGGTTCTGGGTAGTGAGAGTGGAGGTGGGTGGGGTCCTGGGTAGTGAGAGTGGAGGTAGGTAGGGTCCTGGGTAGTGAGAGTGGAGGTGGGTGGGGTCCTGGGTAGTGAGAGTGGAGGTAGGTAGGGTCCTGGGTAGTGAGAGTGGAGGTGGGTGGGGTCCAGGGTAGTGAGAGTTGAGGTAGGTAGGGTCCTGGGTAGTGAGAGTGGAGGTGGGTGGGGTCCAGGGTAGTGAGAGTGGAGGTGGGTAGGGTCCTGGGTAGTAAGAGTGGAGGTAGGTAGGGTCCTGGGTAGTGAGAGTGGAGGTGGGCAGGGTCCTGGGTAGTGAGAGTGGAGGTAGGTAGGGTCCTGGGTAGTGAGAGTGGAGGTGGGTGGGCTCCTGGGAAGTGAGAGTTGAGGTGGGTGGGGTCCAGGGTAGTGAGAGTGGAGAAAGGTAGGGTCCAGGGTAGTGAGAGTGGAGGTGGGTAGGGTCCAGGGTGGTGAGAGTGGTGGGTAGTGTGAGGGAAAAGTGGGTGTAAGTGGGGTTAGGGTTGTTCAGGCAACCAGGAACCATTAGTTACGTCGCGCACCTCCCCCCTCTAGCGGGCTGGGGCGAAACTCTAGATCCCGGTGTCTGATTTGTTTCAATTTCTTCTCCTGGTAGTATTGACCTTACCTGGTGTGGGTGGAAGTCTGGAGAGTCGCTTCTCCTCCACTTTTCTTCTGATCAGGTAGGGTGATCTACCAGGAGTATTACTGTTTTTTGTTTTCTGGTTACCAGTAATGATTTTGGCATTTAATAAGACTCCTTTTCATTCTTAAATGTTATATCATCATAACCATTGGCAACCAGTTTATTATTTCTTATTACCAGCTTCGTTCCTGGCGTGGTCATCCAGGATAGACACCAGATAAAGGAGCAAGACACTTGTTAATTGGACTTATTAACAGTATTCGACTACTACCGGCCCTTATTTATTCTACTTGTGGTGCTCCAGCCAAGTGGTAGAGGAGATTCCAGAACATCGGACTGTTACTATCCGCCCAGGATAACCTACATCTTTAACATCAGAGATCTGTCCAGGGCCTTACCTACTCCTGCCCAACTACAGAACCAGAGGCCATTTTTATTATATTTAAATTTTAAGTAAAATCTTTCTAGTCATTATTCTTATTTTTCCTAGAGTAGTTTATTTATATTTTTCCATTAGTTTTTTTTTTTGTTCGGATGGAAGGCGCTCCACTGACAGGTAGGGTCCTGGGTAGTGAGTGGAGGTGGGTAGGGTCCAGGCCTAAACCATATTATCCTGAAACACCTTCCTGACTCTATCATTGCTGCCTACACAAACCTCCTCAATGCCTCCCTTGCCTCTGGATACTTCCCTTCCCTCTTCAAAGCTGCTACTACTATCCTCCTTCCTAAACCCAATAAAGATCACTCTGATCCTAGAAACTATCGCCATATCAGCCTCCTCGAAACTTTAGGTAAACTCTTTGAAAAACTCATCAACCATCGCCTTCGCAGATACCTGGAACACAACTCTCTACTTTCTGATGGTCAGTTTGGCTTCAGAACACACAGATCCATACAGGATGCCATTAACATCATTCTCAACTACATCCACATAAACACAAAACAAAGAAACAGGACAGCCCTGGTTGCAAAAGACGTTGAAAAAGCTTTTGACACTGTCTGGCACGAAGGGCTCAAGTACAAACTCTGCTCTAACTTTAACCTGCCTCTCACTACTCGTAAACTCCTCTGCAACTTCCTAGACGGCCGTACCAGGAGAATCAAATTTCAAGGCTGTTACTCTGACTACTTCACACTAAATGCTGGAGTACCCCAGGGATCTGTCCTCTCCCCTACCCTCTACATTTTATACACTAACGACATTCCAACACCTGTATACCACAACTCCATCACACTAGCCTATGCAGACATTACACAACTTATCACTCACGCCAATAAAGATACACACAAAAAACACGAGGTCGACAGGATAGCCATCTGGGAACAAAAATGGAGGATCAAAACCAATGCAGCTAAATCCAGCATTACATATTTTAACTACAGGAAACTTGATCCTCCATTACCTGTCGAGCTCAAAACAGCTGACACCCGCACTTGCACACCCATCACACAATCTGTCACTGTCCTTGGCGTTAATCTTGACTACCTTCTTCCCTTACACGGACACATTCACTCCAAGCATGCAATAGCTAGTAAGGCCCTTGCGGGCCTCTACAAGCTGAAACATGCCTCCCAACGCACCAAACTACACCTTTACACATCCCCAATACGTCCTTTGATAACTTACTCTCCTCTAGCCCTCTCTCTTGCAGCTAAAACGAACCTAATTAAACTGCAGCGTGTCCAGAACAAGGCGCTCCGCTGGGTGCTTGATGTCAGATGGGAGGACTTGGCCACAAGCGAGTCTCTCCATGCCCAATTAGACATCCCTGCGCTGAATCTGTACTGGAAGACGCTCAGTGACAGACAGATAGACAAACTTGAGGCGCATGACTACTGGACCTCTCTCCTTGAAGACATTCGCAGACCCACAAACCAACCTCCTTTTATACTCCTTGTATGTCCTGCTCCTAACCCTATTTACAAATAACCTTGGATTCGCTGACAGGTACCTTCTCTGACAGGTACCATTTTCTGATCCACGTTCGCCTTAGCTTTAGGGTTAAGACATGGTTCAATTCTACACTCCTCTCCAGCACTATTCTTCGCCTGTCCCGTCTTCCCCGCTCACCCCACCGGAGTCTCGACAGAAGTGCCTGAACTTCTCTCAATATCTGTCCCACGATCGCCTTAGCTGCTGGGTTAAGCCCTGGCTCTATTTCTACGAGTAAGTACACTCCTCTCCAGCACTATTCTTCGTCTGTCCTGTCTTCCCCGTTCATCCCATTTGGGATCTTATCTGAACTTTCGTTCGTGCCTTTGCTCCAGATTCTCCTCCACCACGATGCTGTGAACACTGACTCCAAGGCTGAGGGACTGATTACCTCATCTTTTGCATATAGTTCTACTGTCTTCTAATTGTGCCCTAGAATCTGTATTGATAAAGGCACTGAATGGCGAAACGTCTACAATAAAGATATCCAGATGTTGCACATGTGTCTTAACTTTCACAATGAGAGTTGAGGTAGGTAGGGTCAAGGGTAGTGAGTGGAGGTAGGTAGGGTACAAGGTAGTGAGACTGGAAGTAGGTATTGACCTGGGTAGTGAAATTGTTGGTGGGTAGGGTCCTGGGTAGTGAGAGTGGAGGTGGGTAGGGTCCAAGGTAGTGAGAGTTGAGGTAGGTACTGTCCAGGGTAGTGAGAGTGGAGGTAGGTAGGGTACAAGGTAGTGAGACTGGAAGTAGGTATTGACCTGGGTAGTGAGTGGAGATGGTATGGGTCCTGGGTAGAGAAAGTGGAGGTGGGTTGGGTCTAGGATAATGAGGGTGGAGGTGTGTGGGGTCCTGCTTAGTGAGAGTGGAGGTAGTATGGATCTTTGGTAGTGAGAGTGAAGGAGGGTGGGGTCCAGGGTAGTGAGAGTGGAGGTGGATGGGGTCCTGGGTAGTGAGTGGAGATAGGTATGGTCCAAGGTATTGAGACTGGAAGTAGGTATTGACCTGGGTAGTGAGAGTGGAGGTGGTATGGGTCCTGGGTAGTGAGAGTGGAGGTGGGATGGGTCCAGGGTAATGAGGGTGGAGGTGGGTGGGGTCCTGGGTAGTTAGAATAGAGGTAGGTAGTCGTGGGTAGTGAGAGTGGAGGTGGATGGGGTCCAGGGTAGTGACAGCTGAGGTTGTATGGGTCCTGGGAAGTGACAGTGGAGATGGGTGGGGTCCAAGGTAGTGAGAGTGGAGGTGGGTGGGGTCCAGGGTAGTGAGTGGAGGTGGGTGGGGTCCTGGGTAGTGATAGTGGAGGTGGGTAGGGTCCTGCTTAGTGAGAGTGGAGCAAGTATGGGTCCTTGGTAGCGAGAGTGAAGGTGGGTGGGGTCCAGGGTAGTGAGAGTGGAGGTGGGTGGGGTCCTGCTTAGTGAGAGTGGAGGTAGTATGGATCTTTGGTAGTGAGAGTGAAGGCGGGTGGGGTCCAGGATAGTGAGAGTGGAGGTGGATGGGGTCCTGGGTAGTGAGTGGAGATAGGTATGGTCCAAGGTAGTGAGACTGGAAGTAGGTATTGACCTGGGTAGTGAAAGTGGAGGTGGTATGGGTCCTGGGTAGTGAGAATGGAGGTGGGATGGGTCCAGGGTAATGAGGGTGGAGGTGGGTGGGGTCCTTGGTAGTTAGAATGGAGGTAGGTAGTCCTGGGTAGTGAGAGTGGAGATGGGTGGGGTCCAGTGTAGTGAGAGCTGAGGTTGTATGGGTCCTGGGTAGTGAGAGTGGAGGTGGGTGGGGTCCAAGGTAGTGAGAGTAGAGGTGGGTGGGGTCCAGGGTAGTGAGAGGAGGTGGGTGGGGTCCTGGGTAGTGATAGTGGAGGTGGGTAGGGTCCTGCTTAGTGAGAGTGGAGGTAGTATGGGTCCTTAGTAGTGAGAGTGAAGGTGGGTGGGGTCCAGGGTAGTGAGAGTGGAGGTGGGTGGGGTCCTGCTTAGTGAGAGTGGAGGTAGTATGGATCTTTGGTAGTGAGAGTGAAGGCGGGTGGGGTCCAGGATAGTGAGAGTGGAGGTGGATGGGGTCCTGGGTAGTGAGTGGAGATAGGTATGGTCCAAGGTAGTGAGACTGGAAGTAGGTATTGACCTGGGTAGTGAGAGTGGAGGTGGTATGGGTCCTGGGTAGTGAGAATGGAGGTGGGATGGGTCCAGGGTAATGAGGGTGGAGGTGGGTGGGGTCCTTGGTAGTTAGAATGGAGGTAGGTAGTCCTGGGTAGTGAGAGTGGAGATGGGTGTGGTCCAGTGTAGTGAGAGCTGAGGTTGTATGGGTCCTGGGTAGTGAGAGTGGAGGTGGGTGGGGTCCAAGGTAGTGAGAGTGGAGGTGGGTGGGGTCCAGGGTAGTGAGAGGAGGTGGGTGGGGTCCTGGGTAGTGATAGTGGAGGTGGGTAGGGTCCTGCTTAGTGAGAGTGGAGGTAGTATGGGTCCTTAGTAGTGAGAGTGGAGGTGGGTGGGGTCCTGCTTAGTGAGAGTGGAGGTAGTATGGGTCCTTGGTAGTGAGAGTGGAGGTGGGTGGGGTCCAGGGTAGTGAGAGTGGAGGTGGGTGGGGTCCAGGGTAGTGAGAGTGGAGGTGGGTGGGGTCCTGCTTAGTGAGAGTGGAGGTAGTATGGGTCCTTGGTAGTGAGAGTGGAGGTGGGTGGGGTCCAGGGTAGTGAGAGCTGAGGTTGTATGGGTCCTGGGTAGTGACAGTGGAGGTGGGTGGGGTCCAAGGTAGTGAGAGTGGAGGTGGGTGGGGTCCTGCTTAGTGAGAGTGGAGGTAGTATGGGTCCTTGGTAGTGAGAGTGAAGGTGGGTGGGGTCCAGGGTAGTGAGAGTGGAGGTAGGTAGGGTCATTGGTAGTGTGAGTGGAGGTGGGTAGGGTCATGGGTAGTGTGAGTGGAGTCTCGACCCCTGCAACCACAATTAGGTGAGTACAATTAGGTGAGAGTGGAGGTGGGTAGGGTCCAGGGTAGTGAGAGTGTAGATGGTATGGGTCCTGGGTAGTAAGAGTGGAGGAGGGTGGGGTCCTGGGTAGTGATAGTGGATGTGGGCCGGGTCCTGCTTAGTGGGAGTGGAGGTAGTAAGGGTCCTTGGTAGTGAGAGTGAAGGTGGGTGGGGTCCAGGGTAGTGAGAGTGGAGGTGGGTAGTGTCCTGAGTAGTGAGAGTGGAGGTGGGTAGGGTCATGGGTAGTGAGAGTGGAGGTGGGTAGGGCCCAGGGTAGTGAGAGTGGAGGTGGGTAGGGTCCAGGGTAGTGAGAGTGGAGGTGGGTAGGGTCCAGGGTAGTGAGAGTGGAGGTGGGCAGGGTCCTGGGTAGTGAGAGTGGAGGTGGGTAGGGTCCAAGGTAATGAGAGTGGAGGTGGGTAGGGTCCAGGGTAGTTAGTGGAGGTGGGTAGGGTCCAGGGTAGTTAGTGGAGGTGGGTAGGGTCAAGGGTAGTGAGAATAGAGGTAGGTACGGTCCTGGGTAGTGAGTGGACGTGGGTATGGTCCAGGGTAGTGAGAGTGGAGGTAGGTAGGGTGGTGGGTAGTGAGAGTGGAGGTAGTAGTCCTGGGTAGTGAGAGTGGAGGTGGGTGGGGTCCAGGGTAGCGAGAGTGGAGGTGGGTGGGGTCCAAGGTAGTGAGAGTGGAGGTGGGTGGGGTTCTGGGTAGTGAGAGTGGAGGTGGGTGGGGTCAAAGGTAGTGAGAGTGGAGGTTGGTGGGGTCCTGGGTAGTGAAAGTGGAGGTGGGTGGGGTCCTGCTTAGTGAGAGTGGAGGTAGTATGGGTCCTTTTAAGTGAGAGTGAAGGTGGGTGGGGTCCAGGGTAGTGAGAGTGGAGGTAGGTAGTGTCATGGGTAGTGTGAGTGGAGGTGGGTAGGGTCCAGGGTAGTGAGACTGGAGGTGGGTAGGGTCATGGGTAGTGAGAGTGGAGGTGGGCAGGGTCCTTGGTAGTGAGAGTGGAGGTAGGTAGGGTCATGGGTAGTGTGAGTGGAGGTGGGTAGGGTCCAGGGTAGTGATAGTGGAGGTAGGTAGGGTCCAGGGTAGTGAGAGTGGAGATAGTATGGGTCCTGGGTAGTAAGAGTGGAGGTGGGTGGGGTCCTCGGTAGTGATAGTGGATGTGGGTGGGGTCCTGCTTAGTGAGAGTGGAGGTAGTATGGGTCCTTGGTAGTGAGAGTGAAGGTGGGTGGGGTCCAGGGTAGTGAGAGTGGAGGTGGGTAGTGTCCTGAGTAGTGAGAGTGGAGGTGGGTAGTGTCATGGGTAGTGAAAGTCGAGGTGGGTAGAGAACAGGGTAGTGAGAATGGAGGTAGGTAGGGTTCTGGGTAGTGAGAGTGGAGGTTGGTATGGTCCAGGGTAGTGAAAGTGGAGGTGGGTGGGTTCCTGGGTAGTGATAGTGGAGGTGGGTGGTGTCCTGCTTAGTGAGAGTGGAGGTAGGTAGGGTCCAGGGTAGTGAGAGTAGAGGTACATAGTGTCCTGGGTAGTGAGAGTAGAGGTACATAGTGTCCTGGGTAGTGAGAGTGGAGGTGGGTGGGGTCCTGGGTTGTGTTAGTGAAGGTGGGTGCGGTCCTGGGTAGTGAGAGTGGAGGTAGGTAGGGTCCTGGGTAGTGAGAGCTGGGGTGGGTAGAGTTTTGGATAGTGAGAGTGGAGGTAGGTAGGGTCCAGGGTAGTGATAGTGAAGGTGGGTGCGGTCCAGGGTAGTGAGAGTGGAGGTAGGTAGGGTGCAGGGTAGTGAGAGCTGGGGTGGGTAGAGTACTGGATAGTGAGAGTGGAGGTAGGTAGGGTAAAGGGTTGTGAGAGTAGAGGTGGGTAGGGTCCTGGGTATTGAGAGTGGGGGTAGGTTGGGTCCAGGGTAGTGAGAGTGGAGGTGGGTAGTGTCCTGAGTAGTGAGAGTGGAGGTGGGTAGGGTCCAGGGTAGTGAGAGTGGAGGTGGGCAGGGTCCTGGGTAGTGAGAGTGGAGGTGGGTAGAGTCCAAGGTAATGAGAGTGGAGGTGGGTAGGGTCCAGGGTAGTTAGTGGAGGTGGATAGGGTCCAGGGTAGTGAGAATGGAGGTAGGTACGGTCCTGGGTAGTGAGTGGACGTCGGTATGGTCCAGGGTAGTGAGAGTGGAGGTAGGTAGGGTGGTGGGTAGTGAGAGTGGAGGTAGTAGTCCTGGGTAGTGAGAGTGCAGGTGGGTGGGGTCCAGGGTAGTGAGAGTGGAGGTGGGTGGGGTCCAAGGTAGTGAGAGTGGAGGTAGGTAGGGTCATGGGTAGTGTTAGTGGAGGTGGGTAGGGTCCAGGGTAGTGAGAGTGGAGGTGGGTAGGGTCATGGGTAGTGAGAGTGGAGGTGGGTAGGGTCCAGGGTAGTGAGAGTGGAGGTACGTAGATCAAAGGTAGTGAGAGTGAAGGTAGGTAGGGTCCAGGGTAGTGAGAGTGGAGATGGTATGGGTCCTGGGTAGTAAGAGTGGAGGTGGGTGGGGTCCTCGGTAGTGATAGTGGGTGTGGGTGGGGTCTTGCTTAGTGAGAGTGGAGGTAGTATGGGTCCTTGGTAGTGAGAGTGAAGGTGGGTGGGGTCCAGGGTAGTGAGAGTGGAGGTCGGTAGTGTCCTGAGTAGTGAGAGTGGAGGTGGGTAGGGTCATGGGTAGTGAAAGTGGAGGTGGGTAGGGTCCAGGGTAGTGAGAGTGGAGGTGGGCAGGGTCCGGGTAGCGAGAGTGGAGGTGGGTATGGTCTAAGGTAGTGAGAGTGGAGGTGGGTAGGGTCCAGGGTAGTGAAAGTGGGGGTAGGTAGGGTCCAGGGTAGTGAGAATGGAGGTAGGTAGGGTCCTGGGTAGTGAGAGTGGACGTAGGTAGGGTCCTGGGTAGTGAGAGTGGAGGTTGGTATGGTCCAGGGTAGTGAAAGTGGAGGTGGGTTGGGTCCTGGGTAGTGATAGTGGAGGTGGGTGGTGTCCTGCTTAGTGAGAGTGGAGGTAGTATGGGTCCTTGGTAGTGAGAGAGGAGGTGGGTGGTGTCCTGCTTAGTGAGAGTGGAGGTAGGTAGGGTCCAGGGTAGTGAGAGTGGAGGTACATAGTGTCCTGGGTAGTGAGAGTGGAGGTGGGTGGGGTAGATAGGGTCCTGGATAGTGAGAGTAGATGTGGGTAGGGTCCAGGGTAGTGAGAGTGGAGGTAGGTAGGGTCCTGGGTAGTGATAGTGGAGGTGGGTGCGGTCCAGGGTAGTGAGAGTGGAGGTTGGTTGGGTCCTGGGTAGTGCTAGTGGAGGTGGGTGTGGTCCACGGTAGTGAGAGTGGAGGTTGGTAGGGTCCAGGGTAGCGAGAGTTGAGGTGTGTAGAGTACTGGGTAGTGAGAGTGGAGGTAGGTAGGGTAAAGGGTTGTGAGAGTGGAGGTGGGTAGGGTCCTGGGTAGTGAGAGTGGAGGTAGGAAGGTTCCTGGGTATTGAGAGTGGGGGTAGGTGGGGTCCAGGGTAGTGAGAGTGGAGGTAGGTAGGGTCCTGGGTAGTGAGAGTGGAGGTGGGTGGGGTCCTGGGTAGTGAGAGTGGAGGTGGATGGGGTCCTGGGTAGTGAGAGTGGAGGTTGTATGGGACCTGGGTAGTGAGAGTGGAGGTGGGTGGGGTCCTGGGTAGTGAGAGTGGAGGTGGGTAGGGTCCTGGGTAGTGAGAGTGGAGGTTGGTAGGGTCCAGGGTAGTGAGAGTTGAGGTGTGTAGAGTACTGGGTAGTGAGAGTGGAGGTAGGTAGGGTAAAGGGTTGTGAGAGTGGAGGTGGGTAGGGTCCTGGGTAGTGAGAGTGGAGGTAGGAAGGTTCCTGGGTATTGAGAGTGGGGGTTGGTGTGGTCCAGGGTTGTGAGATTGGCGGTAGGTAGGGTCCTGGGTAGTGAGAGTGGAGGTGGGTGGGGTCCTGGGTAGTGAGTGTGGAGGTGGGTGGGTTCCTGAGTAGTGATAGTGGAGATGGGTGGGGTCCTGCTTAGTGGGAGTGGAGTTAGTATGGGTCCTTGGTAGTGAGAGTGGAGGTGGGTGGTGTCCAGGGTAGTGATAGTGGAGGTAGGTAGGGTCCAGGGTAGTGAGATTGGAGGTATGTAGTGTCCTGGGTAATGAGAGTGGAGGTGGGTGGGGTCCAGGGTAGTGAGAGTGGAGGTAGGTTGGGTCCTGGGTAGTGAGAGTAGAGGTGGGTTGGGTCCAGGGTAGTGAGAGTCGAGGTAGGTTGGGTCCAGGGTAGTGATAGTGGAGGTGGGAGCGGTCCAGGGTAGTGAGAGTCGAGGTAGGTTGGGTCCAGGGTAGTGATAGTGGAGGTGGGAGCGGTCCAGGGTAGTGAGAGTGGAGGTAGGTAGGGTCCTGGGTAGTGATAGTGGAGGTTAGTGCGGTCCAGGGTAGTGAGAGTGAAGGTAGGTAGGGTCCTGGTTAGTGAGAGTTGAGGTGGGCAGAGTACTGGGTAGTGAAAGTGGAGGTAGGTAGGGTAAAGGGTAGTTAGAGTGGAGGTAGGTATTTATGTGTATTAACAAGTTACAAATGGAACTAGTCAGAGGAATGGGGCAATGATAAGAACTTTAGAAAGGAGGAACACTGCAGCAGGCCTGTTGGCCCATACTAGGCAGGTCCTGCACAATCCATCCCACTTGTGTGATGAATGTTTTTGAAAACGGACAAGTTGAAGAACTGAGACACTTATGCAACACATGGGAATCTTTATTGAAGAAACGTTTCGCCACACAGTGGCTTCATCAGTCCAATACAAAGGAGAGTAGAAGTTTGAGGTAATCAGTCCCTCAACCTGGAATCGATGTGGAATAGGATAGGATAGGATTTCGTTCGGATTTTTAACCCCGGAGGGTTAGCCACCCAGGATAACCCAAGAAAGTCAGTGCGTCATCGAGGACTGTCTAACTTATTTCCATTGTGGTCCTTAATCTTGTCCCCCAGGATGCGACCCACACCAGTCGACTAACACCCAGGTACCTATTTGCTGCTAGGTGAACAGGACAACAGGTGTAAGGAAACGTGTCGAAATGTTTCCACCTGCCTGGAATCGAACCCGGGCTCTCCGTGTGTGAAGCGGGAGCTTTTAGCCACCAGGCCACCGGGCCACGTAGTGTTCAGTCCATCACTCTTGTACGAAGTGCAGCATTGGGCCAGAGAGGTGGCTTATATACTGAGGTGAGATGAGTTGAAGCAGGAGGAGGCGGGATCACAGTTGGACCTGCCACTAGTGTAAGTAGCAGGAGGAGGCGGGATCACAGTTGGACCTGCCACTAGTGTAAGTAGCAGGAGAAGGCGGGATCACAGTGGGACCTGCCACTAGTGTAAGTAGCAGGAGGAGGCGGGATCACAGTGGGACCTGCCACTAGTGTAAGTAGTAGGAGGAGGCGGGATCACATTGGGACCTGCCACTAGTGTAAGTAGCAGGAGGTGGGATCACAGTGGGACCTGCCACTAGTGTAAGTAGCAGGAGGAGGCGGGATCACAGTGGGACCTGCCACTAGTGTAAATAGCAGGAGAAGGCGGGATCACAGTGAGACCTGCCACTAGTGTAAGTAGCAGGAGAAGGCGGGATCACAGTGGGATCTGCCACTAGTGTAAGTAGGTCGTCGTCCAAAGGTTGGGCAAGCGTTGAAGTCTTTGTACCAAGATCCCATGATGTTGCAGGTTGAGGGACTGATTACCTCAAACTTCTACTTTCCTTACCCATTTCTACTTTGTATAGGACTGATGAAGCCACTGTGTGGCGAAACGTTTCTTCAATAAAGATTCCCATGTGTTGCATAAGTGTCTCAATTCTTCATCCCACTTGTCCTGAAGTACCTAGTTTACCAAATATAGAATCACTGCAGTTATCACTGCAGGTGTAAAACATTCTAGGACCATACGTAGTTACCAATGGATTAATAGGAAGATAGGTGCTGAGGAATGTAAGTGTTGCAGTATCGTCCAGCCAGACTGCCATAGATTGGCTGATAGTTAATGTAAATTCCAGAGCCGTAAATAGGACGTAGAATGGGTCGTCAGTATGATACGTAAAGAATTCAACACGTGTGCTACATCTATGTATGTGCAAGACAGGTATACAATACCGACAAGATGAAAGTTAAGACACTTGTGCAACATCTGGGTATCTTTATTGTGAACGTTTCGCCAACCAGTGGCTTTAGCAATACAAATTCCAGGACATAACTTGAAGACAGTAGAACTATGTACCGAAGATGAGGACTTAACTTTCATCTTGTCGGTATTGTATACCTGTCTTGCACATCTTGTCAGACACTGCAACATCATGGTATCTTGATTCAGAGGACATCTACAAGACCTTCTTCACGGCTACAACAACTGACCCATCAATTTGGGAAGGACCTACTTCCACTGGGGAATCCCGCCTACCAGTGACTATGTCCTCGTCTGCTACACGTCTCTCTTCACTGACGCCTATATAAGCGCCAGTCTCCTTACCTGTGCTTCAGAATCTCTACAACCACGGTGTTGTAAACACCTCCAAGGCTGAGGGACTGATTACCTCATCTTTTGTATATAGTTCTTCTGTTTTCTTGTTATGTCCAAGAATTTGTATTGATAAAGCCACTGGATGGCGAAACGTTTACAATAAAGATAACCAGATGTTGCACAAGTGTCTTAACTTACATCTATGTATCTTTATTTGTAGACGTTTCGCCATCCAGTGGCTTTATCAATACAAGGATATAACTTGAAGACAGTAGAACTATATACGAAAGATGAGGTAATCAGTCTTGGAGTTGGTGAAGAACAGCTTACTCTTGAAGAATGTGAAGCACAGACAGTAAGCTGGAGTTGTGCAAGACAGGTATATAATACCGACAATATGAAAGTTAAGACACATGTGCAACATCTGGGTATCTTTATTGTAGACGTTTCGCCATCCAGTGACTTTATCAATACAGATTCTTGGACATAATAGGAAGACAGTAGAACTATATACAAAAGATGAGGTAATTTTATACCTTTCTTGCACAACTTATCAGACACTGCAACATCATGGAATCTTGGTTCAGAGGACATCTACAAGACCTTCTTCACGGCTGCTACAACTAACCCATCTCTTTGGGAAGGACCTACTTCCACTGGGGAATCCCGCCTACCAGTGACTGCCCTCGTCTGCTGCCTGTCCCTTCCACTGACGCCTATATAACCGCCAGTCTTCTTGCCTTTGCTCCAGATTCTCCTCCACCACGATGCTGTGAACACTAACTCCAAGGCCGAGGGACTGATTACCTCATCTTTTGTATATAGTTCTACTGTCTTCCTATTATGTCCTAGAATCTGTATTGATAAAGCCACTGGATGGCGAAACGTCTACAATAAAGATATCCAGATGTTGCACATGTGTCTTAACTTTCAGTAAGCTGGAGGGCGAAACGTCTACTATAAAGATACCCAGATGTTGCACATGTGTCTAATTCTTCATCTTGTCGGTATTGTCTACCATTCATTAGGGTGGTCTCCCACTCTGGTCTGGTGAGGAGAGAGGAGTGAGTAAACCATACCACGGGCGGGGATAGAACCCGCGGTCAGAGAGTCTCAAAACTCCAGACCGTCGCGTTAGCCACTGGACCAGCTAGCCACAATAAGATTCGTCCAACTAGGTATATTTCTACACCATAGGAAGGTTAGCATAGGCACCACTGTGACCGCGGGTTCAATCCCGCCCGTGGTATGGTTTGTTTGCAATCGTGTCATTACGATTTCGTGAGTCATGTTGACGGCATTGAGGGGACTTGAGCTAGAGTTCGTCACGGCCACGCTAGCTGGAGATTCGTCTGTAAAAACTTGCATTTGTGGTCACAGAGGTGCCTGTGCTAACCTTCCTATGGTGTAGAAATATACCTAGTTGGACGAATCTTATTGTGGCTAGCTGGTCCAGTGGCTAACGCGACGGTCTGGAGTTTTGAGACTGATCGCGGGTTCAATCCCGCCCGTGGTATGGTTTGTTTGCAATCGTGTCATCACGATTTCGTGAGTCAGAGGAGTGAGTAATTGTAGACTTGAAAAAATACGATCAAACTGATGTTCAGTTGTTTCGGCGACTTTAACAGAGTCTGATACTTTTTCACAGGTAATGGTGAGGACAGAAGCAGGATCAGGTATATATCTGTCTGCTAACTTTTGTAGTTTTTTGCAGGCTGTACACACGGTGGTAGTAGGTGATACTTACAGCAGACAGGTAAGCATAACAACAAGCCGTTTGTTCGTACTAACGTGACGCGCGTGCTCTCTCGCTTGTTTATGAGTTAGAAGAGTCTACAGTGACTCACGAAATCGTAATGACCCGACTGCAAACAAACCATACCACGGACGGGGATAGAACCCGCGATCAGAGAGTCTCAAAACTCCGGACCGTCACGTTAGCCACGGTCTGGAGTTTTGAGACTCTCTGATCGTGGGTTCTATCCCCACCCGTGGTATGGTTTAGTATACAGTGCCGTTGTAAGCACTGTAGACTCGGTTCAAACGAACGGCATGAGTGCAGTGAATGGTTCACTAGGGGCAGAGAGGTGACACAGAGACGCAATAGCTCGTCTCTAGCAATAATCCCCTCAAGGAAGGTTCCTTGATGTTGGTGAGGGGCTCTTGATTTAGGGAATTGGATCTGTGCTCCAGTTCCCCGAATTAACCCTGAATGCCTTCCACACCCCCCCCCCAGGAGCTGTATAATCCTCCGGGTTTAGCGCTTCCCCCTTGATTATAATAATAATAATCTAGCAATAATACTAGAAATACTAACAAAATGTTAGGTAAAAAGGGACACAGATACGACTAATGTGTCATTTTATCCTGACAATGTCGTACCTATACATACCCTCCGTATCCGTGTATTGTTAAATAAGTAAGTTTATTCAGGTATACACAAATAGTTACATAGAATTATCATACATAGCAGCATATGTGTAGAGAACCTGGGATAACACAAAAAAGTCAGACAGTAAATCACTTCCATTGTGGGCCTTGTACCTACTTAACAAAGCTCCTGGAAAGCGAAACGTTGCCACAATAAAAGTCACACTAGTTGTATCTTTGTCCATTTATCTAACATCTAGTTTGTAGAGGAATGAAGGTAAGGAAAAGATGAATATTTACAGAGTGACCAAACTGTACGATCAGGAATGTAAGAACCAGATGTTTATCTGGAGAGTTTATCTGGAGAGAGTTCCGGGGGTCAACGCCCCCGCGGCCCGGTTTGTGACCAGGCCTCCTTAGGTCAGTGTCCCAGGATGCGACCCACACCAGTCGACTAACACCCAGGTACACATTTTACTGATGGGGAACATAGACAACAGGTGGAAAGAAACACGTCCAATGTTTCTACTCTGGCTGGGAATCGAACCCAGGCCCTCACCGTGTGAAGCCAGAGCGTTAACCACCAGGCCACCAGAGAACAGAGAAATGAATGCTGTTGTTTAGATCATTACAGGCCAGTTAAATTCTAGAGTGAGCATTAAAATGGTATAAAATACCGACAGGTTATTAGGTAAGACATATATGCAACAGTTAGGTATCTTTATTTCGAAACGTTTCGCCTACACAGTAGGCTTCTTCAGTCGAGTTAGGGTGGTAGGGTGGGGTTGGCACCGACCACTAACCCAGTCTAAGGGTAGCCGTGGCCGGTGACACCTACACTACTCTGAGACCTCTCTCTCTGCTTTGGTTGCTCCCTTGCACCATTGCACAGCTCTTGATGACGCATCGAGAAGTGTGGAAGTACTTAAGCTAAAGATTTCCAGCCCCCGTGACTTGTCCTGCATAGAGAGAGAACTATGTACGAAAGGGAGCAGGTTTTCAGATCTAGAAGTGTAGGAACACCTGTGAAAAATGTCCAAACGTAGATCAACGTTTGGACAGTGGCTTCATTTGGACTGAATAGCCACTCTTGGCGAAACGTTTCCTTTAATAAATGTCCTGAAGTGCACAGTTTTCCACACAGGAACACCTGTATTAAGATACGCAGAGAGAAAGGGGGCTGAGAAAGAAGTGCAATTAGTAATGAGAATTAAAATTACCTTAAATGCGAAGTTTCCCTGAATCCCTTCAGGGAAATTTGCTAAGCCTAGTTCACACAAGGCTTAGCAACCCCCTGGCTTAACACAAGAGCACTGACTGTGTAATCGACTTTCAGCTATTAATGACAGCGGTCGAATCGAGCCAGAATGAACGCCGATTGCCACTCCTGTAACCGAAGCAATCTCCGTTAATACTACCGTTAACAGAGGCTCCGTTAGTTAGCTCTCTGACGCCTCTCTGGAGGGTCATGTGACGCGCCCACCGCATCACGACCAACAAAAGTTACTGAGAAATAGTCTGGTGACACCGACAAGATGTGGAAAGAGACACGTATGTACAGTTTGTACAGTTCGGGACATTTATTGGAGCAAACGTCTCGCCACGAGTGACTTCTTCAGTCCTGTTAGGTGTCCGGGGGAAAAAAGGCCACAGGAAAAAATCACAGAAAATAAGTCACATTTTTATTTAGGTTAGGTTAGGTTAAGCTAGGTTAGAGTAGGCTAGGTTATATTAGGTTAGGGTAGGTTAGGTTATATTAGGTTAGGTTAAGTTAAGGTACGTTAAGACACTTGTGCAACATCTGGTTATCTTTATTGTAGACGTTTCGCCATCCAGTGGCTTTATCAATGCAGATTCTTGGACATAATAAGAAATCAGAAGAACTATATACAAAAGATGAGGTAATCAGTCCCTCAGCCTTGAAGTTGGTGTGAAGATCACCGTAGTCGTGAAGATTCTGGAGCACAGGCGAACGAACGAACGAACGAACAAGTTCAGGTAAGATCCCAAATGGGATGAGCGGGGAAGACGGGACAGACGAAGAATATTGCTGGAGAGGAGTGTTCTTAGTCGTAGAAATAGAGCCAGGGCTTAACCCAGCAGCTAAGGCGATCGTGGGACAGACATTGAGAACAGAAATTCAGGCTCTTCTGTTGGGACTCCGGTGGGTTGAGCGGGGAGGACGGGACAGGCGAAGATTAGCGCTAGAGAGGAGTGTAGAATGAGCCATGTCTTAAATCAAAAGCTAAGGCGAACGTGGGTCAGAGAATGAACACCGCAAGATACCTGTCAGAGAGTCCAAGGTTATTTGTAAATAGGGTTAGGAGCAGGATCTTGCAAGGACTAGAAAAGGTTGTGTTGGTTTGTGGGTCTGCGAATGTCTTCGTCAAGGAGAGAGGTCCAGTAGTCATGTCGTGTCTCAAGTTTGTCTATCTGTCTGTCACTGAGCGTCTTCCAGTATAGATTCAGCGCAGGGATGTCTAATTGGGCATGGAGAGACTCGCTTGTGGCGAAGTCCTCCCATCTGACATCAAGCACCCAGCGCAGCGCCTTGTTCTGGACACGCTGCAGTTTAAGTAAGTTTGTTTTAGCTGCAAGAGAGAGGGCTAGAGGAGAGTAAGTTATCAGAGGACGTATTAGGGATTTGTAGAGGTGTAGTTTGGTGCGTTGAGAGGCATGTTTCAGCTTGTAGAGGCCCGCAAGGGCCTTACTAGCTATTGCTAACGCCAAGGACAGTGACAGATTGTGTGATGGGGATGTAAGTGCGGGTGTCAGCTGTTCTGAGCTCGACAGGTAATGGAGAATCACGTTTCCTATAGTTAAAATATGTAATGCTGGATTTAGTTTCATTGGTTTTGATCCTCCATTTTTGTTCCCAGAAGGCTATCCTGTCGACCTCATTTTGTGTTTTGTGTGTGAGTGTATCTATATTGGCATGAGTGATAAGTTGTATAATGTCGTCTGCATAGGCTAGTGTGATGGAGTTGTGGTATACAGGTGTTGGAATGTCGTTAGTGTATAAAATGTAGAGGGTAGGGGAGAGAACAGATCCCTGGGGTACTCCAGCATTTAGTGTGAAGTAGTCAGAGTAACAGCCTTGGAATTTTATTCTCATGGTACGGCCGTCTAGGAAGTTGCAGAGGAGTTTACGAGTAGTGAGAGGCAGGTTAAAGTTAGTGCAGAGTTTGTACTTGAGCCATTCGTGCCAGACAGTGTCAAAAGCTTTTTCAACGTCTTTTGCAACCAGGGCTGTCCTGTTTCTTTGTTTTATGTTTATGTGGATGTAGTTGAGAATGATGTTAATGGCATCCTGTGTGGATCTGTGTGTTCTGAAGCCAAACTGACCATCAGAAAGTAGAGAGTTGTGTTCCAGGTATCTGCGAAGGCGATGGTTGATGAGTTTTTCAAAGAGTTTCCCTAAAGTTTCGAGGAGGCTGATAGGGCGATAGTTTCTAGGGTCAGAGTGGTCTTTATTGGGTTTAGGAAGGAGGATAGCAGTAGCAGCTTTGAAGAGGGAAGGAAAGTATCCAGAGGCAAGGGAGGCATTGAGGAGGTTTGTGTAGGCAGTAATGATAGAGTCAGGAAGGTGTTTTAGGATAATATGGTTTAGGCCAGAGGCGCCAGGAGCCTTGGGAGGAAGGTGTCTGAGGAGAGTTTTAATGTCTGTGTTGGTGAAAGGAGTGTCGAGTTCTTGGGAGGAAGTAAGAGAGTCCAGATGGATGTGGCTGTCTGGTGTTGTTTCTTGTGTGTGTGTAGTGTTCCAGTGTTCTATGTTCTGAATGTGTTGAATAACGTTAGGGTGAGGTGGGTGAGGGTGGAAGATGTTCTCCCAGATGTGTTTGAAGATGTTAGTAGCAGCCTGCGGGTCTGAGATGTGTGTGTTGTTGTGGGTGATGTGTTTGAATTTGTTTGTGGGAGTAGTGCCTCTGATTTTTTGATAAAGTTCCAGATGGCCTTGGTGTTTTTGATACACTGTTTGTTCGCTTGTAGTATGAGCTGTGACCAGTGACTGTTGTGGTCTTGGTCTAGGCTGTGTAGAATGCTGTTTCTGAGGTAAGTGAGATCTAATCGTACTTGATTAAATCTATGTGTGTGTTGTAGAGGAAGCGGTTGTGGTAGCAGATAATTAGTCTTCTTGTTCTGATTGAGGGTTTGAAGGAATAACGAGTGGTGTGAGTTTTCTTTGGTATTGCGATGTTGGCTGCTTGTGTAATGGTGTCCTGGATGAGATCAAGTTGAGTATCGATGTCAGAGATAGGTTTGTTGTTGTAGTCATAGGTGAGGTTAATATTGTCTATGTGTTGTTTGAAAGCATCACAGTCAGCGTTCTTGTAGGAGAAGGAAGGTGTGGCTGGGATGAGGATAGGGTTGGAGGAGATGTGCAAGATGACTGGGATGTGATCAGAGCCTGTAATAGGGCCAGGTGAGATGTAGTGTTGAAAGAGAGAGCTGGCTCGGTTTGCCAGAATGATGTCAGGTTTGCCTTGGCCAGTGTGGTTGTAGGTGTTGAAGTCTTGGCCGAGATGAATTAGGTGTTTATGGTTTGTGAAATTGAGTAATTGGTGACCAAGTTGGTTGTTACTGGTGTGATGAAAAGCGGTGTGCTTGGCATTCATGTCAGCTAGTAGGTATGTTGGTGTGTTGGTGTAGTTGAAGACTAAGGAGAGGTCGTGTATGTTGAGAATAGTGTTTGGGCGAGCATAGGTGGGTGTGTATTCTGACTGCAAGACAGTGTTGGTGAATAAAAGGGATTGGGAGAAATTCGTGTTTTATGTTGGATTTGACAAGGATGGCAACCCCATCGTGGGGATCACAGGGGCACTGTAGTGCAGTATAACCATAATGGCGGATACGTTGAGGGGCTTTGAGGCAGGTACTGTTTAGCAAAACAATATCTGGCCTCTCTGCTTCAAGGAGCTCGGCCAGTAGGTGTCTAATTGTAAAGTAAGAACGTACGTTGAACTGAATCACCTTAAACATGATTTAATGGTTTAGTCATAGCAAAGTTAATGTCGGGGAAGTTTAGATTAAAGCCCGTGATAGTGGTGCCATCGGTGGGTGTGTGTTTGTAGGTGTAACGGACCCGTTTCCTGGAGGGGGAGGAAGAGATGGATCTGCCTTTATGTTCTTTGGTATGTATGTCAGAAGTTGGGGCAGGTTTAGGGTTGAGTGGATTTCGTTTGGAGGAGTTGGACCTGGATGAAGTCTTGGATGTGGTGGAGGAGGAGTGGGCGATGGTGGATGCAGAGGACGTGGAAGCTTTGATAATGGAGGAAGAAGTGGGTAAAGAGGTTGGGGGAGTAGTAGAAGTAGTTAAGAGGGGTAGGGGAGGAGGGCAAGAAGGCTGATGCTTATATACCAACGTCAGGTGGAAAGGGTCGGGTAGCAGACGAGGGCATAGTCACTGGTAGGCAGGATTCCCCAGTAGAAGTAGGTCCTTCCCAAAGAGATGGGTTAGTTGCAGCAGCCGTGAAGAAGGTCTTGTAGATGTCCTCTGAACCAAGATTCCATGATGTTGCAGTGTCTGACAAGTTGAATACAGTTCTACTGTCTTCAAATTATGTCCTGGAATCTGTATTGATAAAGCCACTGGATGGCGAAACGTCTACAATAAAGATACCCAGATGTTGTACATGTGTCTAAATCTTCATCTTGTCGGTACTGTCTACCATTCTTGTACATCATAAGGTACGTTAGGTTAGGTTAGGTTAGTTTGTGACATTTTTCCTGTGATAGGTTGCGTTAGATTATGATTTATCAGATCAATAAACCTTTATCTGTGACACAAGGGGCTACCAGCCCCTTGTGTCACAGCCCTTTGTGTATTAATGACAGATTAACATGTATGAATGATACAACTTATACAGACCATAGCTGACATTCATGACATACTGTATTCTTACTGCTAGGTTAACAGTGGCAGCAGGTGTAAGGTGACTAACACCCAGGTACCTACTTACTGCTAGGTGAACAGTGACGGCTGGTGTAAGGTGACTAACACCCAGGTACCTACTTACTGCTAGGTTAACAGTGACAGCAGGTGTAAGGTGACTAACACCCATGTACCTACTTACTGCTAAGTGAACAGTGACGGCTGGTGTAAGGTGACTAACACCCAGGTACCTACTTACTGCTAGGTGAACAGTGACGGCTGGTGTAAGGTGACTAACACCCAGGTACCTACTTATTGCTAGGTGAACAGTGGCAGCAGGAGTAAGATGACTGACACCCAGGTACCTACTTACTGCTAGGTGAACAGGGACAGCAGGTGTCTTAATGAAACACGTCCCAATATTTCCACCCGTACCGGGAATCGAACCACAGACCTCAACGTGTGAGCTGATTATGCTAACAACCCAGTTACGGGACACCTATGTTGAGTTACAGTCATTTAGGGAAATTTGCCAACCTCACGACATAACATTGGATAAGGTCACAGCTGTTGCCAACAATTACAGTAAGGTCACAGTTGTTACTAACATCCACAGTAAGGTCACAGTTGTTACTAACATCCACAGTAAGGTCACAGTTGTTACTAACATCCACAGTAAGGTCACAGCTGTTACTAACATCCACAGTAAGGTCACAGCTGTTACTAACATCCACAGTAAGGTCACAGTTGTTACTAACATCCACATTAAGGTCACATTTGTTACTAACATCCACAGTAAGGTCACAGCTGTTACTAACATCCACAGTAAGGTCACAGTTGTTACTAACATCCACAGTAAGGTCACAGTTGTTACTAACGTCCACAGTAAGGTCACAGCTGTTACTAACATCCACAGTAAGGTCACAGCTGTTACTAATATTCACAGTAAGGTCACAGCTGTTACTAACATCCACAGTAAGGTCACAGTTGTTACTAACATCCACAGTAAGGTCACAGTTGTTACTAACATCCACAGTAAGGTCACAGCTGTTACTAACATTCACAGTAAGGTCACAACTGTTACTAACATTCACAGTAAGGTCACAACTGTTACTAACATTCACAGTAAGGTCACAACTGTTAATAAGGTCACATTAAGGTCACAAACTTTCTTAAATTTAACATTTTCCTGCCAAGACTGCCAGAAATATTCCTACAGTGAACCTTACCAAAGTCACCACAATTATCCGGTAAAACTCGCTTCATTTGACCACCATAATTGTAAATTCTGCTAATTGCATCAATTTAATTGGACCAGCTGGATATTAGACGCTTCATGTTCAGTATTTAATTTTCCGACATTTTTTAAATTTCTTAGAATTTTTCGAAATTCTCAAAATTTTTGGAATTTCTCAAGATTTTTTGGAACTTCTCGAAGATTTTAGAGATGACGTTATTGTGCACTGCCCTCTGCCCTCTGCCCTCTGCCCTCTGTCCTCTGTCCTCTGTCCTCTGCCCTCTGCCCTCTGCCCTCTGTCCTCTGTCCTCTGTCCTCTGCCCTCTGTCCTCTGTCCTCTGTCCTCTGCCCTCTGCCCTCTGCCCTCTGTCCTCTGTCCTCTGTCCTCTGCCCTCTGCCCTCTGTCCTCTGTCCTCTGTCCTCTGTCCTCTGTCCTCTGCCCTCTGCCCTCTGTCCTCTGTCCTCTGTCCTCTGCCCTCTGTCCTCTGTCCTCTGTCCTCTGTCCTCTGTCCTCTGCCCTCTGTCCTCTGTCCTCTGCCCTCTGCCCTCTGTCCTCTGTCCTCTGTCCTCTGTCCTCTGCCCTCTGTCCTCTGTACTCTGTCCTCTGTCCTCTGTCCTCTGCCCTCTGTCCTCTGTCCTCTGTCCTCTGCCCTCTGTCCTCTGTCCTCTGTCCTCTGTCCTCTGTCCTCTGCCCTCTGTCCTCTGTCCTCTGTCCTCTGTCCTCTGCCCTCTGTCCTCTGTCCTCTGCCCTCTGCCCTCTGTCCTCTGTCCTCTGTCCTCTGTCCTCTGCCCTCTGTCCTCTGTCCTCTGTCCTCTGTCCTCTGTCCTCTGCCCTCTGCCCTCTGCCCTCTGTCCTCTGTCCTCTGTCCTCTGTCCTCTGCCCTCTGTCCTCTGTCCTCTGTCCTCTGCCCTCTGCCCTCTGCCCTCTGTCCTCTGTCCTCTGTCCTCTGTCCTCTGCTCTCTGCCCTCTGCCCTCTGTCCTCTGCCCTCTGTCCTCTGTCCTCTGTCCTCTGTCCTCTGTCCTCTGCCCTCTGCCCTCTGTCCTCTGCCCTCTGCCCTCTGTCCTCTGTCCTCTGTCCTCTGTCCTCTGCCCTCTGCCCTCTGTCCTCTGCCCTCTGTCCTCTGCCCTCTGCCCTCTGTCCTCTGTCCTCTGTCCTCTGCCCTCTGCCCTCTGCCCTCTGCCCTCTGTCCTCTGTCCTCTGTCCTCTGTCCTTTGCCCTCTGCCCTCTGCTCTCTGCCCTCTGTCCTCTGTCCTCTGCCCTCTGCCCTCTGTCCTCTGCCCTCTGCCCTCTGCTCTCTGTCCTCTGCCCTCTGCCCTCTGCCCTCTGCCCTCTGCCCTCTGCCCTCTGCCCTCTGCCCTCTGTCCTCTGCCCTCTGCCCTCTGCCCTCTGTCCTCTGTCCTCTGTCCTCTGCCCTCTGCCCTCTGCCCTCTGCCCTCTGCCCTCTGCCCTCTGCTCTCTGCCCTCTGTCCTCTGCCCTCTGCCCTCTGCCCTCTGTCCTCTGCCCTCTGCCCTCTGCCCTCTGCCCTCTGTCCTCTGCCCTCTGCCCTCTGCCCTCTGCCCTCTGCTCTCTGCCCTCTGTCCTCTGCCCTCTGCCCTCTGTCCTCTGCCCTCTGCCCTCTGCCCTCTGTCCTCTGCCCTCTGTCCTCTGCCCTCTGCCCTCTGCCCTCTGTCCTCTGCCCTCTGCCCTCTGTCCTCTGTCCTCTGACCTCTGTCCTCTGCCCTCTGCCCTCTGTCCTCTGCCCTCTGTCCTCTGCCCTCTGCCCTCTGCCCTCTGCCCTCTGCCCTCTGCCCTCTGCCCTCTGTCCTCTGTCCTCTGTCCTCTGCCCTCTGTCCTCTGCCCTCTGCCCTCTGTCCTCTGTCCTCTGCCCTCTGCCCTCTGCCCTCTGTCCTCTGTCCTCTGCCCTCAGTCCTCTGCCCTCTGCCCTCTGCCCTCTGTCCTCTGTCTGCCCTCTGTCCTCTGCCCTCTGTCCTCTGCCCTCTGTCCTCTGCCCTCTGTCCTCTGCCCTCTGTCCTCTGCCCTATGTCCTCTGTCCTCTGTCCTCTGCCCTCTGTCCTCTGCCCTCTGCCCTCTGCTCTCTGCCCTTTGCCCTCTGCTCTCTGCCCTCTACCCTCTGCTCTCTGCCCTCTGCTCTCTGCCCTCTGCCCTCTGCTCTCTTCCCTCTGCTCTCTGCCCTCTGCTCTCTGTCCTCTGCCCTCTGCCCCCTGCTCTCTGCCCTCTGTTCTGTGCTCTCTGCCCTGTGTCCTCTGCTCTCTGCTCTCTGCTCTCTGTTCTCTGCCCTCTGCTCTCTGCCCTCTGCTCTCTGCCCTCTGCTCTCTGCAGTCTGCCCTCTGTTCTCTGCCCTCTGCTCTCTGTCCTCTATCCTCTGCTCTCTGCCCTCTGCACTCTGCTCTCTGCCCTCTGCTCTCTGTTCTCTGCTATCTGCTCTCTGCCCTCTGTTCTCTGCCCTCTGCTCTCTGCAGTCTGCTCTCTGCCCTCTGCTCTCTGCCCTCTGCTCTCTGCCCTCTGCTCTCTGCCCTCTGCTCTCTGCCCTCTGTTCTCTGCTCTCTGCCCTCTGTCCTCTGCCCTCTGCTCTCTGCCCTCTGCACTTTGCCCTCTGCTCTCTGCCCTCTGTCCTCTGCCATCTGCTCTCTGCCCTCTGCTCTCTGCCTTCTGCTCTCTGCTCTCTGTCCTCTGCCCTCTGTCCTCTGCTCTCTGCCCTGTGCTCTCTGCCCTGTGCTATCTGCCCTCTACTCTCTGCCCTCTGTTCTCTGCCCTCTGCTCTCTGTCCTCTGCTCTCTGTCCTCTGCTCTATGCCCTGTGCTCTCTACCCTGTGCTCTCTGTCCTCTGCTCTCTGTCCTCTGCTCTATGCCCTCTGCTCTCTGCCCTCTGATCTCTGCCCTCTTCTGTACGCCCTCTTCTGTACGCCCTCTGCTGTACGCCCTCTGCTGTACGCCCTCTGCTGTACGCCCTCTGCTGTACGCCCTCTGCTGTACGCCCTCTGCTGTCATGTCATCAACACGGTCGTCACACAACATTAACGACGCAACACAGTGAACTATTACCTACTCGTTGTCTGGGAGAGTCCAGTCATTGACCAGGTCTCTTACCTCACCTCACTACACCTCACCTCACTACACTCACTACACCTCACCTCACTACATGTCACCTCACCTCACTACACCTCACCTCACTGCACCTCACTACACGTCACCTCACTACACGTCACCTCACTACACGTCACCTCACTACACGTCACCTCGCTACACGTCACCTCGCTACACGTGACCTCATTACATGCCACCTAACTACACATCAACCCACTACACCTCACTACACGTCACCTCACTACACGTCACCTCACTACATGTCACCTCACTACGTCACCTCACTACACGTCACCTCACTACACATCACCTCACTACGCGTCACCTCACTACACGTCACCTCACTACACATCACCTCACTACACCTCACTTCACTACACCTCACTACACATCACCTCACTACACGTCACCTCACCTCACTACACCTCACCTCACTGCACCTCACTACACGTCACCTCACTACACGTCACCTCGCTACACGTCACCTCGCTACACGTGACCTCATTACATGCCACCTAACTACACGTCACCTCACTACATGTCACCTCACTACACATTAACCCACTACACCTCACTACACGTCACCTCACTACACACCTCACTACACGTCACCTCACTACACCTCACCTCACTACACTTCACCTCACTACACATCACCTCACTACACGTCATCTCACTACATGTCACCTCACTACATGTCACCTCACTACACTTCACCTCACCTCACTACACCTCACTACACATCACCTCACTACACATCACCTCACTACATGTCACCTCACTACACATCACCTCACTACAAGTCACCTCACTACAAGTCACCTCACTACACGTCACCTCACTACACTCTCCGCATATTAAAAAATTGTGTTTCTTCCCCCAGAGACTATAATTTTGAAATAATAATAATAATAATAATAATAATAATAATAATAATAATAATAATAATGAACATAAAAACAGAACATAAGAATAGAGTGGAAATATAAACACATATGCAGTATAATGTGATCCTTTTATAAGAAGTTTGTTTGGTCTTCTAGTAGCGGGGAGTAAATGATAACTTCTTCTTCGGAGGCTTCTTACTTTATTGTTAAGTCGTGGTGGGTACACAGGCTTGTGTGTTTGCGCCCATGGCCCGGGCAGGGCCATCCCACGAGAGAGAGCTGGGAGTACTTGTGTCTTCCTGCTAGGCCGCTCTGTGAGTGAGAGCGAGGCAAGGGCAGACAGGCTGGCGTGCCTACCGAGAGGCCTGGCTACAGAGGGCAGCACCTGAGTGGCACAAAATATGAACTAAGCTGGCAGACAGCATGGGCTGTCTGTGCAGACAGTACAGGCTGCCTACACTTTATTGACTATGTTTCGCCCACACAGTGGGCTTTTTCAAGTCACAAACAGATCTACCTGGGGTGGAAGGGACACGAGTATTTATAGTCAGGTTCAGAATGCTGAGGTCAGGTGGAGAATGCTGCATCTGATGATCTACCGAGTGGGGTTATAGAGTCTAAAATCTTGGGTAGCTTGGAAAGGAGATTGGATAAGTTTGTGAGCAGACCTTCTGCAGTGTTCTTCCATTCCTGTGTTCTTATGTGGGATAGCGATGAAGAAGTTTCTTGGCAAGTGGTTCAGCTATGTTATAGAAGCCACTATTCTGGCTGAAGTTGTCGGATATAGAAATAAGTGATGATTCCAGGATTCTTCAGTATTGAGTGTTGTCTTCTGTGGCGATAAGTCTTGAGTTTCTGTAGTTTATCAAGTGGTTGTGTGAATTACGGTGTTGTACGCAGGCATTCCTTGTGTCGTCAGACCTGCTTGCGTATTGGGAGTCATGGTAAGCAGAAATCTAAAGCCAAGACAGCAGTGCCTTAGTGTGCGCAACAAGGCCAACAGATTACTTGGATTTATCTCAAGAAGTATAAGTAACAGAAGTCCAAAAGTTATTTTACAGCTCTATACATCACTAGTGAGGCCTCATTTAGATTATGCTGCTCAGTTATTACATGTGTAATATCTGGATCTCTTTAGTTGTAGATGTTTCACCATCCAGTGACTTTATCAATACAGACTCTCCTCACTTAGCGACGTCTCGTTTATCGACGACTTGGACTTACGACGGGCTCTCTGATCAGTGTGCATGCCTAAATAATGATTTCTTTAATTCTGTTTATTACAATATACAGTTCACTATTGTATAAACATTTAAAAATATACCAGAAATGTTATAAGTGGTGCAAAGTTGACATTAAAACAATATCAAAGATGGTTGACACAAACTACCATTATAGTATGCTCCACTTACTCTTACAGACTCCAGTATATAAGCACCAGCTAACCTGGCCTATACTTCAGACTCTCCACGACTACGGTGCTCTTCTCCAAGGCTGAGGGACTGATTATCTCATCTTTTGTATATAGTTCTACTGTCTTTAAATTATGTCCTTGAATTTGTATTGATAAAGCCACTGGCTGGCGAAACGTCTACTATAAGGATACCCAGATGTTGCACGTGTCTAATTTATGTACATTCATGTACAACGTACTTTCTCCCCAGGCAAATTATAGCACCATAGTGGGTGTCATGGTGTCCTTTGTTGATGAGTTTGATCTATTCCAATGGATGTTTTAGCTTGATTGATCAGGGAAACGCTGTGCCTTCCCTTGGACTTCGAAGGTTGTACTACCTGCCAGCCTTCGCCATACCGTATTTCTCTGGTTGGAGTGGCAATTTCTTCATTCATACCTATTTCACTGGCCAGGCTGGTCTTACTTCACTGTCCCGTGAGTCCAGCGAGTAGCCTCACAGCTTCTTCGTCAGAACTGCCCCCCACATTTCCAGATCCGAATCCAGGGCTGAGTCCTTGGAGGAACGTGATCTCTTCCTTCCATGTGACTCTCTCGTTTTCGTGAATCATGAGAACGGAGTCTTAAATACTGGTGAAATTAAGACACATGTGCAACATCTGGGTATCTTTATTGTAGACGTTTCGCCATCCAGTGGCTTTATCAATACAAATTCCAGGACATAACTTGAAGACAGAACTATGTACAGAAGATGAGGTAATCAGTCCCTCAACCTTGGAGTAGGTGCGAAGAGCACCGTAGTCGTGGAGATTCTGAAGCAGAGGCAAGGAGCCTGACGCTTATATAGTAACGTCAGGTGGAAATGGGACGGGTAGCAGACGAGGACATAGTCACTGGTAGGCGGGGTACCCCAGTGGAAGTAGGTCCTTCCCAGAGATTAGTTAGTTGTAGTAGTAGTTGTGAAGGTTATGTACATGTCTTCAGAATCAAGATTTCCTGATGTTAAATACTGTCGAAGGTGAGGTGGAAGATCTGGAAGACGTTGTAAGGGGTGGAATCCGCTAGTGGAAGTAAGAAGACAGCTCCATCTGGAATCCAACCCTTCTCACTCATTACTAGTAGATACGCCTACTGTGTAGGCGAAACATTTCATCCAGAAAGATAGCCAACTGTTGCACATGTGTCTTAATCTTACCAACTGACGGGCATGACCAGAATCGTCAACATCATTATTTCCGGATGTAAAGTATACTTATGATACACAAATAACCTGCCCATAGGAGAAATTTACGACGTTTTGGTCCGACTAGGATATTAAATAGCCACGCACTAACACACGAAGGTAAGAGAGCAGGGACGGGGCAAAGTTCGAGGGGCTTTGGTATAGAATGTAAATAAAAGGAAAAAGAAAAAGAGTTGCATATGTGTCTAATTTATCAACGTGTCGGTTCACTGAACCATTCATCTACAATCCTGTCAGACACTGCAACTTCTTGGGATCTTAATACTTGGGAATTCTTCGCTTGCCTAACCTTTGGGCACGACCTACTTCCACACTGAACAAATGTGACACCACCTACGACTGCTGCACCTCTCCTGCCATACAGTTTATAAGCGACTTCTCCGCACATATGCCGTATTCTATTCAAGATGGATGGACTGACCACATCGACTCAAGGTTGAGGGACTGATTACCTCATTCTCCTCCTGTTCTTCAAGATTCTCCTTTGTATGGACTGATGAAGCCACTGTATGGCGAAACGTTTCCTCAATAATTGGTTTGAATATTATGTCTGTAGTTGGTTTAGAAAGACACGTAAGCAAACACTATGACATATTTATTAGAAAACGTTTCGGTCCTGGGACCTTGATCACTTCTAACATACAGATGTATGTATGTATAATGTTCGCCAAGACCGTAGTCCTGGCACGGGTCTCAATCTTGCGATGACCCGTCTCTGGCTCCCGAGGGAGAAAGGTTTCTACAATGATGCGACATATGCTGTTCAAGCACTCTTCTGGTCAGTTCAACTGGTGCATCTCATAAGCGACAACACCGTATGTACTCCTAACTATGGACACTAGCGAGGAGGAGGATATGTCGTTATCACAGGTAACAGCTTGTCTGGTTCGTTGACTCCATGGTACACTAGTGTGGCCGCAGTCATCTCTGGTTCCTCTTCGGGAGGGAATATCAATCTTAGTTGCCTGCGGAGTGTCTCAGTAACTTCGCACTCCAGAAGATAGTGTGTTAGGGGCCGCTGGACAACGTGCTGACAGTACTGGCACATCTCCTCCTCAGCCTTGTCTACCATCATCTTGGCTGTGGGAAAGCCCAAACGAAGCCGATGGATGGCGGTACACTGCGCTCTGGACCAGCTTCTATCATATGGAGGGGGTTCTCCCTGAGTCGCTGCTCGGTACCACTGTTGAGATGGGGTATCACCTAAGACCTCCCCCATAAGTTTCATGGCTCTGCCAGCCACCAGTTTGGTCTGTCGTAGGCTGATTGGGACAGTAATCCCAACTAGTGGATAGTCTGTTGCTGCCTTGGCTGCATCATCTGCCGCCTCATTTCCCCGGATGCCAGCATGGCTGGGGATCCAGTTCAATGTCGATCTGTTACCCTGAACTTCTAAGGCTGTCATTATGCTCAGGATCGATGTGATGAGGTGAACATTGTCCTGTGGTTGAGGATGGGAGAGGGCATTGATTGCAGAGGTGGAATCAACATGTATGACAGGTCGGAGTCGATGTCGTAGGGCATGTGACAATGCCTGCTGAATCGCCACCAGCTCAGCTTGAAGGATCGTGCAGTGGTCAGGGAGTCGCCAGCCTTGTGTGTGACCTTTGTGGTACAGTCCAGCTGCTGCTCTCTTCCTGTCAGGGTCGACAGAACCATCTGTGAAATACACTAAACATGTGCCTCCCTCTGCCAGTGCCATGCTTGTCTCAGCATGATTGCTGAGGGTGTCTTGACTGCAGAGATGCTTAGAGATGGGTAGCTGCATGATGCAAACATCGGCTGGATCTGGGCGCCAGGGAGGTGGTGGATGGTACCCAGCAACAGGAAGGTCACAACTCTTCTCAAGGAGTAGTTGTATAGGCAGCAGCTTCCGCCCAGCAGCACAAAACGAACGAATCCAGGAGTAGTCCGTGAAGAGTGTGGGATCTTGTGCCATGGTTGTCAATATCCGTCTCCTTAGTGGGGTACCTTGCTGCCTGTGCAGAATCGTGGCCACTTTGCAGGCGTTTATGTATCTTACTCTGTCAGCCAAGGAAGGAAGCCGGGCCTTAGATCTGAGACATACCGTGTTGGTCCAAGCATAGTTCTTATCGCCTGATTTTGTACGACCTCCACCCTTTGCCTGCTCTGCGGGAAGAGATGAGCTAACGCCTGTGCACCGTAGTCAATGAGCGAGCGTATAGCTTGTATATAGTACAAGTGAAGTACATCTTTGCTTGCCCCTGCACGGTGCCTCGTCATGGCTCTCATGGCGCTGAGTCTGAGTAGAGCACGTGACCTGACATACTCGGCCTGTTTCTGAAAGGTCAGCTTTTTATCAATGTAGATTCCCAAGTACAGGTAGGAGCCTGTCCACTCAAGTTCTATATCCTGAATACGTAATCTATTCACAGGATCTGGTCCCTTGAACATCATTGCAAGAGATTTCTCGGCCGAGATCTTGAGGCCTAGTTCCTTGCAAGACTGCGTAATTAGGTCCAGAGGTAGAAAGACATTATATATATAGATTGAGACACTTATGCAGCATATGGGAATCTTTATTCAGGAAACGTTTCGCCACACAGTGGCTTCATCAGTCCAATACAAAGAGGAAGGCGTAAGGAGAGGAGGAGAATGAGGTAATCAGTCCCTCAACCTGGAGTCGATGTGTTCAGTCCATCAATCTTGTAGAATGTACAGCATAGGGCCGTAGACGTGGCTTATATACTGTAGTGAGGTGACGTGAAGCAGAAGGAGGCGGGGTCATAGTGGTACCATCCACTAGTCGAAGTAGGTCTTCGTTCAAAGGTTGAACAAGTGTTGAAGAATTCTTTGTAATAAGACCCCATGATGCTGCCGTGTCTGACAGTTGTGATGAATGGTTTGAAAAACCGACAAGTTGAAGATTGAGACACTTATGCAGCATATGGGAATCTTTATTCAGGAAACGTTTCGCCACACAGTGGCTTCATCAGTCCAATACAAAGAGGAAGGCGTAAGGAGAGGAGGAGAATGAGGTAATCAGTCCCTCAACCTGGAGTCGATGTGTTCAGTCCATCAATCTTGTAGAATGTACAGCATAGGGCCGTAGACGTGGCTTATATACTGTAGTGAGGTGACGTGAAGCAGAAGGAGGCGGGGTCATAGTGGTACCATCCACTAGTCGAAGTAGGTCTTCGTTCAAAGGTTGAACAAGTGTTGAAGAATTCTTTGTAATAAGACCCCATGATGCTGCCGTGTCTGACAGTTGTGATGAATGGTTTGAAAAACCGACAAGTTGAAGATTGAGACACTTATGCAGCATATGGGAATCTTTATTCAGGAAACGTTTCGCCACACAGTGGCTTCATCAGTCCAATACAAAGAGGAAGGCGTAAGGAGAGGAGGAGAATGAGGTAATCAGTCCCTCAACCTGGAGTCGATGTGTTCAGTCCATCAATCTTGTAGAATGTACAGCATAGGGCCGTAGACGTGGCTTATATACTGTAGTGAGGTGACGTGAAGCAGAAGGAGGCGGGGTCATAGTGGTACCATCCACTAGTCGAAGTAGGTCTTCGTTCAAAGGTTGAACAAGTGTTGAAGAATTCTTCTTGTGTTCAACCTTTGAACAGACTGAGTGAATGTTACCACTATGACCACTTGCCTTCTGCTACGTATAACCACCCTATGCTGGCTACATTCTACAAGACCTGGACTGGTATCGACTCCAGGTGAGGACACCTCATTCTCTCCTCACTGCGCTATGTATTGGACTGATGAAACTGCTGTGTGAAAACTCTTTCTGAACTGGAGCCTTATGCTGCATAAGTGTCTCCAATCAGCAACTTGTCATTTCAAACCGTCATCACAACGACCTGTTTTGGCACATCATGAAGATGCTGTTACAAAGAGTCTTCAACATTCAACGCTTGAACGAAGACTACTCGACTGGTGGATGAAATACCACTATGTTGCCTCCTTCTGCGTCACGTCTCTCACTTACGGTAAGCCATCTGCGACCCCATGGCAGTACGTTACTACATGTGGACTGAAAACACACGACTCCAGCCTCTCATTCTCCTCTCTCCTTGCGCCTTCTGTATTGAACTGATGAAAACTGTGACGAAGCATTTCTGAATAAGACTACATATGCTGCATAAAGTGTCTTGTCTTCGGCGTCGTTTCTCAAGCCATTCATCACAACTGTCGAACGGCGCCATCATGAAGTCTTATTACAAGGAATTCTTCAGCACTTGTTCAACTGCGAACAGCTGCTTCGACTTATTGAATATTACCACTGCTTGACCGCGCTGCCGCTGCGTCTCACTGTAAGCCACGTCTGGCCTATGCTGCTACAAGATTGATGGACTGGCCCATCGACTCGGCGGGTAGAGAGCTGATGCCTCATTCTCCTCTCTTACGCCTTCCTCTGTGTTGGACTGGCTGCTGTGTGGCAAACATTTCTGTCGTTACGTGTCTTTGCATGTGTCAGTCTTCAACTATCCGGTTTCAAACCATTTCATCTAACTGTCAGACACGGCAGCATCGCGAGGTCTTGGCCAAAATTCTTCAACACTTGTTCAACCTTTGAACGAAGACCTACTTCGACTAGTGGATGGTACCACTATGACCCCGCCTCCTTCTGCTTCATGTCACCTCACTACAGTATATAAGCCACGTCTACGGCCCTATGCTGTACATTCTACAAGATTGATGGACTGAACACATCGACTCCAGGTTGAGGGACTGATTACCTCATTCTCCTCCTCTCCTTACGCCTTCCTCTTTGTATTGGACTGATGAAGCCACTGTGTGGCGAAACGTTTCCTGAATAAAGATTCCCATATGCTGCATAAGTGTCTCAATCTTCAACTTGTCGGTTTTTCAAACCATTCATCACAACTGTCAGACACGGCAGCATCATGGGGTCTTATTACAAAGAATTCTTCAACACTTGTTCAACCTTTGAACGAAGACCTACTTCGACTAGTGGATGGTACCACTATGACCCCCGCCTCCATCTGCTTCACGTCACCTCACTACAGTATATAAGCCACGTCTACGGCCCTATGCTGTACATTCTACAAGATTGATGGACTGAACACATCGACTCCAGGTTGAGGGACTGATTTCCTCATTCTCCTCCTCTCCTTACGCCTTCCTCTTTGTATTGGACTGATGAAGCCACTGTGTGGCGAAACGTTTCCTGAATAAAGATTCCCATATGCTGCATAAGTGTCTCAATCTTCAACTTGTCGGTTTTTCAAACCATTCATCACAACTGTCAGACACGGCAGCATCATGGGGTCTTATTACAAGAATTCTTCAACACTTGTTCAACCTTTGAACGAAGACCTACTTCGACTAGTGGATGGTACCACTATGACCCCGCCTCCTTCTGCTTCACGTCACCTCACTACAGTATATAAGCCACGTCTACGGCCCTATGCTGTACATTCTACAAGATTGATGGACTGAACACATCGACTCCAGGTTGAGGGACTGATTACCTCATTCTCCTCCTCTCCTTACGCCTTCCTCTTTGTATTGGACTGATGAAGCCACTGTGTGGCGAAACGTTTCCTGAATAAAGATTCCCATATGCTGCATAAGTGTCTCAATCTTCAACTTGTCGGTTTTTCAAACCATTCATCACAACTGTCAGACACGGCAGCATCATGGGGTCTTATTACAAAGAATTCTTCAACACTTGTTCAACCTTTGAACGAAGACCTACTTCGACTAGTGGATGGTACCACTATGACCCCGCCTCCTTCTGCTTCACGTCACCTCACTACAGTATATAAGCCACGTCTACGGCCCTATGCTGTACAATCTACCACCGTGTGTTATGTCAACACCGTGTGTTATGTAAACACCGTGTGTTATATAAACACCGTGTGTTATGTAAGCAAGTGATGGAGCTACCACGAGGTGCTTTGATGCATTTCGAGACTTCTTCAGCTCCCGGAGCCCGGTCTTGGGTCAGACTCGTTGGCAGGAACGGTTCCGTGAGTGGGAGAGTGAAGCATGGCCACCCACTTTCAAACATCCTCTTTAAGCAAAATACCGCCATAATTACTCCTGATAAATACTATAGCACAACAATTAAGTGTTTGATCATAAAATGCTCGCGTTAGTATTTACCAATAACAAGTAGTTATTGGCCGAGATTAACGGGATTACAAGTATTGGTGAGTATTTTTTTTTAATTAAAAGTCTTGTGTAAGAATGGTATATAATACCGACAAGATGAGATTAAGACACATGTGCAACATCTGGGTATCTTTATTGTAGACGTTTCGCCAACCAGTGGCTTTATCAATACAAATTCTAGGACATAACTTGAAGACAGTAGAACTATATACAGAAGATGAGGTAATCAGTCCCTATGAGGTAATCAGTGAATATGCCCTCGTCTGCTACACCTGACGTTACTATATAAACGCCAGGCTCCTTGCTTCTGCTTCAGAATCTCCACGACTGCGGTGCTCTTCGCACCTACTCCTAGGTTGAAGGACTGATTACCTCATCTTCTGTACATAGTTCTACTGTCTTCAAGTTATGTCCTAGAATTTGTATTGATAAAGCCACTGGTTGGCGAAACGTCTACAATAAAGATACCCAGATGTTGCACATGTGTCTTAATTTCAATTAAAAGCCTTACATAGGCAGGTCTGAGGTCTAATTCCAGGAAGAGTGCTGCTTCTGAGACGTAAACAGAACCTAAGGAACTTAAAAACATAAGAATGGAAGAACACTGCAGAAGGTCTACTGGCCCATGCAAGGTAGGTCCTTATCAAAATCACTACTACCCAAAGCTACCCAATAATTTACTCCCGTACCCATGACACCAATCAAACCCAGCCCCTCCCACTCATATATTTGTCCAATCTCTTTTTAAAGCTACCAATCAATGGGGTTCGTTAACAATGTGTTGCGTGTATCGGAGATTGGGCAGTTTGGACTCTGAAGGTCACATGGGCATATGGGTAGAGGGCAGGACCCTCTCTAAAAAGTGAAAGAACTAATATACACTGAGAGGTACGCCCCTCTCAGTGTATAAATAGTGAGAGGTATGTCCCTTGAAGTGTACGAACAGTGAGAGGTACGCCCCTCTCAGTGTATGAACACTGAGGAACACCCCTCTCAGTGTATGAACACTGAGGGGAACACCCCTCTCAGTGTACGAACATTGAGGAACAACCCTCTCAGTGTATGAACACTGAGGGGAACACCCCTCTCAGTGTATGAACACTGAGGAACACCCCTCTCAGTGTATGAACACTAAGGAACACCCCTCTCAGTGTATGAACACTGAGGGGAACACCCCTCTCAGTGCATATAGCTTTACAAACATTGGCCCTAACGATGCCACCAGCCAGTGAAACTAAAAAAGCTTCGAACTGCTACACTACAGTGAAGCAGTTCGAAGCTAAAGAAGCTTCGAACTGCTTCACTGAGCATTTCGAAGCAAGGTTTCCTTTCCTTACTGAACCCGCCAGACGCTGACTGCACTCTGAAGGTGACTCTGATTGTTTTAACGAGAGTGCCGTGAAAATGACACACATGCTTTGTCATGTGAACTCGAGTGATACTGAAAGTGACATGTTCATAGTGATTTAGTGGAGACTAAACTGTTTACTGATGTATCAGACCCAGTGTCAACATTGTCAAGGGTCGCGCAAAGTTGTTTTCGTAATATCGACTGAAGGATAGCAAGAGGTAAGTCTTACGCGGTATAAACATTGGTATAAACATTGGTAAATAAAACACTTATGCAACACTTGGGTATCTTTCCTCATTAAAGATACCCAAGTGTTGCATTTGTGTTTAGTTTATCAACTTGTTGGTTCTCTGAACCATTAATCTACATAAACATTGGTAATAAATATCGATAAACACAGGGAAGTGTTTATGTGAAACGTTTCGGTCTTGGGTCTTCGATCAAGGTCCCAGGACCGAAACGTTGTCTAATCAGTATGTCCTAGTGTTTGCCTAAGTGTGTTTCTAAACCAAGTCTAACACGGTATACATAAACCGGGAGGCGTATAACAGTATACGTTGAGAGTTTACCTAAACCAGCCTTAATGACCCTCGTGTAGTAGACAAGCTTGAAACCTCATTAACCAACTATAAACTTATTGTAATTGGGAAGAGGAGTTGAGTTATATCTCCTGGGCCCAACAACAGAAACAGCTGATGAACGGTATAAGTAGATAAACGGGGCCCAACAGAGAAACAGGATCAACGGGAAAGTAGGATTACTTGATAAACGGATAGAGAGAATTTGTGGTTGCAGGGGTCGAGTCATAGCTCCTGGCCCCGCCTCTTCACTGATTGCTACTGGGTCCTCTCTCTCCCTGCTCCATGAGCTTTATCATACCTCGTCTTAAAACTATGTATGGTTCCTGCCTCCACTACATCACTTGCTAGACTATTCCTCTTGTTAATTCTATGACTGAAGAAATACTTCCTAACATCCCTTTGACTCATCTGAGTCTTCAGCTTCCAATTATGACACCTTGTTTCTGTGTCCCATCTCTGGAACATCCTGTCTCTGTCCATGTTGCTTATTCCACGCAGTATTTTATATGTCGTTATCATGTCTCCCCTGACCCTCCTGTCCTCCAGTGTTGTCAGGCCGATTTTCGTTAATCTTTCTTCGTAGGACATTCCCCTTAGCTCGGGAACTAGTCTTGTTGCAAACCTTTGTACTTTCAGATACTTTGCACAATCAGACACTAAACATTCAGACTTACAATCAAACACTAAACATTCAGACTTACAAACACTAAACATTCAGACTTACAATCAAACACTAAACATTCAGACTTACAATCAAACACTAAACATTCAGACTTACACTAAGCATTCAGACTTACAATCAAACACTGAACATTCAGACTTACAATCAAACACTGAACATTCAGACTTACAATCAAACACTAAACATTCAGACTTACAATCAAACACTAAACATTCAGACTTACAAACACTAAACATTCAGACTTACAAACACTAAACATTCAGACTTACAATCAAACACTAAACATTCAGACTTACAAACACTAAACATTCGGACTTACAATCAAACACTGAACATTCGGACTTACAATCAAACACTGAACATTCAGACTTACAATCAACACTAAACATTCAGACTTACAATCAACACTAAACATTCAGACTTACAATCAAACACTAAACATTCAGACTTACAATCAAACACTAAACATTCAGACTTACAATCATGCACTAAACATTCAGACTTACAATCATGCACTAAACATTCAGACTTACAATCATGCACTAAACATTCAGACTTACAATCAAACACTGAACATTCAGACTTACAATCAAACACTGAACATTCAGACTTACAATCAAACACTGAACATTCAGACTTACAATCAAACACTGAACATTCAGACTTACAATCAAACACTAAACATTCAGACTTACAATCAAACACTAAACATTCAGACTTACAAACACTAAACATTCAGACTTACAATCACACTAAACATTCGGATTTACAATCAAACACTAAACATTCAGACTTACAATCAAACACTAAACATTCAGACTTACAAACACTAAACATTCAGACTTACAAACACTAAACATTCAGACTTACAAACACTAAACATTCAGACTTACAAACACTAAACATTCAGACTTACAAACACTAAACATTCAGACTTACAATCAAACACTAAACATTCAGACTTACAATCACACTAAACATTCAGACTTACAATCACACTAAACATTCAGACTTACAATCACACTAAACATTCAGACTTACAAACACTAAACATTCAGACTTACAAACACTAAACATTCAGACTTACAAACACTAAACATTCAGACTTACAATCACACTAAACATTCAGACTTACAATCACACTAAACATTCAGACTTACAATCACACTAAACATTCAGACTTACAATCACACTAAACATTCAGACTTACAATCACACTAAACATTCAGACTTACAATCACACTAAACATTCAGACTTACAATCACACTAAACATTCAGACTTACAATCAACACTAAACATTCAGACTTACAATCAACACTAAACATTCAGACTTACAATCAACACTAAACATTCAGACTTACAATCAACACAAATTATTCACAATCAATGGCATTAAACATTTACAAAGTTAACGTCATCTTTCATTAGGATGCGCTAAACCCGTATGGCGTCAACCAGGACAACGCAAGCTCCTCTGAGCACAAGTAAAGGACCCGGGTTCGATCCCTGGGCGAGTGAACGCGCTGAGGATGTTTCCTGTTGTCTCCTGTTCACCTAACGGTAAGTAGGTACCTATTTGTCAACTGTTGTAGGTAGCATCCTGGGGGATGGGGTTCTGTGACTCGGTAAAAGTAAGCCAGGGTGCTTAGCTGGCTTGTCATCTGGGTTACTGACCTTTCTGGCTTATCTGAAGAACAGGTTGTTCTTGTAGAACGAGAACACTTCTGAACCTTGGACCTGATATCTTTGAACCTGGTATCAGACACCTGTGTTCCTGGTATCAGACACCTGTTCCTGGTATCTGATACCTGTTCCTGGTATCTGATACCTGTTCCTGGTATCTGATGCCTGTTCCTGGTATCTGATACCTGTTCCTGGTATCTGATGCCTGTGATACTGGTATCAGACACCTGTGATCCTGGTATCAGACACCTGTTCCTGGTATCTGATGCCTGTTCCTGGTATCTGATGCCTGTGATACTGGTATCTGACACCTGTGATACTGGTATCTGACACCTGTGATCCTGGTATCAGACACCTGTTCCTGGTATCTGATACCTGTTCCTGGTATCTGATGCCTGTTCCTGGTATCTGACGCCTGTGATACTGGTATCTGACACCTGTGATCCTGGTATCTGACACCTGTGATCCTGGTATCTGACACCTGTGATCCTGGTATCTGACACCTGTGATCCTGGTATCTGACACCTGTGATCCTGGTATCTGACACCTGTGATCTTGGTATGACACCTGTGATCCTGGTATCTGACACCTGTGAACCTGTTATCTGACACATGTGAACCTGGTATCAGACACGTGTGAACCTGGTATCAGACACCTGTGAACCTGGTATCAGACACCTGTGAACCTGGTATCAGACACCCGTGTACCTGGTTTCTAACACCCTTGAACTTGGTATCAGACACCTGTGATCCTGGTATCAGACACCTGTGATCCTGGTATCAGACACCTGTGATCCTGGTATCAGACACCTGTGATCCTGGTATCAGACACCTGTGATCCTGGTATCAGACACATGTGAGCCTGGTTTCTAACACCCGTGAATCTGATTTCTAACACCCGTGAACCTGATTTCTAACACCCGTGAACCTGATTTCTAACACCCGTGAACCTGATTTCTAATACCCGTGAATCTGATTTCTAATACCCGTGAACCTGATTTCTAATACCCGTGAACCTGATTTCTAATACCCGTGAACCTGATTTCTAATACCCGTGAACCTGATTTCTAATACCCGTGAACCTGATTTCTAATACCCGTGAACCTGATTTCTAATACCCGTGAACCTGATTTCTAACAGCCGTGAACCTGGTTTCTAACAGCCGTGAACCTGGTTTCTAACAGCCGTGAACCTGGTTTCTAACAGCCGTGAACCTGGTTTCTAACACCCGTGAACCTGGTTTCTAACACCCGTGAACCTGGTTTCTAACAGCCGTGAACCTGGTTTCTAACGGCTCATAAAAGGGTATTGACAGGTAAGACACATGGGCAACAGTAATTATATTCCGAAACTGTATACAATACCTGTCGTTATTGTATATCACTTTAGTATTCACTCTGTGAGACACTGCAACACAATGGCATCTTGGTACTGAAAACACCTTGGACAACTTTTTCAAGTGAGAAGTGTACATGAATGGTATACAATACCGACAAGATGAAATTGAGACACATGTGCAACATCTGGGTATCTTTATTGTAGACGTTTCGCCCTCCAGTGGCTTTATCAATACAAATTCCAGGACATAACTTGAAGACAGTAGAATTATGTGCAGAAGATGAGGTAATCAGTCCCTATGAGGTAATCAGTGACTATGTCCTCGTCTGCTACACCTGACGTTACTATATAAGCGTCAGGCTCCTTGCTTCTGCTTCAGAATCTCCACGACTACGGTGCTCTTCGCACCTACTGCTAGGTTGAGGGACTGATTACCTCATCTTCTGTACATAGTTCTCCTGTCTTCAAGTTATGTCCTGGAATTTGTATTGATAAAGCCACTGGAGGGCGAAACGTCTACAATAAAGATACCCAGATGTTGCACATGTGTCTCAATTTCAAGTGAGAAGTGGATCTGAGAGGGACGTGACCTCTCAGTGACTACATTCTACTTTTCTACCACTCTGCACCTCTCCTTCCGATCGTATATAAGTCTCCACACTTTCGCTTGTTCCTTCAGATTGTTCCAGACTATGGAACGGAACTCTTCTCCAGGCTGAGGGACTGACAACCTCAAATCTCCGACTTCAAGGGTGATGGACTGATTGCATAGTCTTCACATCTCTACTGTTCCTGCCTACTGTCTGTACTCGACTAAAGAAGCCTGCTGTGTAGGCAAAACGTTTCGGAATAAAGTTGCCTAAATGTTGCCTATGTGTCTCTTAGATTCATAAATAACCCACAGATAGGTGAAAGATTAAGTTGAAGATTGAGACACTTATGCAATATACGGGAATCTTTATTTAGGAAACGTTTCGCCACACACTGGCTTCATCAGTCTAATACAAATCAGAAAGGTGTAAGGAGAGGAGGAGTTTGAGGTAATTAACACCTCAGCCTGGAGTCGATGTGTTCAGTCCATCAATCTTGTAGAATGTACAGCACAGGTTGTTGTTGATGAAGATTCGCCGGTATTCTCCCGGCCCGGGCCCTTCCAAGTGGTGGCCCGGCACTGGCTCCCTGTTTAGGGAGTGTCTGAGACCTAAGTCTCCCATGGGAGGAGGCACAAGTACCCCCCTCATCTTGTGAGCTACAAACTTGGGCTCTGGCACCAACCCTGACCAAGAAGGGCAAGGCATGGCGTCGATCGTGCTAGCGCTGTGCTCTCCTGTGTGGAGTGTCGTGTGTTGGTGTTCATTTTCATTCATGTTGATTCGCAGGTACTTCTGGCCCAGGTCTTCTCCAGATGGTGACCCGGCAGCGGCCCCCCGGGTGGGGGGTGACGATCATCTTTCTTCTTTCTTGGCCCTCCAGTTGGAGGGTATCGTCGTCTTCTATCTTGCGCTGACTTCCCCGAAGAGAAGCGCAGTCGGGCAGAGGCAGCAGTTACAGGGTCGATTGGAGCCACACCCCAGCTTTAGCGGACAGCAAAGTGCTGGGGAAACTTATCTTCATGGTGAATGGTCATGGATAGTCGTGCTAGAGGAGGGTACCGTCTTCAAGGTCCCCATTCTGAAGCATCCTGAATTTCCTCTTTGAGGTGTACTCGACTTCCTCAAGGTGTTGGGTTTTGGCAGTGAGTAGTCTGGTCATGTCTGCAGTGGTGTATGTAACAGTTTGGTCGTAGGTATACTTGTTCTGTCCTGGAGGTGCTGATGGATTTCTGAAGACAGCATTGTGTTCTTATACTTCTTGGTTGTGTAGAAGTATACACCCTTCAGGTATCGGACTTGTTGTGGTGCAGCAGTGTCAGTGGCAGTGGCACCGTGAGGTGCATCCGCAGTTTCTTGTGTTTTTGCTTTCTTGGCTGGTGGCTGAACTGGTGAAGGCGAGATTTCAGACTGGTCAGTTGCTCTAGCAGTGTATGAAAGCGGTAGTGGACTCTCATTGGTGGGGTTTGCCGACGTCTCAGTGGTCTCTGATTGGTCCATCTCTGTGTCTAGTGGAGGTTGTGACAGCGGTGGAGCAGCGGTGATGCTGGTAATATTTGCAGTAGATTTTAGGATCTCAGTGGAAGGTGGTGATGCAGGGAATGTGAGGCCAGGCATATTATTTAGTTTGAAAAGTTCATTGATGGTGGTGTTGAAGGAACCAGGCTCACCTGCATTCTGTACATGAGCATACATAATGGAATAAAGAATCTTGGTGGAGTCGGCAGTAGGTGCTGGCAGGGAAGTGGTGGGAGCAGCTTGCGTGGCATGTAGTATCTTGGTAGTGTCTGCTTGAAGCTTGGCGATAGCAGAATATGTGGTTGCTTGTGGGTTGGGTTTCTTTTGTTGTTGTTGTTTCTTGAGTATGTCTCTTCTGGTAGGGCACCTGGCAGCAAGAGTATGGTGGTCATTCTTGCAGTTCAAGCATTTAGGTGGTGAAGCAGTAGTGCAATTCTTGAAGTCATGACCCTCACGGCCACAGGTGGAGCAGAACTTCTTGTCCTTGGTAGGACAATCATTTGTGGTGTGTAAGTATGAGTAACAATCATAGCACTGTGAGATATGTAGTGAATAGCCAGGCCCACAGCGAGAGCTCTGGCTGCCATGTTGACGTCACTGAAGGTGACCTTAAGCATGGATGAAGCATTGGGTATTTTAGTAATGAAGTCCACCTTGGCCCAAGGGTTCTGTGCTTCGATAGATGACTTGATTTCTTCAGTGGCCTGTACAGGGATAAGGTTGTCGAGTCGCTTGAGGAACACAGTTCTCCTGGCCCTCAGTGCTGGGGAAATCAAGACAAGAAATCCCTGGTCTCGTAGAGTGGTAGTAGCAGTAGTGGTAAGTAGTTTCTCAGCCTCTGTGTCGTCTGTACAGCGATAAAATCGCATTACATTTGACTTGCAGCCTGCCACTAACGACAGCTGCAAGTGCTAGTTTGGACGACTCATTGGTTGTGCCACTCGCTGGTTTGATCTTTACTCTGTTAGAGTAATGCATCGTGAGTGAGCAGTGCTCTGGTGTGGTGTATGTAATACCCTGTCTGACGATCACAAGACCGTAGACGTGGCTTATATACTGTAGTGAGGTGAGGCGAAGCAGGAGGAGGTGGGGTCATAGTGGTACCATCCACTAGTCGAAGTAGATCTTCGTCCAAAGGTTGGACAAGTGTTGAAGAATTCTTTGTATCAAGATCCCATGATGATGAAGTGTCTGACGAAATTTCGCTCCGACTTGGACCAAGTTTCGGTCTAAGTCGGACTGAAAGTTAACTTCTCTTTAGTGTGGGTTATTTGTCTGACTAATAAAAGCTGTGAAATTTGTCCAGTCAGGTCTGATAAAAATACATTTTGGCAGGGGAACAGTCTGCCTAGTAATGTAATTGAAGCTACAACCTTGGATACTTTCAAGTTTAGGTTGGATACATACCTAAATGAGAGGGGTTGGATTTGAGTGGGACTTGTACGTGTGTAAATAGGTTTGTCAGAGCTTATTGTTAGGGTAGCACCGAAGGTGGGTTAGATGTTCTGTTAGTAGCAGTGACAAAAAGGTGTTGAATTAGACACATGTGCAACTCTTGGGTATCTTTATTGAGGAAACGTTTCGCAACACAGTGGCTTCATCAGTCCATACAAAGGAGAATCTTGAAGAATAGGAGAATGAGGCAATCAGTCCCTCAGCCTTGAGTCGAGGTGGTCAGTCCATCAATCTTGAATAGAATACGATGGACTGACCACATCGACTCAAGGTTGAGGGACTGATTACCTCATTCTCCTGTTCTTCAAGTTTCTCCTATGTATGGACTGATGAAGCCACTGTGTGGCGAAACGTTTCCTCAATAAAGATACCCAAGAGTTGCACATGTGTCTAATTCAACAACATGTCTGTTCTGTGAACCATTCATCGACAAAAAGGTGATTTAATCAGTCCATCAACCATTGAGAAAAAGTACGTATTTGAGGTGGTCAGTCCCTCAGCCTGGAGAAGAGTTTGGCTCCATGGTATTTAATACCATTTCCAGTATAAGTCTCACTTAAACCTAACCCCTCTCACTCGTGTATTCATCTAACCCTAAATTTAAAGCTTCCCAGGGTTTTAGCTTCAGTAACCCTACAAGGTTATAGTTATAGATTGAGACACTTATGCAGCATATGGGAATCTTTATTCAGGAAACGTTTCGCCACACAGTGGCTTCATCAGTCCAATACAAAGAGGAAGGCGTAAGGAGAGGAGGAGAATGAGGTAATCAGTCCCTCAGCCTGGAGTCGATGTGTTCAGTCCATCAATCTTGTAGAATGTACAGCATAGGGCCGTAGACGTGGCTTATATACTGTAGTGAGGTGAGGTGAAGCAGATGGAGGCGGGGTCATAGTGGTACCATCCACTAGTCGAAGTAGTGAGGTGAGGTGAAGCAGGCGGAGGAGGGGTCATAGTGGTACCATCCACTAGTCGAAGTAGTGAGGTGAGGTGAAGCAGGCGGAGGAGGGGTCATAGTGGTACCATCCACTAGTCGAAGTAGTGAGGTGAGGTGAAGCAGGCGGAGGCGGGGTCATAGTGGTACCATCCACTAGTCGAAGTAGTGAGGTGAGGTGAAGCAGGCGGAGGCGGGGTCATAGTGGTACCATCCACTAGTCGAAGTAGTGAGGTGAGGTGAAGCAGGCGGAGGCGGGGTCATAGTGGTACCATCCACTAGTCGAAGTAGTGAGGTGAGGTGAAGCAGGCGGAGGCGGGGTCATAGTGGTACCATCCACTAGTCGAAGTAGTGAGGTGAGGTGAAGCAGGCGGAGGCGGGGTCATAGTGGTACCATCCACTAGTCGAAGTAGTGAGGTGAGGTGAAGCAGGCGGAGGCGGGGTCATAGTGGTACCATCCACTAGTCGAAGTAGTGAGGTGAGGTGAAGCAGGCGGAGGCGGGGTCATAGTGGTACCATCCACTAGTCGAAGTAGTGAGGTGAGGTGAAGCAGGTGGAGGCGGGGTCATAGTGGTACCATCCACTAGTCGAAGTAGGTCTTCGTCCAAAGGTTGAACAAGTGTTGAAGAATTCTTTGTAACAAGATCCCATGATGCTGCAGTGTCTGACAGTTGTGATGAATGGTTTTTCAAACCATTCAACACAAGGTTATAGTTATATTACGATACCAGTGACAATAAACCAGCTTCTCTGGGAACACAGCTATCTCTAGGCATCTCTAATTTATGTAGAGTACAAGAACACAAGTTCAACTGTGATATTTTATTGTGGCAACGTTTCGCTCTTCAGGACCTTTGTCAAACCTGACAAAGCTCCTGGAGAGCGAAACGTTGCCACAATAAAATGTCACATTAGTTGCAAATGGTATAAAATACCGACACACTGGAAACATAAACACATAAGCAGTTTAATGTGATCCTCTATTGACGACGTTTCGCCCACACAGTGGGCTTTTTCAAGTCACATGGTGTGTGACACTTGAAAAAGCCCAATGTGTGGGCGAAACGTTGTCAACTCACATGGTGTGTGTGACTTGAAAAAGCCCACTGTGTGGGCGAAACGTTGTCAATAAAGGATCACATTAAACTGCATATGTGTTTGTTTCCACATTAGTTCCACTTGTGTCCTTTTACTCTACATACTGTCGGTAACTCTACCAACATTATTACAATCTCTAATTTATCTCTATGCACATTTCCCACTGGAACTCTTCAGTTATCTCTCCTCATTTTTGTGTCACTAAGATTCCAAAACCGAGAAAGGTTTTCTCCATCTCAAGTGTTGGGTAGCATTTGAGAAGGACCTGCCCAGTATGGGCCACTAAGCCTGTCGCAGTGTTTCATCTGTCTCATGTGGTCAGTCCAGCATGACGCATCTGTCTCATCTTACGTTCTTAAAATTCTCAATTTCAACATTGCGTATCTGTCTCATCTTACGTTCTTAAAATTCTCAATTTCAACATTGCGTATCGTGTGGGGGGAAAATATAAACCCGTAGGAAACTATTACACAGTCACTGTGCCAGGAAAATCCTGGAGACAATTTGGCTCAGGATAAAGAGATTGATTAATACAGTGTCACCAGCCTCACCTGGCCGACAGGTTAATTCATCTCGCGAGGCTCGTCTGAGGCAGCATCTCCTGGGGTCTGCTGACTGGTCTCTTCGTGGTGTCTGCGTATTTGGTCTAATCCTGTTTAGTCAACTTTGCAAACCGTTACTTCTGTTTGCTTTTCTTACCTTTTAGGCTAATTTCTATTTGGTTAACTTTCGTTTGGATTACTTTCGTTTGTTGTGGGGATAATTGTCGTGTAAGATAATTGTTGTGGGAGTAAGATAATTATTGTGGGAGTAAAATTTTTGTGGGAGCAATATAATTTTTGTGGGAGTAATATAATTGTTGTGGGAGCAAAATAATTGTTGTGGGAGTAAGATAATTGTTGTGGGAGCAAAATAATTGTTGTGGGAGTAAGATAATTGCTGTGGGAGTAAGATAATTGCTGTGGGAGTAAGATAATTGTTGTGGGAGTAAGTTGTGGGAGTAAGATAATGGGAGTAAGTTGTGGGAGTAAGATAATGGGAGTAAGTTGTGGGAGTAAGATAATTAAGTTGTGGGAGTAAGATAATGGGAGTAAGATAATTGTTGTGGGAGTAAGATAATTGTTGTGGGAGTAAGATAATTGTTGTGGGAGTAAGATAATTGCTGTGGGAGTAAGATAATTGCTGTGGGAGTAAGATAATTGTTGTGGGAGTAAGATAATTGTTGTGGGAGTAAGATAATTGTTGTGGGAGTAAGATAATTGCTGTGGGAGTAAGATAATTGCTGTGGGAGTAAGGTAATTACATGTCTTATACAGCTGACTGGAAAATTTTAAGAAATTAAGAATTAAAGTGGGATAACACTCAACACTTTTTATTCCACTTAATAAAACAAAGTGCAACACTTAGGCACCTCTTATCTGGGAAGTGGTGCCACTTTTATTGAAGTGGTGCCACTTTTATTGAAGTGGTGCCACTTCTCTTATTGAAGTGGTGCCACTTTTATTGAAGTGGTGCCACTTTTATTGAAGTGGTGCCACTTTTATTGAAGTGGTGCCACTTTTATTGAAGTGGTGCCACTTTTATTGAAGTGGTGCCACTTTCAAGTGGCTACTTTTATTGAAACAAGTGCCATGTTCTGTACCTGCAGGAAACCTGTAGGATGCCTGTAGGATACCTGTAGGATACCTGCAGGATGCCTGTAGGATACCTGCAGGATACCTGTAGGATACCTGCAGGATGCCTGTAGGATACCTGCAGGATGCCTGTAGGATGCCTATAGGATACCTGCAGGATGCCTGTAGGATACCTGCAGGATGCCTGTAGGATACCTATAGGTTACCTGCAGGATGCCTGCAGGATACCTGCAGGATGCCTGTAGGATACCTGCAGGATGCCTGTAGGATACCTGCAGGATGCCTGTAGGATGCCTGTAGGATACCTGCAGGATACCTGCAGGATGCCTGTAGGATACCTGCAGGATGCCTGTAGGATACCTGTAGGATACCTGCAGGATGCCTGTAGGATACTTGTATGACTTTTTCGGTAGTCAGTGTCCCTGTGGTCCGGGCTATCACTATCCAAAGTAGGAACAACAGCCCTGATGTTCCCACAATGTAACTATCATATAGAATAGTGTAGCAACACTGCTGGTGTTCCCACAATGTAACTATCATATAGAATAGTGTAGCAACACTGCTGGTGTTCCCACAATGTAACTATCATATAGAATAGTGTAGCAACACTGCTGGTGTTCCCACAATGTAACTATCATATAGAATAGTGTAGCAATACTGCTGGTGTTCCCACAATGTAACTATCATATAGAATAGTGTAGCAACACTGCTGGTGTTCCCACAATGTAACTATCATATAGAATAGTGTAGCAACACACTGCTGGTGTTCCCACAATGTAACTATCATATAGAATAGTGTAGCAACACACTGCTGGTGTTCCCACAATGTAACTATCATATAGAATAGTGTAGCAACACTGCTGGTGTTCCCACAATGTAACTATCATATAGAATAGTGTAGCAACACTACTGGTGTATCCAGTTTATGTTAAAAATAGAAGACTTCCCTCCATCTTCATCTCTGCTCCTCTTTTTATCTCCCTCACACCTTTTATTCGTTTTTTTCACTCATTTCCTCTCTGATTTCCTCTCACCCTCTCTCGCTTCTCTCTCTCTCTCTCTCTCTCTCTCTCTCTCTCGTTCCTGCTCTTAAAGTCTTATGTTAATCCAGTCTTCAGTCTTTTCTTTTCCGTCTTCTCCTTTTATTTTCTCTCCTGTTATTCCCTCTATTCCTTTCCCACATCTCCACCTTTCTGTTTGTGCTTACTCTTCCTCTGATATTCTTCCCCTTCCTATCTATCTATTAAAATCTGGTATACAATCTCTCTCTGTTTCTCTTTCTGTCTATCTATCTTTCTCTCTCTTGCGAACCCTTCGTTTTGAAACAATTTAGACAGTGTAGACCATGTTGGTTGACTTGCACATCGCCGCAAAAACACGTATATTCCGTGCGATTTTTGGCAGCGAGGCGGAGAGCCACTGCAATACGAAGGATCTGTGGGTCGAGGTGCGTTTCCGCTGCCTAAATGGGAAGTGTTTGGTTTAAGTTAATACAGTGAAGTGCAATCACAGCTTGGCGATGAGCAATATCCCTGTTGGATGTTGCAGCCATAAGCATGTTGCTATGTACCTTTTCAGCAATGGGACCATCCCATCTGGACTCTTAGTAGCTAGTGTTGAAGCAGCAAGTCTCCCATTTGGTAATGTCACTTGTACAGATAGGATCCTCGTTGAGTCACCAAGATTGTCCGGGAGAATTTTTTTTTTTTAAGTCCACTGATGCTATGGAAGGTGATAAAGCTGGCAGGGCAATCCCTAAGCCTGACTGGAAGTGAGGCTTGCAACAACTCTCCATCTTCAAGGGAAAGATTCAATACACTCTCTACCATGGTCTTTAGGAGTCATATTCTTTGAGTTTCGGACTGCTGAAAGCTGGGGAGCATCTCGGGAAGTAGGGACAGGCACCTGGTGAGTAGGTAGAAGGCATCATGTGTGTCAATGTCTTTCATCCTGCCATCCATCATCCGGAGGTCTGAGATTTTTTCCTGGAATCAGATCAATAGTGTTAAACCCAAAAGGAGTACCAAGGAGAGTGTTGGTTGGATCGATGACTCGTGATCCTGACAAAACAGCACCAATATTCTGAATGATTTATCGGTTGCTAGACGCTATGTCTCACTTGGTAGTGTTTAAAGATAGGCCCAGGCTCCCTCCCATGTCTTTAAATTGCCTTATGTCCTCTAGGAGAGATTCTGTATTACCAGCTAGGGTACCATCATCCAAGAACCAGTTGTTGAGCTGACTGCAGTGTGTTTCTGTGACATCCTTGATGAGCAGACAGAAAAGAAGAGTGGCAACAGGGGCCCCCAAGTTGTACACCCTCACACGAGTCAATTTCATGGCCCCCAAACAACAGTTTAGAAGTACCACTATAACCCAATTGGATGAATGAATGGATATATATATATATATATATATATATATATATATATATATATATATATATATATATATATATATATATATATATATATATATATATATATATATATATGGAGGCGGACAAGAATGTAAGAATGGTGAGGAGGTGGTGTAAGAGAGAGAGAGAGAGACAGAGGGAGAGTGAAAGAGGGAGAAAGAGGGAAGAAGGGATTGAGGGATAGATGAATAATGAAAAAAATATAATCTAATAATAATAATAATAATAATATATTTTATAAAAGTGTACAATAAATGAGATACAATAAGTTATATGTTTGTGAAATTATCTCTGCTGGCACCCGCAGTGCCACCCACAACACCCACAGTGCCACCCGCAGTGCCACCCGCAGTGCCACCCACAACACCCACAGTGCTACCCACAGTGCCACCCACAGTGTCGCCCCACAGTGCCACTACAGTAACACCCACAGTGCCACCCGCAGTGCCACCCACAGTGACACCCACAGTGTCGCCCCACAGTGCCACTACAGTAACACCCACAGTGCCACCCACAGTGTCGCCCACAGAGCCACCCACAGTGCCACCCACAGTGTCATCCACAGTGTCACCCACAGTGTCACCCACAGTAACACCCACAGAGCCACCCACAGTGCCACCCACAGTGTCGCCCACAGTGTCACCCACAGTAACACCCACAGTAACACCCACAGAGCCGCCCACAGTACTACCCGCAATGTTACCCACAGTGCAGTGCCACCCATGGTGACAGAGGCACCAGTAATGATGACAAAGTGGCACTCATAATATCACAGTGCCAAGCTACAGTGGCACCCACTGTACCACCAAGCAGTGGTACACAGACACCTTTGTTCATCACACTGGTACAATATGTCCATCACTGGTGAACAAGAACACTTGTGTTGTTCTTCTCACGTTGTCTTCTGTGTTATCCATTGTTCTTCCAGTAGAGGAATAACAAGGTATGAAAGAACAGGGAGAACTTATGAAGCAGCAGTGGCAGACATGAAGCAGCAGTGGCAGACATGAAGCAGCAGTGGCAGACATGAAGCAGCAGTGGCAGACATGAAGCAGCAGTGGCAGACATGAAGCAGCAGTGGCAGACATGAAGCAGCAGTGGCAGACATGAAGCAGCAGTGGCAGACATGAAGCAGCAATGGCAGACATGAAGCAGCAGTGGCAGACATGAAGCAGCAGTGGCAGACATGAAGCAGCAGTGGCAGACATGAAGCAGACGTGGCAGACATGAAGCAGACGTGGCAGACATGAAGCAGCAGTGGCAGACATGAAGCAGCAGTGGCAGACATGAAGCAGCAGTGGCAGACATGAAGCAGCAGTGGCAGACATGAAGCAGCAGTGGCAGACATGAAGCAGCAGTGGCAGACATGAAGCAGCAGTGGCAGACATCATGAAGCAGCAGTGGCAGACATCATGAAGCAGCAGTGGCAGACATCATGAAGCAGCAGTGGCAGACATCATGAAGCAGCAGTGGCAGACATGAAGCAGACGTGGCAGACATGAAGCAGCAATAGCAGATATGAAGCAGCAATGGCAGACATGATGCAGCAGTGGCAGACATGATGCAGCAGTGGCAGACATGATGCAGCAGCGGCAGACATGAAGCAGCAGCGGCAGACATGAAGCAGCAGTGGCAGACATCATGAAGCAGCAGTGGCAGACATCATGAAGCAGCAGTGGCAGACATCATGAAGCAGCAGTGGCAGACATCATGAAGCAGCAGTGGCAGACATCATGAAGCAGCAGTGGCAGACATCATGAAGCAGCAGTGGCAGACATCATGAAGCAGCAGTGGCAGACATCATGAAGCAGTAGTGGCAGACATCATGAAGCAGCAGTGGCAGACATCATGAAGCAGCAGTGGCAGACATGAAGGAGCAGTGGCAGACATCATGAAGCAGCAGTGGCAAACATCATGAAGCAGCAGTGGCAGACATCATGAAGCAGCAGTGGCAGACATCATGATGCAGCAGTGGCAGACATCATGATGCAGCAGTGGCAGACATCATGATGCAGCAGTGGCAGACATCATGAAGCAGCAGTGGCAGACATCATGATGCAGCAGTGGCAGACATGAAGCAGCAGTGGCAGACATGAAGCAGCAGTGGCAGACATGAAGCAGCAGTGGCAGACATGAAGCAGCAGTGGCAGACATGAAGCAGCAGTGGCAGACATGAAGCAGCAGTGGCAGACATGAAGCAGCAGTGGCAGACATGAAGCAGCAGTGGCAGACATGAAGCAGCAGTGGCAGACATGAAGCAGCAGTGGACGACATGAAGCAGCAGTGGCAGACATCATGAAGCAGCAGTGGCAGACATCATGAAGCAGCAATGGCAGACATGAAGCAGCAATGGCAGACATGAAGCAGCAGTGGCAGACATGAAGCAGCAGTGGCAGACATGAAGCAGCAGTGGCAGACATCATGAAGCAGCAGTGGCAGACATGAAGCAGCAGTGGCAGACATGAAGCAGCAATGGCAGACATGAAGCAGCAGTGGCAGACATGAAGCAGCAGTGGCAGACATGAAGCAGCAGTGGCAGACATGAAGCAGCAGTGGCAGACATGAAGCAGCAGTGGCAGACATGAAGCAGCAGTGGCAGACATGAAGCAGCAGTGGCAGACATGAAGCAGCAGTGGCAGACATGAAGCAGCAGTGGCAGACATGAAGCAGCAGTGGCAGACATGAAGCAGCAGTGGCAGACATCATGAAGCAGCAGTGGCAGACATCATGAAGCAGCAGTGGCAGACATCATGAAGCAGCAGTGGCAGACATCATGAAGCAGCAGTGGCAGACATCATGAAGCAGCAGTGGCAGACATCATGAAGCAGCAGTGGCAGACAACATGAAACAGCAGTGGTAGACATGAAGCAGCAGTGGCAGACATGAAGCAGCTGTGGCAGACATGAAGCAGCTGTGGCAGACATGAAGCAGCTGTGGCAGACATGAAGCAGCAGTGGCAGACAACATGAAACAGCAGTGGCAGACAACATGAAACAGCAGTGGCAGACAACATGAAGCAGCAGTGGCAGACATGAAGCAGCAGTGGCAGACATGAAGCAGCAGTGGCAGACATGAAGCAGCAGTGGCAGACATGAAGCAGCAGTGGCAGACATGAAGCAGCTGTGGCAGACATGAAGCAGCTGTGGCAGACATGAAGCAGCTGTGGCAGACATGAAGCAGCTGTGGCAGACAACATGAAACAGCAGTGACAGACATGAAGCAGCAGTGGCAGACAACATGAAGCAGCAGTGACAGACAACATGAAGCAGCAGTGGCAGACAACATGAAGCAGCAGTGGCAGACAACATGAAGCAGCAGTGACAGACAACATGAAGCAGCAGTGACAGACAACATGAAGCAGCAGTGACAGACAACATGAAGCAGCAGTGACAGACAACATGAAGCAGCAGTGACAGACAACATGAAGCAGCAGTGACAGACAACATGAAGCAGCAGTGACAGACAACATGAAGCAGCAGTGACAGACAACATGAAGCAGCAGTGACAGACAACATGAAGCAGCAGTGGCAGACAACATGAAGCAGCAGTGGCAGACAACATGAAGCAGCAGTGACAGACAACATGAAGCAGCAGTGACAGACAACATGAAGCAGCAGTGACAGACAACATGAAGCAGCAGTGACAGACAACATGAAGCAGCAGTGACAGACAACATGAAGCAGCAGTGACAGACAACATGAAGCAGCAGTGACAGACAACATGAAGCAGCAGTGGCAGACAACATGAAGCAGCAGTGGCAGACATCATGGCTTGCACGAGGAATAAGCAGAAGCAGAGAATGAGAATGGAAACAGAAGGAGGAATAGGAGAATTAGGAGGATAATTAAGACTAAGAGAATTATTAAGATTACGAGGAGAAGGAAGCAGAATAGGAAGAAGGGAAGAGTAACAGGGAAGAAGAGAAATGAACAAGGGTCAAGGAAGGAAACGAACAAGGAGGGAAAGGAACAAGTAACGAGAAAGAATCGAGTAGCAAGAATCAAGTAGCAAGAATCAAGTAGCAAGAAAGAATCGAGTAGCAAGAATCAAGTAGGAAGAATCAAGTAGGAAGAATCAAGTAGGAAGAATCAAGTAGGAAGAATCAAGTAGGAAGAATCAAGTAGGAAGAATCAAGTAGCAAGAAAGAATCGAGTAGCAAGAATCAAGTAGCAAGAATCAAGTAGGAAGAATCAAGTAGGAAGAATCAAGTAGGAAGAATCAAGTAGCAAGAATCAAGTAGCAAGAATCAAGTAGCAAGAATCAAGTAGCAAGAATCAAGTAGCAAGAATCAAGTAGCAAGAAAGAATCAAGTAGCAAGAAAGAATCAAGTAGCAAGAAAGAATCAAGTAGCAAGAAAGAATCAAGTAGCAAGAATCAAGTAGCAAGAAAGAATCAAGTAGCAAGAATCAAGTAGCAAGAAAGAATCAAGTAGCAAGAATCAAGTAGCAAGAATCAAGTAGCAAGAAAGAATCAAGTAGCAAGAATCAAGTAGCAAGAATCAAGTAGCAAGAAAGAATCAAGTAGCAAGAAAGAATCAAGTAACAAGGGCACCATTTTCAGCCAGTTAAAATATTTTTAACTTGTCATCCACGCAGAGTCCCGCATTATAACTTGTCATCCACGCAGAGTCCCGCATTATAACTTGTCATCCACGCAGAGTCCCGCATTATAACTTGTCATCCACGCAGAGTCCCGCATTATAACTTGTCATCCACGCAGAGTCCCGCATTATAACTTGTCATCCACGCAGTCACGCATTATAACTTGTCATCCACGCAGTCACGCATTATAACTTGTCATCCACGCAGTCACGCATGATAACTTGTCATCCACGCAGTCACGCATGATAACTTATCCACGCAGTCAGGCATGATAACCAGCCTCACCTTCCCTTGTTGTGACTCCAGACACACTGACACATAAGTCTGATGTAACACAACTAATTACAGAGCTACCCAGACGAGCACATTACTCAACTCATTACATGCAGACATCAGAACACGGCTGAACTCTGCTCATTACTCGGAGATAAGAGAGAAAAAAAGAGTCCTTATATATATCTGCCGCTTTCATGGCTCTGTTTACGGGGTAAGACTACAGTTTCGCTTCTTCGTGACCTGGAGGCTCATGACATACGTTTTGTCCATGAGGACCACTCGGGGTGTTCCTTAAGATACCTGGTGTCACTGGTCACCTTGCTGTGATATAGGTACCTGGGTGTTAGTCATTTTATACCTGCTGTCACTGGTCACCTTGCTGTGATATAGGTACCTGGGTGTTAGTCATTTTATACCTGCTGTCACTGGTCACCTTGCTGTGATATAGGTACCTGGGTGTTAGTCATTTTATACCTGCTGTCACTGGTCACCTTGCTGTGATATAGGTACCTGGGTGTTAGTCATTTTATACCTGCTGTCACTGGTCACCTTGCTGTGATATAGGTACCTGGGTGTTAGTCATTTTACACCTGGTGTCACTGGTCACCTTGCTGTGATATAGGTACCTGGGTGTTAGTCATTTTATACCTGCTGTCACTGGTCACCTTGCTGTGATATAGGTACCTGGGTGTTAGTCATTTTATACCTGCTGTCACTGGTCACCTTGCTGTGATATAGGTACCTGGGTGTTAGTCATTTTATACCTGCTGTCACTGGTCACCTTGCTGTGATATAGGTACCTGGGTGTTAGTCATTTTACACCTGCCTTCACTGTTCTCCTTGCAGTAAAATAGGTACTTGGGTGTTAGTTATTTTACACCTGCCTTCACTGTTCTCCTTGCAGTAAAATAGGTACCTGGGTGTTAGTTATTTTACACCTGCCTTCACTGTTCTCCTTGCAGTAAAATAGGTACCTGGGTGTTAGTTATTTTACACCTGCCTTCACTGTTCTCCTTGCAGTAAAATAGGTACCTGGGTGTTAGTCATTTTACACCTGCCTTCACTGTTCTCCTTGCAGTAAAATAGGTACCTGGGTGTTAGTCACTTTACAACTGCTGTCATTGTTAATCTAGGAGTAAAATAGGTACCTGGGCGCTAGTCACCTTACACTTGCTGTCACCGATCATCTAGCAGTAAGTAGGTACCTGGGTGGTAGTCGACTGGTGTGGGTGGCTTTATTACTAGTGGTGGTATACTGGCTTTATTACTGGTTGTGGTATACTGGCTTTATTACTAGTGGTGGTATACTGGCTTTATTGCTAGTGGTGGTATACTGGCTTTATTACTAGTGGTATACTGGCTTTATTACTGGTGGTGGTATACTGGCTTTATTACTGGTGGTGGTATACTGGCTTTATTACTGGTGGTGGTATACTGGCTTTATTGCTAGTGGTGGTATACTGGCTTTATTACTGGTGGTGGTATACTGGCTTTATTACTGGTGGTGGTATACTGGCTTTATTACTGGTGGTGGTATACTGGCTTTATTACTAGTGGTGGTATACTGGCTTTATTACTAGTGGTGGTATACTGGCTTTATTACTAGTGGTGGTATACTGGCTTTATTACTAGTGGTGGTATACTGGCTTTATTACTAGTGGTGGTATACTGGCTTTATTACTAGTGGTGGTATACTGGCTTTATTACTGGTGGTGGTATACTGGCTTTATTACTGGTGGTGGTATAAAACAATATACCACCACTAGTAATAAAACAATATACCACCACTAGTAATAAAACAATATACCACCACTAGTAATAAAACAATATACCACCACTAGTAATAAAACAATATACCACCACTAGTAATAAACCAATATACCACCACTAGTAATAAAACAATATACCACCACTAGTAATAAACCAATATACCACCACTAGTAATAAAACAATATACCACCACTAGTAATAAACCAATATACCACCACTAGTAATAAACCAATATACCACCACTAGTAATAAAACAATATACCACCACTAGTAATAAACCAATATACCACCACTAGTAATAAAACAATATACCACCACTAGTAATAAAACAATATACCACCACTAGTAATAAAACAATATACCACCACTGGTAATAAAACAATATACCACCACTGGTAATAAAACAATATACCACCACTAGTAATAAAACAATATACCACCACTAGTAATAAAACAATATACCACCACTAGTAATAAACCAATATACCACCACTAGTAATAAACCAATATACCACCACTAGTAATAAACCAATATACCACCACTAGTAATAAAACAATATACCACCACTAGTAATAAACCAATATACCACCACTAGTAATAAACCAATATACCACCACTAGTAATAAACCAATATACCACCACTGGCTCTCAGGATTATGTTTGTCGTACCTTTTTATTGTCTTGTTTGGTAAAGGATTTTCTTTATTGTTAAGGCTTAGAATTTTATTATATATACAGGGATATACGAGTTAATGTCTTGATTAATGAATATACAGAAGGGTGGACCAGGGGCTCGAACCGCGGTCCGTAAATTGATAGCCCGACTTTGTGCCGTCTAGGCTAACTCAGGCTGATTAATAATAATAATAATATTAATAACTAATAATAATAATAATAGGGAGGAATCGGAGCTAACACTATTATATTTCGTCAGTGGAACCAACTGTAACCAAATTGAACTCCTCCTCTCGGCGCATCCATAAACTTTAATTATAATAAACATTTATTGACCGTTGTTTATTACAATTTTGAGTTTATAGACGACTTGGTTATAATGTTAAATTCTGTTTAATGTTAATACATACTTAGAATTTGGATACGAGGGTTAATATCTTGATCAATGTTAAATTCCATCTGCCAGTCAATGTTATTGATTGCCATGTTAATATTGGTCATGTAGACGTAATATCTGGGTATCTTGTAGACGTTTCACCCACCGGCAGCAACATCCTGCTTGATCAGGCCCTGATCCACCATGAGGCCTGGTCTCAGACCGAGCCGCGGGGGGCGTTAACCCCCGAAACCATCTCCAGGAATACTCCGGGAGGGCGAAACGTCTACAAGAAAGATACCCATACGTTACCCACATGTCTGATTCAACATTACACAGAAATTACTGAAGGATGCCTCTGTGCCAGCCAGAAAGTGTACTAATTACCTACTCTTATTTTCTTAAACTCTGGTGGCCTGGTGGTTAACGCTCTCGCTTCACACGGCGAGGGCCTGGGTTCGATTCCCAGCCAGAGTAGAAACATTGGACGTGTTTCTTTCCACCTGTTGTCTATGTTCCCCATCAGTAAAATGGGTACCTGGGTGTTAGTCGACTGGTGTGGGTCGCATCCTGGGACACTGACCTAAGGAGGCCTGGTCACAGACCGGGCCGCGGGGGCGTTGAACCCCGGAACTCTCTCCAGATAAACTAGGCAGCCGAGAGTAATAATTACCCGTGTAATTATCACCTTCTACAGCTGTAACATTGGACACGTGTGCAGCACATTTATGTGTAGACGTTTCGCCCACCAGTGGTTTTATCAGTACAACACAAGAACGTAAAGACTGTAGATTACCAGTGGTAGATTATCAGTGGTAGATTACTAGTGGTAGGTTACTAGTGGTAGGTTACTAGTGGTAGGTTACTAGTGGTAGGTTGCTAGTGGTAGATTGCTAGTGGTAGATTGCTAGTGGTAGATTGCTAGTGGTAGATTGCTAGTGGTAGATTGCTAGTGGTAGATTACCAGTGGTGGATTACCAGTGGTGGATTACCAGTGGTGGATTACCAGTGATAGATTACGAGTGGTAGATTACCAATGGTAAACTACCAGTGGTAGATTACCAGTGGTAGATTACCAGTGGTAGATTACCAATGGTAAATTACCAGTGGTAGATTACCAATGGTAAATTACCAGTGGTAGATTACCAGTGGTAGATTACCAGTGGTAGATTACCAGTGGTAGATTACCAGTGGTAGATTACCAGTGGTAGATTACCAGTGGTGGATTACCAGTGGTAGATTACCAGTGGTGGATTACCAGTGGTAGATTACCAGTGGTGGATTACCAGTGGTGGATTACCAGTGGTGGATTACCAGTGGTGGATTACCAGTGGTGGATTACCAGTGGTGGATTACCAGTGGTAAATTACCAGTGGTAGATTACCAGTGGTAAATTACCAGTGGTAAATTACCAGTGGTAAATTACCAGTGGTAAATTACCAGTGGTAAATTACCAGTGGTAAATTACCAGTGGTAAATTACCAGTGGTGGATTACCAGTGGTGGATTACCAGTGGTGGATTACCAGTGGTGGATTACCAGTGGTGGATTACCAGTGGTAGATTACCAGTGGTAGATTACCAGTGGTAGATTACCAGTGGTAATCATTACCACTGATATACATTTTACCTCCGTAACCCCTATAAGATTTTTATGTATCAATAACCAGTCATATTTTAATTTTGGAAAACAGCTGTTTATTTGTTATTTAATGTATAATTATGTGTAAAAAATTGTCGCCAAAAACATTAAAATAAGAGTAAAAAAAAACCAAAATGTCAAGATTTGTCAGAAATTTCAAATATCAGAACACTCGTGGCTTGACCTGATCTTTATTTCCTACGTTTATTTCATCTTCTTCTTTCCTATATTTTCTTTGTCTTTCCTTTCTACCGCCAAGACGTGTTGTGTCTCGTGTGTTTTTCCTTCCTGTGTTTTTGGCCCAACTCTCGTGGACCCTTAGTTGTCTTGTTGTGTGTTTTCTTGTTTTTAAACTTCGTTACCACTACTACTGCTACTACTACTGCCCACCGCCACCACCGCCGCCACCACCTACCACCGCCACCACCACCACCACCGCCGCCACCACTTCACCACCACCTAATCCACCACCACCGCCACCACCGCCACCACCAACGCCGCCACCACCACCACCACCCGCCGCCACCACCACCACCACCACCACCTAACACCACCACCACCAACACCACCACCACCAACGCCACCACCAATGCCACCACCACTCCCACCGCCGCCACCACTACCACCAACGCCACCACCTCCAATACCACCACCACCACCAACGCCACCAATACCACCACCAACCACCACCATTACCACCAACGCCATTACCACCAACCATGCCACCACCACCACCGTACCACACCACCACCGCCTACCACCACCACCAACGACACCACAACGCCACCACCACCAACGCCACCACCACCACCAACGCCACCACCTACCAACGCCACCACCACCACCACCGCCACCACCAATGCCACCACCAACGCCACCACCACCATACTACTAATACTGCTAATACTAATACTGCTAATACTACTACTGCTAATACTACTACTAATGCTACTACTGTCCCCACTTCCTTTCATTTTTCTTTCTCCCATCCTCGCCTTCCTCTCGTGTATACACTGGCTCTCTTACCTTCGTGTGTTAGTGTGACTAGTTAATGGTTCAAGTCGGACCGAAAAGCCGTCATAAGTCACACCAATGATCGGGTTATTTATGTATTGTTTATATTGATCCCTAGACACATTCCGTTGAAAGAGGCATAACTATAAGTTTTAGTATTTAATTGTGCCAAAATACAAATCACGTTTCTGGTCTGTGTTAGCACAGTAGCAGATGGCAGGTCCATCTTCCTCTTGACCAGAGATGCAGTTACGGCACTACAGGAAGGTTTAACCGGCACCCGTCCAGTGACAGTTCTCTTTTCCAGTCTGTCCACAAGCCTTCCAAATTATTGCTTCCAGTCTATCCACAATCCTACCAATTCTCTCTTTTCTTCTATCCACACTCCGAACTATTCTCTCCTCTATCCACACTCCGAACTATTCTCTCCTCTATCCACACTCCGAACTATTCTCTCCTCTATCCACACTCCGAACTATTCTCTCCTCTATCCACACTCCGAACTATTCTCTCCTCTATCCACACTCCGAACTATTCTCTCCTCTATCCACACTCCGAACTATTCTCTCCTCTATCCACACTCCGAACTATTCTCTCCTCTATCCACACTCCGAACTATTCTCTCCTCTATCCACACTCCGAACTATTCTCTCCTCTATCCACAATCCGAACAATTCTCTCCTCTATCCACAATCCGAACAATTCTCTCCTCTATCCACAATACGAGCAATTCTATTTTCCCATGTATCCACAATCCTACCAGTTCTATCTCTTCTATCCACAATCCTACCAGTACTCTCTTCTCGTGACTGGAGGGGAGAGGAAGAGTGAGAGGGGTCACAGTACTGCTTATGATATAACATCCATCACATTCCTCTGTCGTAGTTATGGTTGAACTGGCAGGGGTAATAAACCCTGCCTTCCTATAACACTGCCCAAACCACTACACGTTGAGTGGCCTTGATCATCACACAAACTGCCGTAACTCATGGTTTAAATAGCCTCTGTCAACACTGCCGTGACAACCATGGGTTAACCTGCTTATATCAACACACAAACTGCCCTGACATCCATGGGCTGTATAGCCTCTGTCAAGATGCAAACCGGCCGAACATCCACTGGTTGCCAACACACACTGCCCTAACAATCATGGGTTGTCAACACACAAACTGCCCTAACAATCATGGGTTGTCAACACACAAACTGCCCTAACGATCATAGGTTGTCAACACACAAACTGCCCTAACAATCATGGGTTGTCAACACAAACTGCCCTAACAATCATGGGTTGTCAACACACAAACTGCCCTAACGATCATAGGTTGTCAACACACAAACTGCCCTAACAATCATGGGTTGTCAACACAAACTGCCCTAACAATCATTGGTTGTCAACACAAACTGCCCTAACAATCATTGGTTGTCAACACAAACTGCCCTAACAATCATAGGTTGTCAACACACAAACTGCCCTAACAATCATGGGTTGTCAACACACAAACTGCCCTAACAATCATGGGTTGTCAACACACAAACTGCCCTAACGATCATAGGTTGTCAACACACAAACTGCCCTAACAATCATAGGTTGTCAACACAAACTGCCCTAACAATCATGGGTTGTCAACACACAAACTGCCCTAACGATCATAGGTTGTCAACACACAAACTGCCCTAACAATCATAGGTTGTCAACACAAACTGCCCTAACAATCATGGGTTGTCAACACAAACTGCCCTAACAATCATAGGTTGTCAACACAAACTGCCCTAACAATCATAGGTTGTCAACACAAACTGCCCTAACAATCATAGGTTGTCAACACAAACTGCCCTAACAATCATAGGTTGTCAACACAAACTGCCCTAACAATCATTGGTTGTCAACACAAACTGCCCTAACAATCATAGGTTGTCAACACAAACTGCCCTAACAATCATGGGTTGTCAACACACAAACTGCCCTAACAATCATAGGTTGTCAACACACAAACTGCCCTAACAATCATGGGTTGTCAACACACAAACTGCCCTAACAATCATAGGTTGTCAACACACAAACTGCCCTAACAATCATGGGTTGTCAACACACAAACTGCCCTAACAATCATGGGTTGTCAACACACAAACTGCCCTAACGATCATAGGTTGTCAACACACAAACTGCCCTAACAATCATGGGTTGTCAACACAAACTGCCCTAACAATCATTGGTTGTCAACACAAACTGCCCTAACAATCATTGGTTGTCAACACAAACTGCCCTAACAATCATTGGTTGTCAACACAAACTGCCCTAACAATCATAGGTTGTCAACACACAAACTGCCCTAACAATCATAGGTTGTCAACACACAAACTGCCCTAACAATCATAGGTTGTCAACACACAAACTGCCCTAACAATCATAGGTTGTCAACACACAAACTGCCCTAACAATCATAGGTTGTCAACACACAAACTGCCCTAACAATCATAGGTTGTCAACACACAAACTGCCCTAACAATCATGGGTTTAAACCACCTCCGTCAACATACAAACTGCCTCAACAACTGCCACACTGCTCGCCACACGTTGCAAACCTTCTCTTGCAACATTTTCATTTACATTCTCGTTTTGCAACAAAATTTACATATACATTCTCATTTCGGCAGGAAATTCCTCAAGGCGTTGTAAAGGACACTGCAAACTGCTCAAGTTTGAGGCGGTACAAATTTGTTTTTTCCTAAGGAAAGTTTGTAATAAGTTTGTAATAAGTTTGTAATAAGTTTGTAATAAGTTTGTAATAAGGAACTAAAGTAATATCTCCCCACTACCGACTGAGTTTTCCTGGTCACGGTTTCTTTGCCACAATTTTCCTTGCCACAATTTTCCTGGTCAACTAGGCTGTTGGTGACAGTGATCGGCATGTCAATATGGCCTTTATATCCTGGGTGTCAACATGGCCATTATATCCTGGGTGTCAACATGGCCATCACATCCTGGGTGTCAACATGGCCATCACATCTTGGCTGTCAACATGACCATCACATCTTGGCTGTCAACATGGCCATCACATCTTGGCTGTCAACATGGCCATCACATCCTGGCTCTCAACATGACCATCACATCCTGGCTCTCAGCATGGCTATCACATCCTGGCTGTCAACATGGCCATCACAACTTGGCTGATCGCACACTGACAGCAGATACTGAATCACTTTCCTGTTAAGCCCAGGGTTGTCAGAGCTAGTAAAAAGAGCCCCATCTACTAGTCCTGTCTACCTTTAATGTAGCCCTGAATCCCAATAGACAAGCCCTGTCTATCTTTATATATCCCTGGATTCCAATAGACTAATCCCATCTACCTCATTGTAGCCCTGGATCCCAGTAGACTAGTCAGACCCCGCTTTACAGCGTTTCGTTTTGCGGCGTTTCGCTAATACAGCGGTTTTCAATTATACCCATCATTAATTCAGACTTCCTACATTAAATATATTCACCACTCTAAACTAAGGACGGAAAATTTTTAAGGTAAGTAATGTGTGTACTGTATATTAGCTTTACAGCAGTAGCCTGGAACTTAACCTGCTGTATAATCGGGGCCCTCATGTGCAGCAGAAGCCCAGAACCTAACCTGCTGTATAAGTGGGGCCCTCATGTACAGCAGAAGCCCAGAACCTAACCTGCTGCATAAGTGGGGCCCTCCTGTACAGCAGAAGCCCAGAACCTAACCTGCTGTATAAGTGGGGCCCTCCTGTACAGCAGAAGCCCAGAACCTAACCTGCTGTATAAGTGGGGCCCTCGTGTACAGCAGAAGCCCAGAACCTAACCTGCTGTATAAGTGGGGCCCTCCTGTACAGCAGACGCCCAGAACCTAACCTGCTGTATAAGTGGGGCCCTCCTGCACAGCAGAAGCCCAGAACCTAACCTGCTGCATAAGTGGGGCCCTCCTGCACAGCAGAAGCCCAGAACCTAACCTGCTGTATAAGTGGGGCCCTCCTGTACAGAAGCCCAGAACCTAACCTGCTGCATAAGTGGGGCTCTCCTGCACAGCAGAAGCCCAGAACCTAACCTGCTGTATAAGTGGGGCCCTCCTGTACAGCAGAAGCCCAGAACCTAACCTGCTGTATAAGTGGGGCCCTCATGTACAGCAGAAGCCCAGAACCTAACCTGCTGTATAAGCGGGGCCCTCCTGTATGCCAGTAGCCCAGAATCTAACCTGCTGTATAAGTGGGGCCCTCATGTACAGCAGAAGCCCAGAACCTAACCTGCTGTATAAGTGGGGCCCTCATGTACAGCAGAAGCCCAGAACCTAACCTGCTGTATAAGCAGGGCCCTCCTGTATGCCAGTAGCCCAGAATCTAACCTGCTGTATAAGCGGGGCCCTCATGTGCAGCAGAAGCCCAGAACCTAACCTGCTGTATAAGTGGGGCCCTCCTGTACAGCAGAAGCCCAGAACCTAACCTGCTGTATAAGTGGGGCCCTCCTGCACAGCAGAAGCCCAGAACCTAACCTGCTGCATAAGTGGGGCCCTCCTGTACAGCAGAAGCCCAGAACCTAACCTGCTGTATAAGTGGGGCCCTCCTGCACAGCAGAAGCCCAGAACCTAACCTGCTGTATAAGTGGGGCCCTCATGTACAGCAGAAGCCCAGAACCTAACCTGCTGTATAAGTGGGGCTCTCATGTACAGCAGAAGCCCAGAACCTAACCTGCTGTATAAGCGGGGCCCTCATGTGCAGCAGAAGCCCAGAACCTAACCTGCTGTATAAGTGGGGCCCTCATGTACAGCAGAAGCCCAGAACCTAACCTGCTGTATAAGCGGGGCCCTCCTGTATGCCAGTAGCCCAGAATCTAACCTGCTGTATAAGCGGGGCCCTCATGTGCAGCAGAAGCCCAGAACCTAACCTGCTGTATAAGTGGGGCCCTCCTGTACAGCAGAAGCCCAGAACCTAACCTGCTGTATAAGTGGGGCCCTCCTGTACAGCAGAAGCCCAGAACCTAACCTGCTGTATAAGTGGGGCCCTCCTGCACAGCAGAAGCCCAGAACCTAACCTGCTGTATAAGTGGGGCCCTCATGTACAGCAGAAGCCCAGAACCTAACCTGCTGCATAAGTGGGGCCCTCCTGCACAGCAGAAGCCCAGAACCTAACCTGCTGTATAAGTGGGGCCCTCCTGTACAGCAGAAGCCCAGAACCTAACCTGCTGCATAAGTGGGGCCCTCCTGCACAGCAGAAGCCCAGAACCTAACCTGCTGTATAAGTGGGGCCCTCATGTACAGCAGAAGCCTAGAACCTAACCTGCTGCATAAGTGGGGCCCTCCTGCACAGCAGAAGCCCAGAACCTAACCTGCTGCATAAGTGGGGCCCTCCTGCACAGCAGAAGCCCAGAACCTAACCTGCTGTATAAGTGGGGCCCTCCTGTACAGCAGAAGCCCAGAACCTAACCTGCTGTATAAGTGGGGCCCTCCTGTACAGCAGAAGCCCAGAACCTAACCTGCTGTATAAGTGGGGCCCTCCTGCACAGCAGAAGCCCAGAACCTAACCTGCTGTATAAGTGGGGCCCTCATGTACAGCAGAAGCCCAGAACCTAACCTGCTGCATAAGTGGGGCCCTCCTGCACAGCAGAAGCCCAGAACCTAACCTGCTGTATAAGTGGGGCCCTCCTGTACAGCAGAAGCCCAGAACCTAACCTGCTGCATAAGTGGGGCCCTCCTGCACAGCAGAAGCCCAGAACCTAACCTGCTGTATAAGTGGGGCCCTCATGTACAGCAGAAGCCTAGAACCTAACCTGCTGCATAAGTGGGGCCCTCCTGCACAGCAGAAGCCCAGAACCTAACCTGCTGCATAAGTGGGGCCCTCCTGCACAGCAGAAGCCCAGAACCTAACCTGCTGTATAAGTGGGGCCCTCCTGTACAGCAGAAGCCCAGAACCTAACCTGCTGTATAAGTGGGGCCCTCCTGTACAGCAGAAGCCCAGAACCTAACCTGCTGCATAAGTGGGGCCCTCCTGTACAGCAGAAGCCCAGAACCTAACCTGCTGTATAAGTGGGGCCCTCCTGTACAGCAGAAGCCCAGAACCTAACCTGCTGTATAAGCGGGGCCATCATGTGCAGCAGAAGCCCAGAACCTAACCTGCTGTATAAGTGGGGCCCTCCTGCACAGCAGAAGCCCAGAACCTAACCTGCTGTATAAGTGGGGCCCTCCTGCACAGCAGAAGCCCAGAACCTAACCTGCTGTATAAGTGGGGCCCTCATGTATGCCAGTAGCCCAGAATCTATCTTGCTGTATATGCGAGGCCCTTCTGTATTTTAATCACTTAGATAAATCAAAATCATAGACAACAGCAAATATATTTTAAATTTATCTTATCCAACCATTTTTTCTGTTTTTAATTATGTATCACGATTATAAATTTATATAGTAACATTTTGAGTTACTCCAGACTCAATAAACTTACAAAAACTCCATTATTTTGATTTACTCAGCGAGTGCGAGAAGAGGAGTTAATAAAGCGAGGTAAGTTTGGATATCTGGAAAAGGTTGAGAATATGAAGTAAAAGGCCACAAGTGCAACTAATGTGACATTTTATTGTGGCAACGTTTCGCTCTCCAGGAACTTTGTTGAGGCCGTTACAAACAATACATGGACACAGAGGGTATATATAGGCTCAGAGTGAGGTGTAATACTATACCTATATATATACCCTCTGTGTCCATGTATTGTTTGTAACGGCCTCAACAAAGTTCCTGGAGAGCGAAACGTTGCCACAATAAAATGTCACATTAGTTGCACTTGTGGCCTTTTACTTAGCCTATAGTCGGTAATTCTACCAACATTAATACAAGGTTGGGTATCCAGCAGTGTCAGTAATGGATACAAACGCTTATATATACATGTCAGGGGATTTATTAACTCTTGTGAGGTAGTCACGGGTGTGACTGGTGATTGTTATAAGTCTAACAATCACGGTCTGTTACTTTGTTTATTCCTTAATATTAACAATAAATGAACTATAGACACATGTACAACATCTGGGTATCTTTATTGTAGACGTTTCACCCACCAGTGGCTTTATCAGTACAAATTCAAGGACATAATTTGAGACAGTAGAACTATATACAAAAGATTAGGTAATCAGTCCCTCAGTGTTGGAGTTGAAGATAAACGTAGTCTTGAATCTTTAGCCTTCTTTAGTCTTCAAGACTACTATGCTCTTCACCTTCAAGACTGAGGGACTGATTACCTGATCGTTTGTCAACTGTTCTACAGTCTTCACATTATGTCTTTGTAGTGATTAAGTCACTGGATGGTGAAACTGGTTAACAGAGCTCTTCAGTCTTGGCCTGAAGGTCGCCAGAGTACTGGGAAGAGGTAAAATTAAGTAAGATGTGTTCGGATTTTTAACCCAGTGGGTTAGTTATGCAGGATTACATGCAGGACTGTGGTCATGTGTGTTGCATGTTATATTCGGTACTTGCACCTGCCACATCCCATAGACCTCAGGAGTGGTTAGGTGGTCCTATGCTGGTGGTCAGGTGATTAGGTGGTCCTATGCTGGTGGTCAGGTGATCAGGCGGTCCTATGCTGGTGGTCAGGTGATCAGGCGGTCCTATGCTGGTGGTCAGGTGATTAGGTGGTCCTATGCTGGTGGTCAGGTAATGTGGTCCTATGCTGGTAGTCAGGTGATCAGGCGGTCCTATGCTGGTGGTCAGGTGATCAGGCGGTCCTATGCTGGTGGTCAGGTGATTAGGTGGTCCTATGCTGGTGGTCAAGTAATGTGGTCCTATGCTGGTTGTCCAGGTGAGTAGGCGGTCCTATGCTGGTTGTCAGGTGATCAGGCGGTCCTATGCTGGTGGTCAGGTGATCAGGCGGTCCTATGCTGGTGGTCAGGTGATTAGGCGGTCCTATGCTGGTGGTCAGGTAATGTGGTCCTATGCTGGTGGTCAGGTGATCAGGCAGTCCTATGCTGGAGGTCAGGTGATTAGGTGGTCCTATGCTGGTGGTCAGGTGATTAGGTGGTCCTGTGCTGGTGGTCAGGTAATGTGGTCCTATGCTGGTGGTCAGGTGATCAGGCGGTCCTATGCTGGTGGTCAGGTGATCAGGCAGTCCTATGCTGGTGGTCAGGTGATTAGGTGGTCCTATGCTGGTGGTCAAGTAATGTGGTCCTGTGCTGGTTGTCCAGGTGATTAGGTGGTCAGGTGATTAGGTGGTCCTATGCTGGTGGTCAGGTGATTAGGTGGTCCTATGCTGGTGATCAGGTGGCCCTATGCTGGTGGTCAGGTGATTAGGTGGTCCTATGCTGGTGGTTAGGTGATCAGGTGGTCCTACGCTGGTGGTCAGCTGGCCCTTAGATGTAGCTAGGAGGTCATCAGCTGATCCTTACTTGGGGATCAGGAGATCCTCAGCTGGTGCTCAGGTGGTCCTCGGCAGCTGGTCGTCATGTTCCAATGGATTCCCCGCCCAGGTACACCTGGCACCACTCCACTCTGGGTTATTTATGTACCTCGTGTACATATTTACTCAAGTGGCCACGGAGGTACAAACAGGTGTTTCCCAAATTAGAATACCCTCAGTAGGTAAGCACCTACTTACTGTACCTAACCTAACTCATTCATAAAAGCACAAGAATGTTATAATGAATAAAGCACTTCTTTATTGACAACGTTTCGGATTAACTTGTGACTTGATAACGTTCACTGTGTGGGCGATACGTTGTCAAGAAAGAATCGCATTATGTTTCGTTTGTTTTTATCAGCGTCTCGGAATTTTATGCTAATTTTCTCACACATAGTGGTACCCCGAGTTTCGAACAGCTTCCAATGCCAACAATTATGTAAGTGTATTTTTGTAGGTATGTTTGTGTATTTTTGGGGGTTTGAAATGGACTAATCTAATTTACATTATTCGTTATGGGAACAAATTCGTTCAGTATCGGCACTCAAACAGCCTTCTGGAACGAATTAAGCTCGTAACTCGAGGCACCATCGTATAGCAATAACAGTACTACCACCGGCAAGGTGAGGAAATAAGCTCGTAACTCGAGACAACATCGTATAGCAATACCAGTACTACCACCGGCAAGGTGAGGAATTAAGCTCGTAACTCGAGGCACCATCGTATAGCAATACCAGTACTACCACCGACGAGGTGAGGAATTAGAGACAAATGAAACATCTGGGGAGATAAAATTAGTATAACTTTGTAATAGCGATAAATTGGTAGGCCCATGCTAGGTAGGTCCAAGTCACATCCTCTTAAGGAAGGAGCACTGCATCAGACCTACTGGGATTACTAACCCTCCAGGAATACTAATCCGAATAATGGCTACTTTATGCTTAATATCCCTCTGCCATGGCCGGGTAGACACACTCTGTCCCCTTGTTGGGAGTCGGAGGGTCGAGCCTACAAGGTTACATACACTTTCTTCAGTTGTAATATAATTACCTCAAGCCTCAATGTGCTGTAGTAAACTGAGAAGGTAAGTGCTTTTAGTGTACAGGAAAGGTATTGTAAACTATTGTTGTACACCAGGAAAGGTATACAGTATCGACAAGCTGTAAATTAGACATGTGGAACATCTGTAATTTTAGTTTAGATGTTTCGTCCACCAGTGGCTTTATCAGTGCAAATTCAAGGATATAATTGGAAACAGAACTACATACACAAGATGAGGTAATCAGTCCCTCAGTCTTGGAGTTGAAGACCATCGTAGTCTTGAAGACTCTAAAGCACCGGCAGGAAGACTGTACTTATGTACTGGCGTCAGATGAGTGACATGTAGCAGACTAAGACAGTGTCCTTCTGTGTCTAGTTCTATTGTCTTTTCATTATGTTCTTAAATTTGAATTGAAAAAGTCATTGGATGGCGAAACGTCTACAAAAAAGAGACCCAGATGTTGTACATGTGTCTAATTTACATATTTCTAGTGTGTATCTTCTTCCTTCCCACTCTACCCTATTAACCCATTTGCCTTGTTCACCATACCATGATTCATCCCCATTAGAGAGCACGGAGGATCGAGTCTCCACTTAATTCAGCTGCTTTAATACTTGATACAAAAATAGTATTAGGGATCCATTAGACCGCAGGAGGGGCCAGGAGCTGTGATTAGTAATAATAGTGATTCATTAGTCCGTGTGTGGCCTGAGTACTCGACAGCAGGGGCCAGGAGCTGTGATTAGTAATAATAGTGATTCATTAGTCCGTGTGTGGCCTGAGTACTCGACAGCAGGGGCCAGGAGCTGTGACTCGAATCACACAAATATACCAGGCGAGGACAGCTGACTCACCTAGGAGTGTTTCATTTTGGCCTCCCGAACATGAGCCGGGTTTATAGCGTTGTAGAGTGGAGTCGTCAAAGTTTCGGAGGTTGTGTAGTGGTGGTGGTAGTGGTGGTGCTAGGAGCAGTGGTGCTAGCAACAGTAGTGGTGGTGCTAGCAGCAGCAGTGGTGGTGGTGTTAACAGCAGTGGTGACGGTGTTGCTAGTAGCAGCAGTGGTGGTGATGCTAGTAGCAGCAGTGGTGGTGGTGCTAGCAACAGCAGTGGTGGTAGTGCTAGCAGCAACAGTGGTGGTGGTAACAGCAGTGGTGATGGTGTTGCTAGCAGCAGCAGTGGTGGTGGTGCTAGCAACAACAGTGGTGGTGGTAGTGCTAGCAGCAGCAGTGATGGTGGTGGTGCTAGCAGCAGCAGCAGTGGTAGTGGTGGTGCTAGCAGCAGCAGTGGTGGTGGTGCTAGCAGCAGCAGTGACAGTGGTGGTGCTAGCAGCAGCAGTGACAGTGGTGGTGCTAGCAGCAGCAGTGACAGTGGTGGTGCTAGCAGCAGCAGTGACAGTGGTGGTGCTAGCAGCAGCAGTGACAGTGGTGGTGCTAGCAGCAGCAGTGACAGTGGTGGTGCTAGCAGCAGCAGTGACAGTGGTGGTGCTAGCAGCAGCAGTGACAGTGGTGGTGCTAGCAGCAGCAGTGACAGTGGTGGTGCTAGCAGCAGCAGTGACAGTGGTGGTGCTAGCAGCAGCAGTGACAGTGGTGGTGCTAGCAGCAGCAGTGACAGTGGTGGTGCTAGCAGCAGCAGTGACAGTGGTGGTGCTAGCAGCAGCAGTGACAGTGGTGGTGCTAGCAGCAGCAGTGACAGTGGTGGTGCTAGCAGCAGCAGTGACAGTGGTGGTGCTAGCAGCAGCAGTGGTAGTGGTGGTGCTAGCAGCAGTGGTGGTTGTGATAGCAGTGGTGGTGGTGCTAGCAGCAGCAGTGGCAGTGGTGGTGCTAGCAGCAGCAGTGGTGGTGCTAGCAGCAGCAGCATCAGTGGTAGTGGTGCTAGCAGCAGCAGCAGTGGTAGTGGTGGTGCTAGCAGCAGCAGCAGCAGTGGTAGTGGTGGTGCTAGCAGCAGCAGCAGTGGTAGTGGTGGTGCTAGCAGCAGCAGCAGTGGTAGTGGTGGTGCTAGCAGCAACAGTGGCGGTGGTGGTACTATCAGCAGTGGTGGTGCTAGCAGTAGTGACGTTGGTACAGTAGCAGGCTTCACAATCATCAAAACATAGGATCTGATCCTCTTCCAGAGTGGATGACGGCGGATCATGGATCCCATCTTATCCCGTGTTTAGTAACCTGGATCTAAACTCTCACAAGAACGCAAGTGCCCATTGTGTTACAAGATTTATAAGACAGTGACAGCAGGTGTAAGGTGACTAACACCCAGGTACCTACTTACTGCTAGGTGAACAGTGACAGCAGGTGTAAGGTAACTAACACCCAGGTACCTACTTACTGCTAGGTGAACAGTGACAGCAGGTGTAAGGTAACTAACACCCAGGTACCTACTTACTGCTAGGTGAACAGTGACATCAGGTGTAAGGTGACTAACACCCAGGTACCTACTTACTGCTAGGTGAACAGTGACAGCAGGTGTAAGGTGACTAACACCCAGGTACCTACTTACTGCTAGGTGAACAGTGACAGCAGGTGTAAGGTAACACCCAGGTACCTACTTACTGCTAGGTGAACAGTGACAGCAGGTGTAAGGTGACTAACACCCAGGTACCTACTTACTGCTAGGTGAACAGTGACAGCAGGTGTAAGGTAACTAACACCCAGGTACCTACTTACTGCCAGGTGAACAGTGACAGCAGGTGTAAGGTAACTAACACCCAGGTACCTACTTACTGCTAGGTGAACAGGGACAGCAGGTGTCTTAAGAAAACTAGCCCAGTATTTTCACTCCAGTACCGGGGTTCGAACCACGGACCTCAGTGTGTGAGCTGAGTGCGCTACCAACCTAACCACGGGACACCATAGCGAGTCTTCATTTTTAACTACGTTTCGCTCACCACTGCAATGTGTGTTTATATTCCCAAAGAACATAAGGGCCTACTGGCCCATGCGAGGCAGGTCCAAGGCTCCTACCGGCTTAAGCCAATGCCCCAACCTAATCAGGTTTAAAAAACTGGTAAGTGGAAGAACTGGACACTCTTGCAACACTTTCGAATCTTTATTGTGAAAACGTTTGGCTAACAAGCGGCTTCCTCAGTCCCGTACAGAGATAAATGGTGGAATTTGAGAAGGACTTTGAGGTAATCAGTCCCTCAGACTGAGAGACTGATCATCACCACTCATGTGATGAATAGCTTTGAAAACCGACAAGTTGAAGATTGAGACACTTATGCAACATATGGGAATATATATTGCAGAAGGGGCTCTGGTGGCCTGGTGGTTAACGCTCTCGCTTCACACGGTGAGGGCCTGGGTTCGATTCCCAGCCAGAGTAGAAACATTGGACGTGTTTCTTTCCACCTGTTGTCTATGTTCCCCATCAGTAAAATGGGTACCTGGGTGTTAGTCGACTGGTGTGGGTCGCATCCTGGGACACTGACCTAAGGAGGCCTGGTCACAGACCGGGCCGCGGGGGCGTTGACCCCCGGAACTCTCTCCAGGTAATCCAGGTAATCACCACTCATCCCTGTACCGGACTGAGGAAGATGAAAGTTAAGACACATGTGAAACATCTGGTTATCTTAATTGTAGACGTTTCGCCCTCCAGTGGCTTTATCAATAGAGATTCTTGGACATAATTAGAAAACAGAAGAACTATATGCATGGACTGAGGAAGTTACTTGGTGGCGAAACGTTCCCCCAATAAAGATTCCGAAATGTGCCAAAGAGTCCAAGGTAGCTTCTCTTCTGCGCCTCCGGCAGGAGTTATGGAGGGTGAAACGTCTGATTTCTCTGAGGAGAAGCTTCTGTCCTGTTGTCTTATGGCTAATATTGATAATGGGTTCAGTGCTATATGACCCTGGTGGGTTTAGCGCTTGGTTTTGATTATTGATAATGGGTTGGGTGAATATTTTTAGTTAGAGGGGGTTTGAGACTGACCTGCCATGTATGGGCCAGTAGAAATAAACGAAATGTCGACACAGTGGAAAACTAAACACATGTACGACACTTGGGTATCTTTATTCCAGATGTTTCGCCAACCAGCTGTTTTATCAGATTTATCCAGACTACGGTACTAAACATTTTGTAGGCTGACGGGAGTGATTACCTCAAACTACTCCTCTCATTACCCATTTCTACTTTGTATTGGACTGATGAAGCGACTGTGTGGCGAAACGTTTCTTGAATAAAGATTCCCATATGTTGCATAAGTGTCTCAATCCAGAGGCGTCGCTAGAGTTCGTGTCACCCAGGGTGACATCGTTGGTGTCACCCAGGGTGACATCTTTGGTGTCACCCCTATGAAATAAAAGGGCGGGGGATGGGGGTAGTAAACTCCAGTTACATCACTGCTGCATGACCAGTTACATCACTGCTGCATGACCAGTTACATCACTGCTGCATGACCAGTTACATCACTGCTGCATGACCAGTTACATCACTGCTGCATGACCAGTTACATCACTGCTGCATATACCAGTTACATCACTGCTGCATATACCAGTTACATCACTGCTGCATATACCAGTTACATCACTGCTGCATGACCAGTTACATCACTGCTGCATACACCAGTTACATCACTGCTGCATACACCAGTTACATCACTGCTGCACGGCCAGTTACATCACTGCTGCACGGCCAGTTACATCACTGCTGCACGGCCAGTTACATCACTGCTGCACGGCCAGTTACATCACTGCTGCATATACCAGTTACATCACTGCTGCATATACCAGTTACATCACTGCTGCATATACCAGTTACATCACTGCTGCATATACCAGTTACATCACTGCTGCATATACCAGTTACATCACTGCTGCATATACCAGTTACATCACTGCTGCATATACCAGTTACATCACTGCTGCATATACCAGTTACATCACTGCTGCATATACCAGTTACATCACTGCTGCATATACCAGTTACATCACTGCTGCACGGCCAGTCACATCACTGCTGCACGGCCAGTCACGTCACTGCTGCACGACCAGTTACGTCACTGCTGCACGACCAGTTACATCACTGCTGCATGACCACTTACATCACTGCTGCATGACCACTTACATCACTGCTGCATGACCACTTACATCACTGCTGCATGACCAGTTACATCACTGCTGCATGACCAGTTACATCACTGCTGCATGACCAGTTACATCACTGCTGCATGACCAGTTACATCACTGCTGCATGACCAGTACATCACTGCTGCATGACCAGTTACATCACTGCTGCATGACCAGTTACGTCACTGCTGCATATACCAGTTACGTCACTGCTGCATATACCAGTTACGTCACTGCTGCACGACCAGTTACGTCACTGCTGCACGACCAGTTACGTCACTGCTGCACGACCAGTTACGTCACTGCTGCACGACCAGTTACGTCACTGCTGCACGACCAGTTACGTCACTGCTGCACGACCAGTTACGTCACTGCTGCACGACCAGTTACGTCACTGCTGCACGACCAGTTACGTCACTGCTGCACGACCAGTTACATCACTGCTGCACGACCAGTTACATCACTGCTGCATGACCAGTTACATCACTGCTGCATGACCACTTACATCACTGCTGCATGACCGCTTACATCACTGCTGCATGACCACTTACATCACTGCTGCATGACCACTTACATCACTGCTGCATGACCGCTTACATCACTGCTGCATGACCAGTTACATCACTGCTTCACGACCAGTTACATCACTGCTGCACGACCAGTTACATCACTGCTGCACGACCAGTAACATCACTGCTGCACGACCAGTAACATTGCTGCACGACCAGTTACATCACTGCTGCACGACCAGTGACATCACTGCTGCACGACCAGTTACTTCACTGCTGCACGACCAGTGACATCACTGCTGCACGACCGGTAACCTCACTGCTGCACGACCAGTGACATCACTGCTGCACGACCAGTGACATCACTGCTGCACGACCAGTGACATCACTGCTGCACGACCAGTTTCATCACTGCTGCACGACCAGTTACATCACTGCTGCACGACCAGTGACATCACTGCTGCATGACCAGTTACATCACTGCTGCATGACCAGTTACATCACTGCTGCATGACCAGTTACATCACTGCTGCATGACCAGTAACATCACTGCTGCATGACCAGTTACATCACTGCTGCATGACCAGTTACATCACTGCTGCATGACCAGTAACATCACTGCTGCATGACCAGTAACATCACTGCTGCATGACCAGTTACATCACTGCTGCATGACCAGTTACATCACTGCTGCATATACCAGTTACATCACTGCTGCATATACCAGTTACATCACTGCTGCACGACCAGTTACATCACTGCTGCATATACCAGTTACATCACTGCTGCATGACCAGTTACATCACTGCTGCATATACCAGTTACATCACTGCTGCATGACCAGTTACATCACTGCTGCATGACCAGTTACATCACTGCTGCATGACCAGTTACATCACTGCTGCATTACCAGTAACATCACTGCTGCATGACCAGTGACATCACTGCTGCATGACCAGTGACATCACTGCTGCATGACCAGTGACATCACTGCTGCATGACTAGTAACATCACTGCTGCATGACCAGTTACATCACTGCTGCATGACCAGTGACATCACTGCTGCATGACCAGTGACATCACTGCTGCATGACCAGTGACATCACTGCTACATGACCAGTTACATCACTGCTGCATGACCAGTAACATCACTGCTGCATGACCAGTTACATCACTGCTGCATGACCAGTGACATCACTGCTGCATGACCAGTAACATCACTGCTGCATGACCAGTAACATCACTGCTGCATGACCAGTAACATCACTGCTGCACGACCAGTTACATCACTGCTGCACGACCAGTGACATCACTGCTGCATGACCAGTTACATCACTGCTGCACGACCAGTTACATCACTGCTGCATGACCAGTGACATCACTGCTGCATGACCAGTGACATCACTGCTGCACGACCAGTTACATCACTGCTGCACGACCAGTTACATCACTGCTGCATGACCAGTTACATCACTGCTGCATGACTAGTTACATCACTGCTGCATGACCAATTACATCACTGCTGCATGACCAGTTACATCACTGCTGCATGACCAGTTACATCACTGCTGCACGACCAGTTACATCACTGCTGCACGACCAGTTACATCACTGCTGCACGACCAGTTACATCACTGCTGCACGACCAGTTACATCACTGCTGCACGACCAGTTACATCACTGCTGCACGACCAGTTACATCACTGCTGCACGACCAGTTACATCACTGCTGCATGGCCAGTTACATCACTGCTGCATGGCCAGTTACATCACTGCTGCACGACCAGTTACGTCACTGCTGCACGACCAGTTACGTCACTGCTGCACGACCAGTTACGTCACTGCTGCACGACCAGTTACGTCACTGCTGCACGACCAGTTACATCACTGCTGCACGACCAGTTACATCACTGCTGCACGACCAGTTACATCACTGCTGCACGACCAGTTACATCACTGCTGCACGACCAGTTACATCACTGCTGCACGACCAGTTACATCACTGCTGCATGACCAGTTACATCACTGCTGCATGACCAGTTACATCACTGCTGCATGACCAGTTACATCACTGCTGCATGACCAGTTACATCACTGCTGCATGACCAGTTACATCACTGCTGCATGACCAGTTACATCACTGCTGCATGACCAGTTACAACACTGCTGCACGACCAGTCACGTCACTGCTGCACGGCCAGTCACATCACTGCTGCACGGCCAGTCACATCACTGCTGCACGGCCAGTCACATCACTGCTGCACGGCCAGTCACATCACTGCTGCACGGCCAGTTACATCACTGCTGCACGGCCAGTTACATCACTGCTGCACGGCCAGTTACATCACTGCTGCACGGCCAGTTACATCACTGCTGCATGGCCAGTTACATCACTGCTGCACGACCAGTTACATCACTGCTGCACGACCAGTTACATCACTGCTGCACGACCAGTTACATCACTGCTGCACGACGAGTTACATCACTGCTGCACGACCAGTTACATCACTGCTGCACGACCAGTTACATCACTGCTGCACGACCAGTTACACCACTGCTGCACGACCAGTTACGTCACTGCTGCACGACCAGTTACGTCACTGCTGCACGACCAGTTACATCACTGCTGCACGACCAGTTACATCACTGCTGCACGACCAGTTACATCACTGCTGCATGACCAGTTACATCACTGCTGCATGACCAGTTACATCACTGCTGCATGACCAGTTACATCACTGCTGCATGACCAGTTACATCACTGCTGCATGACCAGTTACATCACTGCTGCATGACCAGTTACATCACTGCTGCACGACCAGTTACATCACTGCTGCACGACCAGTTACATCACTGCTGCACGACCAGTTACATCACTGCTGCATGACCAGTTACATCACTGCTGCATTTATTCATCTTCAACAGTGAAAAAAATAATTGAAAAAAAAAAACACTAAGATTTAACCTTGAGTACAGGTAACATCTTGAGTACAGGTAACATCTTGAGTACAGGTAACATCTTGAGTACAGGTAACATCTTGAGTACAGGTAACATCTTGAGCACAGGTAACATCTGACCTTGAGCACAGGTAACATCTGACCTTGAGCACAGGTAACATCTGACCTTGAGCACAGGTAACATCTGACCTTGAGCACAGGTAACATCTGACCTTGAGCACAGGTAACATCTGACCTTGAGCACAGGTAACATCTGACCTTGAGCACAGGTAACATCTTGAGTACAGGTAACATCTTGAGTACAGGTAACATCTTGAGCACAGGTAACATCTTGAGTACAGGTAACATCTTGAGTACAGGTAACATCTTGAGTACAGGTAACATCTCAAAGAATCTGATATTTAATTTCCTTGCTTCAATCCTGCAAAATCTATCACATCAAAATTATCACATCAAAATCATCTATCACATCAAAGTTATTACATCAAAATCATCTGTCACATCATCAAAATTGTCTATCACATCAAAATTGTCTATCACATCAAAATTGTCTATCACATCAAAATTATCTATCACATCATCAAAATCATCTATCACATCATCAAAATCATCTATCACATCATCAAAATCATCTATCACATCATCAAAATTATCACATCAAAATTATTACATCAAAATCATCTATCACATCATCAAAATTGTCTATCACATCAAAATTGTCTATCACATCAAAATTGTCTATCACATAAAAATTGTCTATCACATCAAAATTATCTATCACATCATCAAAATGATCTATCACATCATCAAAATGATCTATCACATCATCAAAATGATCTATCACATCATCAAAATCATCTATCACATCATCAAAATCATCTATCACATCATCAAAATCATCTATCACATCATCAAAATCATCTATCACATCATCAAAATCATCTATCACATCATCAAAATCATCTATCACATCATCAAAATCATCTATCACATCATCAAAATCATCTATCACATCATCAAAATCTTCTATCACATCAAAATCATCTATCACATCAAAATCTTCTATCACATCAAAATTATCTATCACATCAAAATCTTCTATCACATCAAAATTATCTATCACATCAAAATCTTCTATCACATCAAAATCATCTTTCACATCATCAAAATCAATAATTTTCCCTATACATGCCTGTTTGTACTTCGTAATCCTATAATACGCAATATAAAAACGAAGAATTTTTCTCTTAGGTTGCTGCAGCATACTTTTGGTCATTAGTGTCGCCTTTAGAGGCTCTATTGTGTCACCCCATAAATGGTGTTACCCCATAAATGGTGTCACCCCATAAATGGTGTCACCCCATAAATGGTGTCACCCCATAAATGGTGTCACCCCATAAATGGTGTCACCCCATAAATGGTGTCACCCCATAAATGGTGTCACCCCATAAATGGTGTCACCCCATAAATGGTGTCACCCCATAAATGGTGTCACCTCGCCCCCTCTCCCCCTTACGACGCCTCTGTCTCAATCTTCAACTTATCTCATATCCAGTACTGAACACCTTGTCAAAGTTAAGACACATGTGCAACATCTGGGTATCTTTATTGTAGACGTTTCGCCCTCCAGTGGCTTTATCAATACAAATTCTTGGACATAATAAGAAATCAGAAGAACTATTTACAAAAGATGAGGTAATCAGTCCCTCAGCCTTGGAGGTGGTGTTTACAGCACCGTGGTTGTAGAGATTCTGAAGCAGAGTCAAGGAGACTGGCGCTTATATAGGCGTCAGTGAATGGGACGGGTAGCAGACGAGGACATAGTCACTGGTAGGCGGGATTCCCCAGTGGAAGTAGGTCCTTCCCAAATTGATGGGCTAGTTGTAGCAGCCGTGAAGAAGGTGATGTAGATGTTCTCTGAACCAAGATTCCATGATGTTGCAGTGTCTGTCAAGTTGTGCAAGACAGGTATATAATACCGGCAAGATGAAAGCTAAGACACTTGTGCAACATCTGGTTATCTTTATTGTAGACGTTTCGCCATCCAGTGGCTTTATCAATACAGATTCTAGGACATAATTAGAAAACAGAACTATATACAGAGGATGAGGTAATGAGTCCCTCAGTCTTGGAGGTGGTGTTTACAGCACCGTGGTTGTAGAGATTCTGAAGCAGAGGCAAAAAGCAAAGCAAACAAGTTCAGGTAAGATCCCAATGGGATGAGCGGGGAAGACGGGACAGATGAAGAATAGCGCTGGAGAGGAGTGTTCTTAGTCAGAGAAATAGAGCCAGGGTTTAACCCGGCAGCTAAGGTGATCGTGGGACAGACTTGAGAACAGAAATAGCGGGGACTGTTGCATCGAACTTGTGGTAGTTGAAGTCTTGAATCTTGAGTAGCTGGCAGCAGGCTAGGTCACATCAGAGGGTAGAACATATATGGGAGTTATAGGAGTAACTGAGGAGGCAGGTTAGCAATGGAGCCATTTTCGAACTTTTTGAAGCTGCTTCTAGATAGGTGGTATAATTTAGCCTTGTTACTGAAGGTGAAACGTAGAGGCTTGATGAACTCAAGAGCTTGGGTGAGTGTGAAGTGAAGCGGTGATTCACAGACATGCTTGACTGTTCCACCACCGAGGCTTTTGTAGAGTTCAGTACAGGTCATGGTGTCAGTATCTGAAGAAGTGTAGAAGGTATGGATTTCCCATGAGGGTTTACTGGAGTCGTCGCTATCTTCCTCTTCTGGAGTGGATTCATCGGGCGAATCTACAATGGTGGTAGCAGGTGACTGAGGGTCGACAGGAGCAGTGGAGAGGTGTAATGGTTGTGTAACAGCAGGCTGGGAGAGGTGGGAGACGGTGGTTGAGGCAACATGATCATCGTTGTCGGCGGTGGAAGTAGTTATATAGAAGTTACAGGAGCAGTTTCTTGGGCAGGAGACAGGTCTGCAGGTGCAGAAAAGTTCAGGGCGTTGGGTAGGATCTTGATGATGTCTGCTGAAGGTGTGGAGTCCGGAAAATTGAAGGCAGGCATGTTGTTCAGAAGGAATAGTTCGTTAATATTGGTGTTGAAAGTGCCGGGGTTTGCTGCGTTTGCAAGGTGTACATACACCATGCAGTACAGCACCTTGGAGGGAGCACCGTCGGGGAGTGGAGAGAGGGAGTTGCTGGGCGATGGTGCCTGTAGATTAGCGTGTAGAGTCTTGGTGGTGTCGGTTTGTGGTTTAGTTATTGCAGCGAATGTCGGTGAATTGGAGGTGTTCTTCAGAACTTTAGTTTTCTTCAATATTTCTTTCCTGAGTGGGCACTTAGCTGCAAGGGTATGATGATTATCCTTGCAGTTAAGACATGTTGGTGCTGTAGTAATGGTGCAGGATCTGAAATCGTGTCCATCATTCCCACATTTTGAACAAAACTTCTTACCGTTGACGGGGCAGTCCTTGGTGATGTGTCCAGTAGCAGGTCCAGCAGTAGCAGGTCCAGCAGTAGCAGGTCCAGCAGTAGCAGGTCCAGCAGTAGCAGGTCCAGCAGTAGCAGGTCCAGCAGTAGCAGGTCCAGCAGTAGCAGGTCCAGCAGTAGCAGGTCCTGCAGTAGCAGGTCCTGCAGTGGGAGATGTATGTGAAACGTTCTTGTTCTATATGACTAGGGTGAATGTGGTAATGAGATGGCCAGACCGTCAGAGAGAGCTTGGGCAGCCATGGAGACATCTGAGAATGTAATCTTTAGCATAGATGAGGCGTTAGGGGTCTTGGAGATGCTGTCTACCGAGGCCCAGGTGTTTTATTCCTCAATAGATGTCTTCAGTGCTTCAGTAGAGAGAGAGGTGACGATATTGTCCAGTCTTTTCACAAAGACCGAACGTTTCGACTTCAAGAATGGAGACGGGGATTTAGTGAATTGTTGTGTTTGTAGGGTCCTGATTGAAGAGTCGTCCATTAGTTTTGATGCTTCCGTGTCATCTGTGCAGACGACAATGAAGGAGTCCTTCAGAGAGTGGATTGCGGTAAAATTGACCTGCAGGCAGGTCCTAACGACGGTAGCTAAAGCTAGCTTCGAGGAGTCATTTATTGCACCATTCACAGGCTTGATTTTCGCACGATGCGACAGCAATGTGAAAAATATGTGACGTTTGTAGAATATAAATTCCCCACCCCGGCGGGGTTCGAAGGGAGGCTTCTTGAGTGTAGAGCAACTCTGTGATCGGACAGAGCACGACGGACCAGGAGTGCAGCGCAGGCATGTATGTATAATGTTCGCCAAGACCGTAGTCCTGGCACGGGTCTGTCTTGCGATGACCCGTCTCTGGCTCCCGAGGGAGAAAGGTTTCTACAATGATGCGACGTATGCTGCTCAAACACTCTTCTGGTCAGTTCATCTGGTGAATCTCATAAGCAACAACACCATATGTACTCCTAACTGTGGGCACTAGCGAGGAGGAGGATATGTCGTTATCACGGGTAACGGCTAATCTGGTTCGTTGACTCCATGGTACACTAGTGTGGCCGCAGTCATCTCTGGGTCCTCTTCGGGAGGGAATATCAGTGGTAGTTGCCTGCGGAGTGTCTCAGTAACTTCAAACTCCAGAAGATAGTGTGTTAGGGGCCGCTGGACTACGTGCTGACAGTACTGGCACATCTCCTCCTCAGCCTTGTCTACCATCATCTTGGCTGTGGGAAAGCCCAAACGAAGCCGATGGTTGGCGGTACACTGCGCTCTGGACCAGTTTCTATCATATGGAGGGGGTTCTCCCGGAGTCGATGCTCGGTACCACTGTTGAGATGGGGTATCACCTAAGACCTCCCCCATAAGTTTCATGGCACTGGCAGCCACCAGTTTGGTCTGTCGTAGGCTGATGGGGACAGTAATCCCGACATGTGGATACTCTGTAGCTGCCTTGGCTGCATCATCTGCCGCCTCATTTCCCCGGATGCCAGCATGGCTTGGGATCCAGTTCAATGTCGATCTGTTACACTGAACTTCTAAGGCTGTCATTATGCTCAGGATCGATGTGATGAGGTGAATATTGTCCTGTGGTTGAGGATGGGAGAGGGCATTGATTGCAGAGGTGGAATCAACATGTATGACAGGTCGGAGTCGATGTCGTAGGGCATGTGACAATGCCTGCTGAATCGCCACCAGCTCAGCTTGAAGGATCGTGCAGTGGTCAGGGAGTCGCTAGCCTTGTGTGTGACCATTGTGGTACAGTCCAGCTGCTGCTCTCTTCCTGTCAGGGTCGACAGAACCATCTGTGAAATACACTGCACATGTGCCTCCCTCTGCCAGTGCCATGCTTGTCTCAGCATGATTGCTGAGGGTGTCTTGACTGCAGAGACGCTTAGAGATGGGTAGTTGCATGATGCAAACATCGGCTGGATCTGGGCGCCACGGAGGTGGTGGATGGTACCCAGCAACAGGAAGGTCACAACTCTTCTCGAGGAGTAGTTGTATAGGAAGCAGCTTCCGCCCAGCAACACAAAACGAACGAATCCAGTAGTAGTCCGTGAAGAGTGTGGGATCTTATGTCATGGTTGTCAATATCCGTCTCCTTAAAGTAGCCACGATTCTGCCGGTGCAGAATCGTGGCTTCTTTGCAGGCGTTTATGTATCTTACTCTGTAAGCCAAGGAAGGAAGCCGGGCCTCAGATCTGAGACGTACTGTGTTGGTCCAGATGGGGGCCCCAAGCATAGTTCTTACGCCTGGTTTTGTACGACCTCCACCCTTTGCCTGCTCTGCGGGAAGAGATGAGCTAACGCCGGTGCACTGTAGTCAATGAGCGAGCGTATAGCTTGTATATAGTACAAGCGAAGTACATCTTTGCTTGCCCCTGCATGGTGCCTCGTCATGGCTCTCATGGCGTTGAGTCTGAGTAGAGCACGTGACCTGACATACTCGGCCTGTTTCTGAAAGGTCAGCTTTTTATCAATGTAGATTCCCAAATACAGGTAGGAGCCTGTCCACTCAAGTTCTATATCCTGAATACGTAATCTATTCACAGGATCTGGTCCCTTGAACATCATTGCAAGAGATTTCTCGGCCTAGATCTTGAGACCTAGTTCCTTGCAAGACCGCGTAATTAGGTCCAAAGCTCTCTGAGTCTGTCGCTCCAAATTGCCTTTCCCATTAACTACGAGTGCAAGATCATCAGCATAGCTACGAACAAGTTCACTTAAGATCCCAAATGGGATGAGCGGTGAAGACGGGACAGACGAAGAATAGCTCAGGAGAGGAGTGTTCTCAGTCGTAGAAATAGAGCCAGGGCTTAACCCAGCAGCTAAGGCGATCGTGGTACAGGCATTGATAACAGAAATTCAGGCTTTTCTGTTGGGACTCCGGTGGGGTGAGCGGGAAGGACGGGACAGGAGAAGATTAGCTAAAGCGAACTTGGGTCAGAGAATGAACAGCTCAAAGTACCTGTCAGAGAATCCAAGGTTATTTGTAAATAAGGTTAGGAGCAGGATCATACAAGGACTAGAAAAGGTAGTGTTGGTTTGTGGGTCTGCGAATGTCTTCGTCAAGGAGAGAGGTCCAGTAGTCATGTCGTCTCAAGTTTGTCTGTCTGTCTGTCACTGAGCGTCTTAGAGTACAGATTCAACGCAGGGATGTCTAATTGGGCATGGAGAGACTCGCTTGTGGCGAAGTCCTCCCATCTGACATTAAGCACCCAGCGCAGCGCCTTGTTCTGAACACGCTGCAGTTTAAGTTCGTTTTAGCTGTAAGAGTGAGGGCTAGAGGAGAGTAAGTTATCAGAGGACGTATTAGGGATTTGTAGAGGTGTAGTTTGGTGCGTTGGGAGGCATGTTGCAGCTTGTAGAGGCCCGCAAGGGCCTTACTAGCTATTGCATGCCTTGAGTGAATGTCTCCGTGTAAGCGAAAAAGGTAGTCGAGATTAACGCCAAGGACAGTGATAGATTGTGTGATGGACTGAACACATCGACCCCAGGCTGAGGGACTGATTACCTCAAACTCCTCCTCTCCTTACGCCTTTCTACTTTGTATTGGACTGATGAAGCCACTGTGTGGCGAGACGTTTCCTGAATAAAGATTCCCATATGTTGCATAAGTGTCTCAATCTTCAGAGTGTATCTATATTGGCGTGAGTGATAAGTTGTTTAATGTCGTCTGCATATTCTAGTGTGATGGAGTTGTGGTATACAGGTGTTGGAATGTCGTTAGTGTATAAAATGTAGAGGGTAGGGGAGAGGACAGATCCCTGGGGTACTCCGGTATTTAGTGTGAAGTAGTCAGAGTAACAGCCTTGGAATTTGATTCTCATGGTACGGCCGTCTAGGAAGTTGCAGAGGAGTTTACGAGTAGTGAGAGGCAGGTTAAAGTTAGTGCAGAGTTTGTACTTGAGCCCTTCGTGCCAGACAGTGTCAAAAGCTTTTTCAACGTCTTTTGCAACCAGGGCTGTCCTGTTTCTTTGTTTTGTGTTTATGTGGATGTAGTTGAGAATGATGTTAATGGCATCCTGTGTGGATCTGTGTGTTCTGAAGGGGTAATTCGAGAGAGGCGAGATCGTCGATGAACAATGACGTGTGTTGTTGTTGTTGCTGTAGGTTTGCCGGTACTTCCGGCAAACCTGGCTACCCGGCGGTGGCCTCCCGGGCGGGGGATGTTGTTCATCTTCTTTCTTCTGTATTCTTTCTTGGGGCCCACCGGTTGGAGGGTGACTTCTTCTGTCTTGCGGTGAGTCCCCCAAGCGGGAAGTAACTTCTCGTTTAGCATCTTCAGCAGCACAGGAGGGCGGAGGCAGCAATTACAGGGTTCGTTTTGGAGCCACACCCCAGCTTTAGCAGGCAACAAAGTGCTGGGGAAACTTGCCTTCACGATGATTGATCATTGACAGTCCTGTAGATGACGGTACCGTCTTCGGCAGCCCCATTCTGGAGAGTCCTGAATTTCTTCCTTGTGGTGTAGTCGAGTGCCACAAAGCGGTGACTTTTTGAGAGAAGGTTGATCAGGGATTCAGTGGTCAATGATCGAGTTGAGTCGCAGGTGAACTTGACTGTCCCGTTGTGGAGGCGTTGAATAATTTCTGGAGTGTACATTGCGTTCTCATTCTGGTTGGTTGTGTAGAAGTATACACCAGGCAAGCAGTGGACTTCTTGTGAAGGAGTGGCGGTAGTACGTAGGGATGCCTATGCTAACCTTCCTATGGTGTAGAAATATACCTAGTTGGGCGAATCTTATTGTGGCTAGCTGGTCCAGTGGCTAACGCGACGGTCTGGAGTTTTGAGACTCTCCGATCGCGGGTTCTATCCCCGCCCGTGGTATGGTTTGATCCTCCATTACCTGTGGAGCTAAGAACTGCTGACACCCGCACTTACTTCCCTATCACACAATCTGTCACTGTCCTTGGCGTTAATCTTGATTACCTTCTTCGCTTACACGGACACATTCACTCAAGGCATGCAATAGCTAGTAAGGCCCTTGCGGGCCTCTACAAGCTGCAACATGCCTCCCAACGCACCAAACTACACCTCTACAAACCCCTAATACGTCCTTTGATAACTTACTCTCCTCTAGCCCTCTCTCTTGCAGCTAAAACAAACTTAAACTGCAGCGTGTCCAGAACAAAGTGCTGCGCTGGGTGCTTGATGTCGGATGGGAAGACTTCGCCACAAGCGAGTCTCTCCATGCCCAATTAGACATCCCTGCGCTGAATCTGTTCTGGAACACGCTCAGTGACAGACAGATGGACAAACTTGAGACACGACGTGACTACTGGACCTCTCTCCTTGACGAAGACATTCGCAGACCCACAAACCAACACATTTTCTAGTCCTTGCATGATCCTGCTCCTAACCCTATTTACAAATAACATTGGATTCGGTGACAGGTACCATTCTCTGACCCACTTTCGCCTTAGATTTCAGGTTAAGACCTGGCTCAATTCTACACTCCTCTCTAGCGCTAATCTTCGCCTGTCCCGTCCTCTCCGCTCAACCCACCGGAGTCCCAACAGAAGAGCCTGAATTTCTCTTCTCAATGTCTGTCCCACGATCGCCTTAGCTGCTGGGTTAAGCCCTGGCTCTATTTCTCTGACTAAGAACACTCCTCTCCAGCACTATTCTTCGTCTGTCCCGTCTTCCCCACTCATCCCATTTGGGATCTTACCTGAACTTATTCGTTCGTTCGTTCATGTACTGTGGTCAGTCCATCAATCTCGACTCAGACAGGTACATCACAGACATCAGAAGTCGCACAGAGAGGTACGTACTGTTCAGCATCACAGCCCAGCACCACGTGGACAGACGCATGGCTTCTGCCAAAAGGAAGAGGTCACGATGTTCCAGGGACACGACGGATGACTCGGATTTAGAAGTGGACGACTCGGATTTAGAAATGTGGGGCTCAATCCTAGCGAAGAAGTTGCGAGACCACTCCGTGTCATCAGAGGAAAAGTCTCCAGTTCTGACAAGCCTAACCATGCAGCCAGAGAATACGGAAGGATGGATCAATGTGAACAGTAAGACACACCGTCCCTCCAAGGAGCAGGTAAACCAGCTCAAATCACCTTCCAGTTTCAAGGTAAAGGCTTATGGGGAACACAAAACCCACTATGGTGTGGTTACACACCTGGAAACACGGCACAAACTGAGGTTCAAGATATGGTTCAACCTGAGGGGAGAACCAGTACTGACTCCTATCAACAGGGAAATGCATATCAACTTGAAAAGGTCATGGAGACAGACCGCTCCTTCACCCTGGAGGAACTGGACTCTCGGCAGAAGGTCACCAAGGGTGTAGTGATGCGATACCCGCTGATGATACCCATCGAGGCAATAGCAGCTCGCCCCAGGGTCGTGTCAGCTCTGCGTCTCAAGGCAAAGTCGACAGGCAACGCACCAACCCGGCAGGTCCTCATTCAGCATGTAGGACCGCTGCCATCCCAGCTGGACCTCGGTTCTTGGGGCAGGTACAATGTCAGGACCTTCACGGCAGAACCAGTTCGCTGTTTCAAGTGCCAACGTTACGACACCTGGGTGCACTCTGTCCGAACAGAGTAATCTGCGGTGTCTGCAGCCAGCACCACCCTACCGAGGAATGCATCACCAAGCTGAAGAATGCATCGCTACCCACTCCACGATGCCCGAATTGCAGGCAGAAACACCATGCCTGGAACCCACGATGCCCCGAGAGGCTCACTAGAATTCGTGAGGCCTGGAAGACACCAACGACGAGACAGCATGCTACGGCAGAGCATCACCCTCAGCAGACGATGGGAGCAGAGAATCCTGCCATACTGCAGAACTCTCATCAGGCAACCCAACTCAATGCCCAGGAATTTCCGACCCTTGAAGACTCAACCAGGCGTCATGAACAGGAGCATCCTGCCCCACTACCGCAACGAAGAAATAAAAACATGAGGAACAAGTGGCGCCAACAGGAAACATCTGGGCAACACAATCAGGAGACGGCACTACACGAGCTCCCACCGGCCTCCTTGCCAGGCGCAACCACTATGCAGGCTGTGCCTGCACCTCTCCAGCAGATGCCGGGTACACAACTTGGCATACAGCAACAGGCTACGGTGTGCACAGTGAAGAAATACAACCCTCAGCAGTCCCCACAGATTACAACAGCCCAGATAATGTCCACTGCTTCGAACCCACCGACAACGCAGGCCCTCAACTGAGAGGATCTCTTAACACTCATCAAAGCATTCACGGATATTATACAGACCACTTCGACAACCTCTACACTGGGTTTGAGAAGGACCTGCCCTCCCAAAGCAACCTTCGTCTCACCTCCTGGCACTATATAAAGGCCCCATTCTGTCACTTCAACTTCATATTGTTTCAGACAACGGAACAATGCTCTTCTCCAGACTGAGGGACTGACCACCTCAAAACTTTAAGGGTGATGGACTGATTACATCGTCTTCAAGTATCTTCTGCTTCTATCAACCTTTCTGTACTCGACTGAAGAAGCCTACTGTGTAGGCGAAACGTTTCGAAATAAAGATACCTAACTGTTGCATATGTGTCTTACCTAACAGCATAGGGCCGTAGACGTGGCTTATATACTGTAGTGAGGTGACTTGAAGCAGACGGAGGCGGGATCATAGTGGTACCATCCACTAGTCGAAGTAGGTCTTTGTCCAAAGGTTGAACAAGCGTTGAAGAATTCTTTGTAAGAAGATCCCATGATGCTGCAGTGTCTGACAGTTGTGATGAATGGTTTGAAAAACCGACAAGTTGAAGATTGAGACACTTGTCGGTTTTTCAAACCATTCATCACAACTGTCAGACACTGCAGCATCATGGGATCTTGTTACAAAGAATTCTTCAACACTTGTTCAACCTTTGGACGAAGACCTACTTCGACTAGTGGATGGTACCACTATGACCCCGCCTCCATCTGCTTCACGTCACCTCACTACAGTATATAAGCCACGTCTACGGCCCTATGCTGTACATTCTACAAGATTGATGGACTGAACACATCGACTCCAGGTTGAGGGACTGATTACCTCATTCTCCTCATCTCCTTACGCCTTCCTCTTTGTATTGGACTGATGAAGCCACTGTGTGGCGAAACGTTTCCTGAATAAAGATTCCCATATGCTGCATAAGTGTCTCAATCTTCAACTTGTCGGTTTTTCAAACCATTCATCACAACTGCAACACAATCACCTCCACGGAACAACAGAGCATGTTCCGGCAGATGGTCAGCACACTCCTGAGAGTGTGCTTACTGACAGAGCAGGAAACAGTGGATGCCATGAATCTGCAGATTATCAGAGCGGACAGAGCCCAGTCCCCAGCTCAGGAAACAGCTGAGATGGAGTAACCTCAGTCGCTTATAAGGCACACTAGCTGAACTGTCCAGAACAGTGCTTGAGCAGTATATGCTGCAACAGTGAAGAATCAATTCTCCTTCAGGAGCCAGAGACGAGTCATCTCAAGATTAAGACCCGTGCCAGGACCCTGGTCTTGGCGAACATTATACATACATACATGTGCTCTTTGTAACGGCTTGATAAAGCTCCTGGAGAGCGAAACGTTGCCACAATAAAATGTCACATTAGTTGCACTTGTGACCTTTTACTTTACACATGTGAGTGTTATTAGTGAAGATACTCACACATTTCTCGCACTCAGAGTACTTCTAAAACTCGTTTCACACCTCTCACTCGTCGTGTAGAGTGGATTGTACTCAAATAACCCGCATGTAGGAGATAGACTCTTACTACGACGTTCTGATACAACTTTTCGACCATTTACAAATCAAAGTGACTTGTAAATAGTCCAAGTGAGACCTAAACGTCGTCATAATCTTCTCTGTTATTTAAATATTATAAAGTAAAAGGACACAAGTGCAACTAATGTGACATTGTAATAAAGTTGGTAGAATTACCGACAATATGTAAAGTAAAAGGACACAAGTGCAACTAATGTGACATTTATTGTGGCAACGTTTCGCTCTCCAGGAGCTTTATCAAGCCATTACAAACAATACATGGACACAGAGGGTATATAAAGGCTCAGAGTGAGGTGAATACTAGTGAGGTACCATTTCGATGTTCACTAGTGGTAGTAGTAGTAGTAGTGGTAGTGACAAAAGTAATACAATATGGTAGAGCAATTAATTCGTACATGAGTAAAAGGATATAAAAGCTATTACTTGGGTAACATAAAAATAGGTTGGACAAATATAAACTGGAATGAGGCAGGTTGTTTCAGTGTTCACTCTCTGTGCTTTGTGTAGTATAACAGGAGAGACTATGTGATGGCAGGGTTTACTGTTTTCAGGAGGATTCTTGCTAAGACTTCGGAGATGGTGAAGCTGCCGTTGTTTTGTTTAATTGTATTCGAAACAGCGATCAGTGCTGATTCAAGGCACTTGCGTGTGCGGAAATTAGTTTCTTTTATCACTAATTGGGCGTCTCTGAATTTCATAAGATGATTGGTGGAATTTCGGTGTTGTACACAGGCGTTGTTTAAGTTGTCGTTCCTACATGCGTATATGTGTTCATTGAGGCGGGTGTCGAGGTTTCTTGCTGTTTCACCTACGTAGATCTTGTCACAGCCTCCACAGGGTATAGTGTAAACTCCTGCATTGACTGGTTCGTGGTGCTTGGGTTTTGTCCTGGTTAGATCCTTTATTGAAGTGGTAGAAGCGATGGCGACTCTGGTGTTAGCTTGTGAAAGTACTTTTGAGACGTTTAGTGCAACCTGGCTGTTGGGAAGAATTATGACTTTGTTGGGAGCGGTGTTGATGCGTGGAGAATTGATGATCTGAAGAGCTCTTTTCTTGCAGTCTTTGATGAAAAAAGAAGGAAATTGTAACTCAGTGAATGTTTGGTGAATGTAAGTACATTCCTCGTCAAGAAACTACTTACATTCACCAAACATTCACTGAGTTACAATTTCCTTCTTTTTTCATCAAAGACTGCAAGAAAAGAGCTCTTCAGATCATCAATTCTCCACGCATCAACACCGCTCCCAACAAAGTCATAATTCTTCCCAACAGCCAGGTTGCACTAAACGTTTCAAAAGTACTTTCACAAGCTAACACCAGAGTCGCCATCGCTTCTACCACTTCAATAAAGGATCTAACCAGGACAAAACCCAAGCACCACGAACCAGTCAATGCAGGAGTTTACACTATACCCTGTGGAGGCTGTGACAAGATCTACGTAGGTGAAACAGCAAGAAACCTCGACACCCGCCTCAATGAACACATATACGCATGTAGGAACGACAACTTAAACAACGCCTGTGTACAACACCGAAATTCCACCAATCATCTTATGAAATTCAGAGACGCCCAATTAGTGATAAAAGAAACTAATTTCCGCACACGCAAGTGCCTTGAATCAGCACTGATCGCTGTTTCGAATACAATTAAACAAAACAACGGCAGCTTCACCATCTCCGAAGTCTTAGCAAGAATCCTCCTGAAAACAGTAAACCCTGCCATCACATAGTCTCTCCTGTTATACTACACAAAGCACAGAGAGTGAACACTGAAACAACCTGCCTCATTCCAGTTTATATTTGTCCAACCTATTTTTATGTTACCCAAGTAATAGCTTTTATATCCTTTTACTCATGTACGAATTAATTGCTCTACCATATTGTATTACTTTTGTCACTACCACTACTACTACTACTACTACTACTACTACTACCACTAGTGAACATCGAAATGGTACCTCACTAGTATTCACCTCACTCTGAGCCTTTATATACCCTCTGTGTCCATGTATTGTTTGTAATGGCTTGATAAAGCTCCTGGAGAGCGAAACGTTGCCACAATAAATGTCACATTAGTTGCACTTGTGTCCTTTTACTTTACATAATGTGACATTGTGGCAACGTTTCCCTCTCCAGGAGCTTTATCAAGCGAAACGTTGCCACAATAAAATGTCACATTACTTATACTAGTGTCTTTTTACTTTACATGTTGTCGGTAATTCTACCAACGTTAATACTATTAAGTATTAATAAATTAGACATATGTGCAACACCTGGGTATCTTCATTGAGGAAACGTTTCGCCACACAGTGGCTTCATCAGTCCATACACAGGAGAATGGTGGAGACCCGGAGGAGTTCTTCACGATTCTCCTTTGTATGGACTAATGAAGCCACTGTGTGGCGAAACGTCTCCTCAGTAAAAATACCCAAGTGTTGCACATATGTCTAATTTATCAATGTGTCGGTTCTGTGAACCATTCATCTACAACACTACTGTTCCAGTCACAGTACTGTGCCTTTTTGCTGTTTAAGTGGAATTAAGTTGAGGTCTGACCTGTTCTCCAGGAACGTGAAGTGAGAGGCCTGAAGCTCCGTGTCTCAGGGTACTACTGTAGGGCGACACCCATTCTGACTCCACCTGTAAACAGAAGACCAGAGATGTGTTAAGAACATAAAGGAGAAACACTGCAAGAGGCCTGTTGGCCCATACTACGCAGGTCCTTTACAATCCATAAGAACATAAGAAAGGAGGAACACTGCAGCAGGCCTGTTGGCCCATACTACGCAGGTCCTTTACAATCCATAAGAACATAAGAAAGGAGGAACACTGCAGCAGGCCTGTTGGCCCATACTACGCAGGTCCTTTACAATCCATAAGAACATAAGAAAGGAGGAACACTGCAGCAGTCCTGTTGGCCCATACTACGCAGGTCCTTTACAATCCATAAGAAAGGAGAAACACTGCAGCAGGCCTGTTGGCCCACACTAGGCAGGTCCTTCACAGATCCATAAGAACATAAGAAAGGAGGAACACTGCAGGAGGCCTGTTGGCCCATACTCGGCAGGTCCTTTACAATCCATCCCACTACAAAATCTTTGCCCATCCCAGTTTTCAATGCCACCTAAGAAATAAGCTCTAATTCAAACTTTGATGTCACGGAACTTCAGGAGGATTTAGAGAAGATAATTCTTTAAAATACCGAGAAATTGATGATTAAGACATGTGCAACATGAAAAGTAAAAGGACACAAGTGCAACTAATGTGGTATTTTATTGTGGCAACGTTTCGCTCTCCAGGAGCTTCGTCAAGCCTTTTACTTTACATATTGTCGGTAATTCTACCAGGATATATGCAGCATGTGCGCCAGTTGGGTATCTTTACTGATGGAACGTGTGAGAGAGCAGTTCAACAGATAGGAGTACCGAGCGAGTATATGGTAACGATAGTTTGATTGTCGGCTGCTTGTTAAGGTAGGGTCAGTTTAGCTCCCGCTTTTCCCCGTCCCCCCCCCCCCCCGAAAGGTGACGTGTGGGGCTCCGGCCAAACAGTAATCACTCGACTCACAGCTCCCAGCACAACTGCAAGTAAAAACCTCTGCTCCTATTCTAGTGGATACTGGTTGAAAGCTTCACTTTTGACCAATAATAAACTTTGTCCTTTCAGTTTTAAGCTCCACATGAGACTTTTCGATAGTCACCACCTTTTTTAAGTATCTTGCACTTATCATGGAGAGTGATTTGTTAAGCAGTGGGTAACCTGTCTCTCTTTCCAGCTTGGAATGACAGATCGGGTCACCTGCCAACCAACGAGAAGTGTTGAAGGAGACGGACTGAAACCGGTCTTGGGACGTCACCTTATAATCTACCTACCTGATTAATTGATAAATTAGACACATGTGCAACGCTTGGGTATCTTTATTGAGGAAACGTTTCGCCACACAGTGGCTTCATCAGTCTATACATAGGAGAAAGTTGAAGAACAGGAGGAGAATGAGGTAATCAGTCCCTCAACCTTGAGTCGATGTGGTCAGTCCATCAATCTTGAATAGAATACAGCATATGAGCGGAGAAGGAGCTTATAAACCGTATGGCAGGAGAGGTGCAGCAGTCGTAGGTGGTGTCACATTTGTTCAATGTGGAAGTAGGTCGTGCCCAAGGGTTAGGCAAGCGAAGAATTCCTAAGTATTAGGATCCCAAGAAGTTGCAGTGTCTGACAGGTTTGTAGATGAATGGTTCAGAGAACCGACATGTGTCTAATTTATCAACATGTCGGTTCTCTGAACCATTCATCTACCTACCTGATTAATTGTACAGGACACTACCCCCTCATCTTTGCAGCGGTAAAGAACCTACGTTCCTGTCATCTGGACTGACTATTCAAGGCTATAGACTCTGTGAAGAACTAGTCGTTGGGTTGTCACCAACACCTGTGACCCCCCCCATCATCACCCCATCATCACCCCACTCGGTACATCATCAGATGCAGCATTCTCCACCTGACCTCAGCATTCTGAACCGGACTATAAATACTCGCGTTCCTTCCACCCCAGGTAGTTCTGTTTGTGACTTGAAAAAGCCCACTGTGTGGGCGAAACGTAGTCAATAAAGGATCACATTATACTGAATTTGTGTTTATATTTCCATTGTGTCGGTATTTTATACCATTTATTTCCATCATCAACAGCTACAATTTCTACCAGTGTCAACCTCCACCAGACACCCCAGTATAACTGTACATATTAGCGTTCAATTCAAATGTCATTTTTTTATTTCATTTTTCTTTCAAATAGGATACACCTTCATGTTTCACTGTTTTGTCTTTGTATTACTAAATAATAAAGTGTTTATCTTTGTTAATTATTATTTCTTTTTCTATTCATTAATTTTCCTGAGGAGGAGCCAGCCTTGGTAATACTGTCTGAAGTTGTTAGGTACGACACATATGCAACAGTTAGGTATCTTTATTTCGAAACGTTTCGCTTACACAGTAGGCTTCTTCAGTCGAGTACAGAAAAGGTGATAGAAGCAGAAGAGACTTGAAGACGATGTAATCAGTCCATCACCCTTAAAGTTTTGAGGTGGTCAGTCCCTCAGTCTGGAGAAGAGCATTGTTCCATAGTCTGAAACAATATGGAGTAGAAGTGACAGGATGGAGCCTTATATAGCGCCAAGATAAGATAAGATTTCGTTCGGATTTTTAACCCCGGAGGGTTAGCCACCCAGAATAACCCAAGAAAGTCAGTGCGTCATCGAGGACTGTCTAACTTATTTCCATTGGGGTCCTTAATCTTGTCCCCCAGGATGCGACCCACACCAGTCGACTAACACCCAGGTACCTATTTGCTGCTAGGTGAACAGGACAACAGGTGTAAGGAAACGTGTCGAATGTTTCCACCCGCCGGGAATCGAACCCGGGCCCTCCGTGTGTGAAGCGGGAGCTTTAGCTACCAGGCCACCGGGCCACCCACCAGGCCACCGGGCCTGGTGAGACGTAGGTAACTACATCACTCTGTCAGACACTGCAACACAAGGGTATCTTGGTACAGACCTGAAATCAACTTTGTCAACTTCTACTAGTGAGAATGGCTGGATTTGAGAGGGACCTGACCTTCCAACGACATTCGTACCTCTACTAGTGGCCTACGTCTCACCTCCTGGCGGTATATAAGGCTCCATCCTGTCACTTCTATCTCCATATTGTTTCAGACAATGAAACAATACTCTTCTCCAAACTGAGGGACTGACCACCTCAAAACTTTAAGGGTGATGGACTGATTACATCGTCTTCAAGTATCTTCTGCTTCTATCAACTTTTCTGTACTCGACTGAAGAAGCCTGCTGTGTAGGCGAAACGTTTCGAAATAAAGATACCTAACTGTTGCATATGTGTCTTACCTAACAACCTGTCGGTATTTTATACCATTTTAATGTTCACTGTCTGAAGTTGTTACAGGGCTGAGTAAGCTTTCACAGAACGTTTCGCCTATACAGTGGTCTTCTTCAGTCAAATTAAGGGAGCAGTACTAACGAAGGGACTGACCACCTCAGGTACTTTTCTTCAGGGTTGATGGACTGATTATATCATTTCATTACTGCCTACTGTTTGTATTTGACTGTGTAGGCGAAACTTTTCATCAGGAAAGATACCCAACTGTTGTACAAGTGTCTTAATCTAAAGAACACAGGAGCGTAAGGAAATTGAACACTGCAGGCCTACTACCCCTCAAGGAAGGTTCCTTGATGTTGGTGAGGGCTCTTGATTTGGGGAATTGGATCTGTGTTTCAGTTCCCCGAATTAAGCCTGAATGCCTTCCACATCCCCCCCAGGCGCTGTATAATCCTCCGGGTTTAGCGCTTCCCCGTTGATTATAATACAGGCCTACTGGCCCATACTAGGCAAATTCAACTCAGCGATACCAATATTCTGTCGACAAAAGTTAAGGAAAGCTGTAAGCTGCAGTACAGGGTTATGTTAAAAGCGTGTCTATCAAGCTTAAACAGATAGGCTAAATGTAAAGGGGGTTGTTTGGTAGGTGCTGCAAGCTGGTGGTTAATTATGTCTTCAGAGGCTTCTTCATTTATTAAGTCGTGGTGGGTACATAGGCTTGTGTGTTTGTGCCCATGGCCCGGGCAGGGCCATCCCATGAGAGAGAGCTGGGAGTACTTGTGTCTTCCTGCTAGGCTGCTGTGTGAGTGAGGCGGAGGCATGGGCCGGCAGGCTGGCGTGCCTACCAAGAGGCCTGGCTACAGAGGGCAGCACCTGAGTGGCGCAAAATATGAACTAAGCTGGCAGACAGCATGGGCTGTCTGTGCAGACAGTACAGGCTGTCTACATACGCTCGGCCACCTACCGCATGTCGTCCCGACGCGACAATACTGGTGGTAAAAGAAACTCGGTCTCTCTCTCGTAGGAACAGGGCACAGAACACAAAATAAAAACATATATATACATATGGACATGAAAAAAAAGCTTCCTACAGGGAGGGAAGAAAAAACATGTGGGGTGTGCTAAACATCGTGGTCAAAGGCAGTGAGCGTCGAAGGGCATCACTGCACGCCTTCCTGCGTCTGGACAGATACTGCAACACAGGAGACATCGCTGCAGCTGAGCTGTGACGTAACAGGGTACGGTCTCCTCTGGAATGGTGAAGCAGTCATCGTAGGAGTCGCTGCAGGTTTCACTCAACCTGGGGCACGACATGCTGGTGCCCTCGAGGCGTCGACAAAACTCGGCAACTGGGCAGGACTTCTGGCAAGCGACTCAGGACACTTCTCGACTGGTACTGTCGCTGGGCTGTCACTGCCGGCGAGTTGTGGAGCGAGTCGTGGCAGAGACGACTGGGCGAAACATCTGGGAGTCGTAACATCATACACCAGACTGCAGTGAGAGAGCTAGCAGTCAAAGTGACATCTTCTTTGTGCAGGCTGCTCACTGAAGCTTGTGACACGAGGCTGACACAGCGCCTGCCGACAGGGCTGACTGCGGCTTGACAAGTATTATTCTCTCGACAGTTGGAGTTATAGCAGAGGTTAGTCTAAGCGTCCCCAGACTTGTTTCTCTACATATAACTGCACTCTGACGGTCTGGAGGTGAAGTGAAACAAATCTCGATGGGAATCGTAGCAGGTACGATTCTGCAGAACATCACGAGCGACGAGCATAAAAGCTTTCTGTACAAGAGGGCTCGGTCACTCGGAGCTGTCTGATAGCTGTCAAACACACTGGTCACACGGGTGACTTAACACAGTGGTGCTACTCAGGTCTGGCTCAGACCTCACTGGACACACGGAAACTTTACACACACCGTGGTACAACATGACTTAAACTAGCAAATGATGCTTTTCTGTGCAATAAACTGACACTAAGACATATACTAAAATGTGAGAACACTGAGAGGAATTAATTAACACACGACATATATTTTCTCTGTCTTCTCGACAATACTAAAATAATTACTAGAAACACTCGATGTAACATCATGTGATGTCAGGCGTGATGATGTCAGCAGCACTGACGTCAGCAGACATCTCGAGGTGACGTCAGCAGACATCTCGAGGTGACGTCAGCAGACATCTCGAGGTGACGTCAGCAGACATCTCGAGGTGACGTCAGCAGACATCGTGACGTCATGAAGTCGGGCAGCATCGTGGGTGACGTCGATGTGATGCGGGCAGCAGACCACAGCATGTGGCCTTGGGACATCTGGTAACTCACGTAGCTCGTAGGTCTACGTGACATCGCCCACACCCACGTGGCGTCGTGATCCACGTGGCGTCGTGATTTACGTGGCATGCTGGTCCACGTAGCTTCGAGTGGCCTCGGGCACTCGGATACACAGCTCTGGCAATGAATTCACATGGAAAACAGCAGAAAACACAGCAGAGGGAGTGGGCAGTGGTGAGTGGTGTATGGTAGACAGGTGAGCGTGAGTAGGGCGAGCATGGGCAAGGTGAGGAACAGCCACTTCCTCTCCTCTCCTCCCCCACCCACAAATACGTAGAGAACTCACACTGGACGCAGAAATCACCACAAAACTCACCTCTGGCTTGCTGAAACGGCTGTGCTGAGCTGAACAACAACAGCAACATGCAAGTGACACTGAACACGTGACTTGAGAAACAGCGTGGGACACTGTAGCGTGGAGTCAATGGGACGCCACTCACAATTCTCGAAGAAATTCGGCAAATTTCGGCTGGATCCTGCTTGTACCTGTGTCTGGATGCGCAAACGTGCAGACACGACATCAGGATAACTCGTTGAGGGACGGATGCTTCTTGTATGGGATGATGAAGTGAAGATGACTTCATCCCTCTTCCTTCCTCGCTTTGGGCAAACACAACTGCTGCGACCACTGCTGGTACCAATATAACGAGATTATTTGGCAGGCTGTAAGCGGGTGGTTGAATGATATACGATCTTCGGAGACTTCTTACTTTATTGTTAAGTCGTGGTGGGTACAGAGGCTTGTGTGTTTGTGCCCATGGCCCGGGCAGGGCCATCCCACGAGAGAGAGCTGGGAGTACTTGTGTCTTCCTGCTAGGCTGCTGTGTGAGTGAGGCGGAGGCATGGGCCGGCAGGCTGGCTTGCCTACAGAGGCCTGGCTACAGAGGGCAGCACCTGAGTGGCGCGAAATATGAACTAAGCTGGCAGACAGCATGGGCTGTCTGTGCAGACAGTACAGGCTGTCTACATAAAGCTTTACATAGAACGACAACGCATCAGATTTAAAAAGAGATTGGACAATATGAGTGGGAGGAACTGGGTTTGATTGGTATCGTGGGTACGGGAATAAATTCTTGGGTAACTTTGGTTAGTGACGGTTTTCAAAAGAACCTACCTTGTATGGGCCAGTAGGCCTTCTGCAGTGTTCCTCCATTTTTATGTTCAACAAGTGGGTATATACAGAGAAGGATCGCAGTCAGCAGGATTCGAACCCACTACAGGAAGACTGGCAAGGTTCCCATAAAAATCGCTTGTGAGGTCAGAATGTACAGGAGAATGAACCTTAAAACCATGTTTGAGGCTCACTGGTGTTCCCGGCTTGGGAAGAAACGTTATAAATAAGACTGTCCAGCTTATGTGGCATTTGTGGCCGAGTGGAGAAGAGCATCATTGGGAACCTTGCTAATCTTCCTGTAGTGGGTTCGAATCCTGGTGACTGCGATCTTTCTCTGTATAGAATAATACGTTATCCCAGTAAACTCTAGTTCTGTACTAGTAATTTCGTGTAAGTAAATCTAACATCTAGCTAATGCTTACGTATGTCTAACCAACCATTAAAAATACCTTGATAATTATTGGCAATGCTTGGCAGTTTATTCCACTCAAGACACGGAACAGGTGGGATTTGAACCTATGGCAAGTGAGTCCTAATACCTACCCGTTCCCTGGTTTGTTTACAATCGTGGTGGCCCCTGTGGCCTGGTGGTTAAAGCTCCCGCTTCACACACGGAGGGCCCGGGTTCGATTCCCGGCGGGTGGAAAAATTTCGACGCGTTTCCTTACACCTGTTGTCCTGTTCACCTAGCAGCAAATAGGTACCTGGGTGTTAGTAGAATGGTGTAGGTCGTGCTAGCAGATATCAGTAACTTTCCGGGAGAAACTCAAATTTCAAAAGGAATCTGGACGAGTACTTTCTGCTAGTGCCAGATCAACTAGCTTGTGATGGCTATGAAAGCCAACCGGCCGCTAACAACAACAGACTGATTCACCAAGCAATCAACAAGGAACTCTGGCTTTAGGTCAGGCTTCAAAACCCTCGCAACCAGTAACAGCCATATCACACAAATGACCTAACTTGCATGACATCCACAAAACTAATAACCCAGTAATACAAAAGTCTACAAGAAGTTTTAAGACGCGGTCTTGGTAGACACAAAGACCTCGAGGAAAGTGTTTTCAAAGTTGTGAAAGTATTTTGACAACGTTTTTGATATTTGACACAGATCACATTTAGATAGGATGATGCAACAGCCTTTGTGTTGAAATGTGTAGTTGTGATGGGTAGCAGGTTGGTAGACAGCAACCAGGGAGGAACTACCATCCTGTCATGTGACAACCATCCAGGGAGGTACTACCATCCTGTCATGTGACAAGCATCCGGGGAGGTACTACCATCCTGTCATGTGACAACCATCCAGGGAGGTACTACCATCCTGTCATGTGACAACCATCCAGGGAGGTACTACCATCCTGTCATGTGACAACCATCCAGGGAGGTACTACCATCCTGTCATGTTACAACCATCCAGGGAGGTACTACCATCCTGTCATGTAACAACCATCCAGGGAGGTACTACCATCCTGTCATGTGACAACCATCCAGGGAGGTACTACCATCCTGTCATGTGACAACCATCCAGGGAGGTACTACCATCCTGTCATGTGACAACCATCCAGGGAGGTACTACCATCCTGTCATGTGACAACCATCCAGGGAGGTACTACCATCCTGTCATGTGACAACCATCCAGGGAGGTACTACCATCCTGTCATGTTACAACCATCCAGGGAGGTACTACCATCCTGTCATGTAACAACCATCCAGGGAGGTACTACCATCCTGTCATGTGACAACCATCCAGGGAGGTACTACCATCCTGTCATGTGACAACCATCCAGGGAGGTACTACCATCCTGTCATGTGACAACCATCCAGGGAGGTACTACCATCCTGTCATGTGACAACCATCCAGGGAGGTACTACCATCCTGTCATGTGACAACCATCCAGGGAGGTACTACCATCCTGTCAGGTGACAACCATCCAGGGAGGTACTACCATCCTGTCATGTGACAACCATCCAGGGAGGTACTACCATCCTGTCATGTGACAACCATCCAGGGAGGTACTACCATCCTGTCATGTGACAACCATCCAGGGAGGTACTACCATCCTGTCATGTGACAACCATCCAGGGAGGTACTACCATCCTGTCATGTGACAACCATCCAGGGAGGTACTACCATCCTGTCAGGTGACAACCATCCAGGGAGGTACTACCATCCTGTCATGTGACAACCATCCAGGGAGGTACTACCATCCTGTCAGGTGACAACCATCCAGGGAGGTACTACCATCCTGTCATGTGACAACCATCCAGGGAGGTACTACCATCCTGTCATGTGACAACCATCCAGGGAGGTACTACCATCCTGTCATGTGACAACCATCCAGGGAGGTACTACCATCCTGTCATGTGACAACCCTCCAGGGAGGTACTACCATCCTGTCATGTGACAACCATCCAGGGAGGTACTACCATCCTGTCATGTGACAACCATCCAGGGAGGTACTACCATCCTGTCATGTGACAACCATCCAGGGAGGTACTACCATCCTGTCATGTGACAACCATCCAGGGAGGTACTACCATCCTGTCATGTGACAACCATCCAGGGAGGTACTACCATCCTGTCATGTGACAACCATCCAGGGAGGTACTACCATCCTGTCATGTGACAACCATCCAGGGAGGTACTACCATCCTGTCATGTGACAACCCTCCAGGGAGGTACTACCATCCTGTCATGTGACAACCCTCCAGGGAGGTACTACCATCCTGTCATGTGACAACCCTCCAGGGAGGTACTACCATCCTGTCATGCGACAACCCTCCAGGGAGGTGCTACCATCCTGTCATGTGACAAGCATCCAGGGAGGTGCTACCATCCTGTCATGTGACAAGCATCCAGGGAGGTGCTACCATCCTGTCATGTGACAAGCATCCAGGGAGGTGCTACCATCCTGTCATGTGACAAGCATCCAGGGAGGTGCTACCATCCTGTCATGTGACAAGCATCCAGGGAGGTGCTACCATCCTGTCATGTGACAAGCATCCAGGGAGGTGCTACCATCCTGTCATGTGACAAGCATCCAGGGAGGTGCTACCATCCTGTCATGTGACAAGCATCCAGGGAGGTGCTACCATCCTGTCATGTGACAAGCATCCAGGGAGGTACTACCATCCTGTCATGTAACAACCCTCCAGGAAGGTACTACCATCCTGTCATGTAACAACCCTCCAGGAAGGTACTACCATCCTGTCATGTAACAACCCTCCAGGAAGGTACTACCATCCTGTCATGTAACAACCCTCCAGGAAGGTACTACCATCCTGTCATGTAACAACCCTCCAGGAAGGTACTACCATCCTGTCATGTAACAACCCTCCAGGGAGGTACTACCATCCTGTCATGTAACAACCCTCCAGGAAGGTACTACCATCCTGTCATGTAACAACCCTCCAGGAAGGTACTACCATCCTGTCATGTAACAACCCTCCAGGAAGGTACTACCATCCTGTCATGTAACAACCCTCCAGGAAGGTACTACCATCCTGTCATGTAACAACCCTCCAGGAAGGTACTACCATCCTGTCATGTAACAACCCTCCAGGGAGGTACTACCATCCTGTCATGTAACAACCCTCCAGGGAGGTACTACCATCCTGTCATGTAACAACCCTCCAGGAAGGTACTACCATCCTGTCATGTAACAACCCTCCAGGGAGGTACTACCATCCTGTCATGTAACAACCATCCAGGGAGGTACTACCATCCTGTCATGTAACAACCATCCAGGGAGGTACTACCATCCTGTCATGTGACAACCATCCAGGGAGGTACTACCATCCTGTCATGTGACAACCATCCAGGGAGGTACTACCATCCTGTCATGTGACAACCATCCAGGGAGGTACTACCATCCTGTCGTGTGACAACCCTCCAGGAAGGTACTACCATCCTGTCATGTAACAACCATCCAGGGAGGTACTACCATCCTGTCATGTAACAACCATCCAGGGAGGTACTACCATCCTGTCATGTAACAACCATCCAGGGAGGTACTACCATCCTGTCATGTAACAACCATCCAGGGAGGTACTACCATCCTGTCATGTGACAACCATCCAGGGAGGTACTACCATCCTGTCATGTAACAACCCTCCAGGGAGGTACTACCATCCTGTCATGTGACAACCATCCAGGGAGGTACTACCATCCTGTCATGTAACAACAACCATCCATGGAGGTACTACCATCCTGTCATGTAACAACCATCCAGGGAGGTACTACCATCCTGTCATGTAACAACAACCATCCAGGGAGGTACTACCATCCTGTCATGTAACAACCATCCAGGGAGGTACTACCATCCTGTCATGTAACAACCATCCAGGGAGGTACTACCATCCTGTCATGTAACAACAACCATCCAGGGAGGTACTACCATCCTGTCATGTAACAACAACCATCCAGGGAGGTACTACCATCCTGTCATGTAACAACAACCATCCAGGAAGGTACAACCATCACCTCACATATGTATAATACAGAATCATTTTTTCCAGTATCATACTGACATGACTGATGGTCACTTCTTCCTGTCACAAAAACATGACAGAAAATTGTCTAAAGCTTCTGTCATATCTTAGTTTACATTCTTATTCTAAAACATTTTGAGAACGGGTCGTGGGGGCGATCACTCAGATAATCCACACGAAGGAGACCGAAACTTGTCACGACGTTTCGCTCCAGTCACAATAATCTCTTGGGTCAGTAGAGTTATTGGAGAGGATTTCTTAAGTTTCATCTCGATCTTCTCGTAAAGGATTAAGAACATAAGAACATAAGAATGTAGGAACACTGCAGAAGGCCTACTGGCCCATACGGATTTATTCTGTTTACTCTCCAAATTATCTGATTATCTAATATACCTTTTAAATCCCTACCAACACAGTTAACTAAATCCCTACCAACACAGTTAACTAAATCCCTACCAACACAGTTAACTAAATCCCTACCAACACAGTTAACTAAATCCCTAACAACACAGTTAACTAAATCCCTAACAACACAGTTAACTAAATCCCTAACAACACAGTTAACTAAATCCCTACCAACACAGTTAACTAAATCCCTACCAACACAGTTAACTAAATCCCTACCAACACGGTTAACTAAATCCCTACCAACACAGTTAACTAAATCCCTACCAACACAGTTAACTAAATCCCTACCAACACAGTTAACTAAATCCCTACCAACACAGTTAACTAAATCCCTACCAACACAGTTAACTAAATCCCTACCAACACGGTTAACTAAATCCCTACCAACACAGTTAACTAAATCCCTACCAACACAGTTAACTAAATCCCTACCAACACAGTTAACTAAATCCCTACCAACACAGTTAACTAAATCCCTACCAACACAGTTAACTAAATCCCTACCAACACGGTTAACTAAATCCCTACCAACACAGTTAACTAAATCCCTACCAACACAGTTAACTAAATCCCTACCAACACGGTTAACTAAATCCCTACCAACACAGTTAACTAAATCCCTACCACCACAGTTTACTAAATCCCTACCAACACAGTTAACTAGATCCCTACCAACACAGTTAACTAAATCCCTACCAACACAGTTAACTAAATCCCTACCAACACAGTTAACTAAATCCCTACCAACGCAATTAGCTAAATCCCTACCAACACAGTTAACTAAATCCCTACCAACGCAATTAGCTAAATCCCTACCAACACAGTTAACTAAATCCCTACCAACGCAATTAACTAAATCCCTACCAACACAGTTAACTAAATCTCTACCAACGCAATTAACTAAATCCCTACCAACACAGTTAACTAAATCCCTTCCAACACGGTTAACTAAATCCCTACCAACACATAAGAACATAAGGAAAAAGGAACACTAGCAGGCCTACTGGCCCATGCTAGGCATGTCCAAGTTTCCCACCGGCTTAAGCCAATGCCTTAACCTAGTCAGATCAGGTCACATTCACTTAAGGAAGGAGCATGACATCCAACCTACTAACACAAGCTAGTCAGGTCCAACTCACACCAACTCACACCCACTCATGTATTTATCTATCCTATATTTAAAACCACACAACGTTTTAGGTTCTATGACAGTACTCGGGAGTTTGACTTGATAAAACCCACTGCGTGGGCGAAACGTTGTCAAATATACTTCTTGTCTCGGTATTTTATATCATTTATCCCCTCAAGGAAGGTTCCTTGATGTTGGTGAGGGGTTCTTGATTTAGGGAATTGGATCTGTGTTCCAGTTCCCCGAATTAAGCCTGAATGCCTTCCACATCCCCCCCCCCTAGGCGCTGTATAATCCTCCGGGTTTAGCGCTTCCCCCTTGATTATAATAATAATTTATATCATTTATCTCCAATAAAGCTAAAACGCTGGGTAGTTTCAAATTTAGGTTGGATAAATACACGAGTGAGAGGGGTTGGATTTGAGTGGAATTTGCATAATGAGTAAATAAAATACTTATTTCTTGGGTAGCATTGAAAATTGAGTTGAGGAAATACTGTGTTAGTGATTATCAAATGGTATACAATACCGACAGGTTGGTAGATAAGACACATAGGCAACATTTAGGCAACTTTATTCCGAAACGTTAGTTAGTTCCAGACTTTGGAACATAACTTCTCCAGGCTGAGGGACTGACAACCTCAAATCTACGACTTCAAGGGTGATGGACTGATTACATCGTCTTCACATCTCTACTGTTCCTGCCTACTTTCTGTACTCGACTGAAGAAGCCTACTGTGTAGGCGAAACGTTTCGGAATAAAGTTGCCTAAATGGTGTCTGTGTGTCTTGTCTACCAACACTGTGTTAGTGGGAAGGATTGTAAAGGACCCTCCTAGTATGGGCCAGTAGGCATGCTGCAGTGTTCCTGCTTTCTTATGTTCTTATATTCTTATGTTCTAAAGATACACAGATGTTGCACATGGGTTTTAATCCTTTATCTCGTCGGTATTGTATCTCACTCGCCTGGTGGCCTGGCGGTTAACGCTCTCGCTTCACACGGTGAGGGTCTGGGTTCGATTCCCAGCCAGAGTAGAAACATTGGACGTGTTTCTTTCCACCTGTTGTCTATGTTCCCCATCAGTAAAATGGGTACCTGGGTGTTAGTCGACTGGTGTGGGTCGCATCCTGGGACACTGACCTAATTTGCCCGAAATGCAGAGCATAACAAGGGACTTTCTATATAGTAGTATGTCATTGTTGTCAGCTATGGTCTGTATACCTTGTACATGTACTTGTGTACCTTGTACATGTACTTGTGTACCTTGTACATGTACTTGTGTACCTTGTACATGTACTTGTGTACCTTGTACATGTGCTTGTATACCTTGTACATGTGCTTGTATACCTTGTACATGTACTTGTATACCTTGTACATGTACTTGTGTACCTTGTACATGTACTTGTATACCTTGTACATGTACTTGTGTACCTTGTACATGTACTTGTGTACCTTGTACATGTACTTGTGTACCTTGTACATGTACTTGTATACCTTGTACATGTACTTGTGTACCTTGTACATGTACTTGTATACCTTGTACATGTACTTGTGTACCTTGTACATGTACTTGTGTACCTTGTACATGTACTGGTAGTAAATAAAGGTATTGTTATATTGTTATTGCTATAACAGATTTCTAGACACACTGAGCTAATAACACTCTTGGGATTTTGTCGTCGTTTAACACATATGGATCACCGATTTCCAGCACGACTCACACAACTGGAAGATTTTTTTTCATTCTTTCCAGTTTTCGTGGTATTTTTTTTTTGTGTGTCTGTTGATTGAAAATAGTTTTTTGTTATCAAATATTTTTATTTCTAGTTCTGGTTGAAATTGGTTAAGTTTAGATTTAGGAAAGTATTGGTTTGGAAATAGATTTAGAAAGAATATAGGAAAGTATTGGTTTGGAAATAGATTTAGAAAGAATATAGGAAAGTATTGGTTTGGAAATAGATTTAGAAAGAATATAGGAAAGTATTGGTTTGGAAATAGATTTAGAAAGAACATAGGAAAGTATTGATTTGGAAATAGATTTAGAAAGAATATAGGAAAGTATTGGTTTGGAAATAGATTTAGAAAGAATATAGGAAAGTATTGATTTGGAAATAGATTTAGAAAGAACATAGGAAAGTATTGGTTTGGAAATAGATTTAGAAAGAACATAGGAAAGTATTGGTTTGGAAATAGATTTAGAAAGAACATAGGAAAGTATTGGTTTGGAAATAGATTTAGAAAGAACATAGGAAAGTATTGGTTTGGAAATAGATTTAGAAAGAACATAGGAAAGTATTGATTTGGAAATAGATTTAGAAAGAATATAGGAAAGTATTGGTTTGGAAATAGATTTAGAAAGAATGTAGGAAAGTATTGGTTTGGAAATAGATTTAGAAAAAATATAGGAAAGTATTGGTTTGGAAATAGATTTAGAAAGAATATAGGAAAGTATTGGTTTGGAAATAGATTTAGAAAGAACATAGGAAAGTATTGGTTTGGAAATAGATTTAGAAAGAACATAGGAAAGTATTGGTTTGGAAATAGATTTAGAAAGAACATAGGAAAGTATTGGTTTGGAAATAGATTTAGAAAGAACATAGGAAAGTATTGGTTTGGAAATAGATTTAGAAAGAACATAGGAAAGTATTGGTTTGGAAATAGATTTAGAAAGAACATAGGAAAGTATTGGTTTGGAAATAGATTTAGAAAGAACATATGAAAGTATTGGTTTGGAAATAGATTTAGAAAGAACATAGGAAAGTATTGGTTTGGAAATAGATTTAGAAAGAACATAGGAAAATATTGGTTTGGAAATAGATTTAGAAAGAACATAGGAAAGTATTGGTTTGGAAATAGATTAATGAATGAGTGGATCAGTCTACCTAGTAGGATACAAAGAAGAAATATGTAAGGAGAGGAGGAAATTGAGGTAATCTTGTAGAATGTACAAGACTGATGGACTGAACACATCGACTCCAGGCTGAGGGACTGATTACCTCAAACTCCTCCTCTCCTTACACCTTTCTGCTTTGTATTGGACTGATGAAGCCACTGTGTGGCGAAACTTTTCCTGATAAAGATTCCCATATGTTGCATAAGTGTCTCAATCTTCAACTTGTCGGTTTTTCAAACCATTCATCACTACCTAATAGTTACTGAAGCTAAAACCTTCGGTAGCTTCAAATGTAGGTTAGATACATGAGTGTAAGGGTTGGATTTAAATGGAACTTGTTTGAGTTACTGTTATCGAAGTTTATTCCTTCGGTGACATTGAAAAATATATTGGGGAGGTAATTTTATTAGTGGGTTTGGGTTTGAGATGGACCTGCCAAGTATGGGCCAGTGTTCAACTTTGTTATGTTGTGAATAAATTTTTAACGAGATGTCTTTCATTTATCTTTCTAATGTTTTTATGTAATGTAAATACCGTTTTACTTCTGTTCCTGCAGAATAAACCCCCCGGGTTTATTTTCATTATGAAGCAGCGTCTATAAGAACGGTTTTTATCTCGTTCTTATAGACGCTGGGTAAAATTTACTTCTGTCTATTCTGGTGAAAATTGGTACAAATAAACCCTGGTTTAGGTTTAATTCTGAATCTGTGAATATTCCCTTTGGTCTTGGGACCTTGATTGGAAGTGATCAAGGTTCCAGGACCGAAACGTTTTCTAATAAATATGACTAAGTGTTTGCTCACGTATTTTTCTAAATCAATTTGTTGGTATCCATTACCAAGGTTTATACTATATTTTTTCAAAATTTATAATGCATTTTGAAAAATCCTGAGGCGTCAAGATATGCTGTGAGATCGTCCAGAGCTGCTTCAAGGTGAACGCTGGAGTCAGAGCCTTATATGACTTCCAGGCGTAGGCCAACACGGGATCAACATTTACATTTTTACGGCAGAATCTCATCATTTTGTGTGTGTGTGTGTGTGTGTGTGTGTGTGTGTGTGTGTGTGTTTGCCTTAGTTGTTTTTCTTTTGTTTTTATATTGCATTACCCCTATTCTCATGTCCTCCAGTGTCGCTAGATTTAGTACTGTCTTCCTCTCCTCTTAGTTCATATATCTTAATTCTACAACAAACCTCCTTGTTTACTTACCACTTTTTTCAGTTAACATGCTGTGTGGAAGGTTAGGTTAGGTAAAGTTTGTCAGGAAACAGGACACAAGTGTTTCCTGACGCTGGTCTTAGTTATATGATGGTAAGATTGGTCAGGAAACAGTACAAGTGTTTCCTGACACTGGTCTTAGTTATATGATGGTAAGATTGGTCAGGAAACAGTACAAGTGTTTCCTGACACTGGTCTTAGTTATATGATGGTAAGATTGGTCAGGAAACAGTACAAGTGTTTCCTGACACTGGTCTTAGTTATATGATGGTAAGATTGGTCAGGAAACAGTACAAGTGTTTCCTGACACTGGTCTTAGTTATATGATGGTAAGATTGGTCAGGAAACAGTACAAGTGTTTCCTGACACTGGTCTTAGTTATATGATGGTAAGATTGGTCAGGAAACAGTACAAGTGTTTCCTGACACTGGTCTTAGTTATATGATGGTAAGATTGGTCAGGAAACAGTACAAGTGTTTCCTGACGCTGGTCTTAGTTATGTGATGGTAAGATTGGTCAGGAAACAGTACAAGTGTTTCCTGACACTGGTCTTAGTTATATGATGGTAAGATTGGTCAGGAAACAGTACAAGTGTTTCCTGACGCTGGTCTTAGTTATATGATGGTAAGATTGGTCAGGAAACAGTACAAGTGTTTCCTGACACTGGTCTTAGTTATATGATGGTAAGATTGGTCAGGAAACAGTACAAGTGTTTCCTGACACTGGTCTTAGTTATGTGATGGTAAGATTGGTCAGGAAACAGGACAAGTGTTTCCTGACACTGGTCTTAGTTGTATGATGGTAAGATTGGTCAGGAAACAGGACAAGTGTTTCCTGACACTGGTCTTAGTTGTATGATGGTAAGTTTGGTCAGGAAACAGGACAAGTGTTTCCTGACACTGGTCTTAGTTATATGATGGTAAGATTGGTCAGGAAACAGTACAAGTGTTTCCTGACGCTGGTCTTAGTTATATGATGGTAAGATTGGTCAGGAAACAGTACAAGTGTTTCCTGACACTGGGCTTAGTTATATGATGGTAAGATTGGTCAGGAAACAGGACAAGTGTTTCCTGACACTGGTCTTAGTTATATGATGGTAAGATTGGTCAGGAAACAGTACAAGTGTTTCCTGACACTGGTCTTAGTTATATGATGGTAAGATTGGTCAGGAAACAGTAGAAGTGTTTCCTGACGCTGGTCTTAGTTATATGATGGTAAGATTGGTCAGGAAACAGTACAAGTGTTTCCTGACACTGGGCTTAGTTATATGATGGTAAGATTGGTCAGGAAACAGGACAAGTGTTTCCTGACACTGGTCTTAGTTATATGATGGTAAGATTGGTCAGGAAACAGTACAAGTGTTTCCTGACACTGGTCTTAGTTATATGATGGTAAGATTGGTCAGGAAACAGTAGAAGTGTTTCCTGACACTGGTCTTAGTTATATGATGGTAAGATTGGTCAGGAAACAGTACAAGTGTTTCCTGACACTGGTCTTAGTTATATGATGGTAAGATTGGTCAGGAAACAGTACAAGTGTTTCCTGACACTGGTCTTAGTTATATGATGGTAAGATTGGTCAGGAAACAGTACAAGTGTTTCCTGACACTGGTCTTAGTTATATGATGGTAAGATTGGTCAGGAAACAGTACAAGTGTTTCCTGACACTGGTCTTAGTTATATGATGGTAAGATTGGTCAGGAAACAGTACAAGTGTTTCCTGACACTGGTCTTAGTTATATGATGGTAAGATTGGTCAGGAAACAGGACAAGTGTTTCCTGACACTGGTCTTAGTTATATGATGACTGCCACAGAAACTTTTGGTCATCTAACAGAGGCTTTCCATTGGCTTACCAGCCCACCACTTTAAGAGCTATGGTACATGTTCCATTCTGGTGTCGCATGCTCCAAGATAATCCTGACATATGTTGTATATACTGTCCGACAGTTCTACGTTGAGACTCCTAAACTTCTACTCTTAGATTTGTCAGCTGAACATTGGCTGCTGAGGTTATCTGGCGGGTCAGCTTTTGGTAATATACCAGATACTATGTTTACCAATGGATTTTCTCTTTGAGAGAAGTCTGTAGCCTCTGTACCTTGAGTTAGCCATACCACGAGTGGTGATAGAACCCGCGGCTAACGCGTCGGTCTGGAGTTAAGACTGATTGCGAGTTCTAACCCCGCCCGTGGTATGTTTGTTTGCAATCGTGTCATTACGATTTCGTGAGTCTTCAGCTTATTCCCAGTTTCGTGTGTGTGTACTCACCTATTTGTGGTTGCAGGGGTCAAGTCACATCTCCTGGGCTGCTACTCCTCGCCGGTCAATATTAGGTCCACTCTCTCTCTGCTCCAAGAGGTTTCTCGTACATCTTCTTCAAGCTATGTATAGATATTTTCTCCACTACATTACTCTCCAGTTTTTTCCACTTCCTGACTACCCTGAGACTGAAGAAATTCTTCCTAACATCCCTGTGACTCATCTGTGTCTTCAACTTCAAGTTTTGACCCCTTGTTGCTGTGTCCCATCTCTGGAACATTCTGTCCCTGTCCTCTGTCCTGCCCTTGTCATAGTATTTTGTCCCTATCATGTCCCCTTATCTCTTCTGTCTTCCAGTGTGGTCAGTTTGATTTCCCTTAGCCTCTCCTTGTAGGTCTTATCCCTTAGCTCCGGGGATAGTTTTGTTGCAAACCTTTGTACTTTCTCTAAGTTCTTGACGTGCTTGACCAGGTGTGGATTCCATACTGGTGCTGCATACTCCAGTATGGGCCTGATGTACACTGTGTACAGAGTCTTAAATGATTCCTTACTCAGGTGTCGTGTGTACTCAATTGTGGTTCAGGGGTCGAGACTCAGCTCCTGGCCCCCGGCTCTTCATTGATCGCTACTAGGTCCTCTCTCTCCCTGCTCCATGAACTGCATGTCCTCCAGTGTCGTCTGTGTGTGTGTGTGTGTGTGTAGTGTGTGTGTGTTTCAGAGAAGATACTCTGTCTTCCTAAGATCCTCATACCTTATACTGGTTTAGAAAGACACGTGAACAAACACTTGGACACATTTATCAGATAAAGTTTCGGTCCTGTGACCTTGATAACTTCTAACATAGACGTTGAAAAGACACATTGGTGACCTGAAAAATGATGTACTGAGATAAAAGCAAGTAGACAATGGGACATATCCTAATATTTCCTCACGTTTCTCTCAATACCAATTTCTCGGTATCTGTTACCAAAATTTATACCTAAGACTCCATATTAAACTTGACGAAACAGAAACAAGTTAATGAGTTGCCAATAAATTCGGACATCAGGATTATAAAAGTGAGTAAAACTCTCTTACTTTCTCTTAAAATAAATGGATATTAGAGTATAATGTAACCTTTAAATCTCTGAAAGTGGAAGAGCCATTAATTATTGTGGTACTGGTTGTTGTGGCGCTGATTAAGTTGCGACTGGGTTATATATTTCATAGTTTTAGAGGGTGATAAATAAGATTGAAATAAGGGAAAGGTGATGGTAGTCGTGGTGGTGGTGGACGTCGTAGCGGAGGTGACCGTATCAACCAAATACTTACTACTTACATACCATCACCATGTTTACGTTATCAATAAAATAGCCAGAGTTCTTGCTCCACACCCCGTCCCTCCCTAGATTATTGGCTCCTACCGCTGACACTCTCGGATCTACCCAGCTACCTGAACTTCAGCGTTATTCAGTACTGATTGCTGAAGTGCCAACACAATCTGTGAAACACGTCGAATGAATTTATGAAGCGCTGTTCAGAGGTATGCATCGACCTTCACAGCCACGACATATAAAATATTACGAGGAATCGACAAGGTGGACACAGGATGTTCCAGAGATGGGACACAGTAACAAGAAGTCACAATTGGAAGTTGAAGACTCGGATGAATCACAGGGATGTTAGGAAGTATTTCTTCAGTCATAGAGTTGTCAGGAAGTGGAATAGTCTGGCAAGTGATGTAGTGGAGGCAGGATCCATACATAGGTCTAATTAAGATGAAGTTTGATAAAGCTTATGGAGCAGGGAGAGAGAGGACCTAGTAGCGATCAGTGAAGAGGCGGGGCCAAGAGCTATGAATCGACCCCTGCAACCACAAATAGGTGAGTACACACACACACACACGTACACACACACACACGCATACACACACATACACACACACGCATACATACACACACACACAAACACACACACATACACACACACACACAAACACACACACATACACACAAGGTTTGCAACAAGACTAGTCCCAGAGCTAAGAGGTATGTCCTACGAGGAGAGGTTAAGGGAAATCAACCTGACGACACTGGAGGACAGGAGAGATAGGGGGGACATGATAACGACATACAAAATACTGAGAGGAATTGACAAGGTGGACAAAAACAGGATGTTCCAGAGATTGGACACAGTAACAAGGGGACACAGTTGGAAGCTGAAGACACAGATGAATCACAGGGATGTTAGGAAGTATTTCTTCAGCCACAGAGTAGTCAGTAAGTGGAATAGTCTGGGAAGCGATGTAGTGGAGGCAGGATCCATACATAGCTTTAAGCAGAGGTACGATAAAGCTCACGGCTCAGGGAGAGTGACCTAGTAGCGATCAGTGAAGAGGCGGGGCCAGGAGCTTGGACTCGACCCCCGCAACCTCAACTAGGTGAGTACAACTAGGTGAGTACATACACACACACACACACACACACACACACACACACACACACATACTGGAGTATGCAGCACCAGTCTGGAACCCACACCTGGTCAAGCACGTCAAGAAGTTAGAGAAAGTACAAAGGTTTGCAACAAGGCTAGTCCCAGAGCTCAAGGGAATGTCGTACGAGGAAAGGTTAAGGGAAATCGGACTGACGACACTGGAGGACAGAAGGGTCAGGGGAGACATGATAACGACATACAAGATACTGCGGGGAATAGACAAGGTGGACAGAGATAGGATGTTCCAGAGAGGGGACACAGGGACAAGGGGTCACAACTGGAAGCTGAAGACTCAGACGAGTCACAGGGACGTTAGGAAGTATTTCTTCAGTCATAGAGTTGTCAGCAAGTGGAATAGCCTAGCAAGTGAAGTAGTGGAGGCAGGAACCATACATAGTTTTAAGAAGAGGTATGACAAAGCTCAGGAAGCAGAGAGAGAGAGGATCCAGTAGCGATCAGTGAAGAGGCGGGGCCAGGAGCTGAGTCTCGACCCCTGCAACCACAATTAGGTGAGTACAATTAGGTGAGTACACACACACACAACAATACCCACATCAGGTTACAATACAGCAAAATTATTAAATAGCATCAGAAAGATCAGTGATCAGTCAAAACACACAAACTCAATATAATTACAACAATGATTACTTTATTCCTCCTTATTCACTCGTTAATTATTTTCAAGCTTTGGAAATGCATTACTTTTTTTCTCATTTTCTCTGTAAATGATGACAGTTCAAATCACATAAAAAATAAATATTTACGGAGGGAATCCAAAACTCTCATTATATAAATCATCGACTTGTGTAACACAAACCTGGAATAAAACACGTTTTATTTTATGTTTTAACAGTGGTGGAGCTCAACTATATAATGGATAAAGAATGTGCGTTTGGTTGTCGCACAGAGGCTTCACACACTGCTCTTGTGTCACACACAGGCTTCACACACTGCTCTTGTGTCACACAGAGGCTTCACACACTGCTCTTGTGTCGCACAGAGGCTTCACACACACTGCTCTTGTGTCACACAGAGGCTTCACACACTGCTCTTGTGTCACACAGAGGCTTCACACACTACTCTTGTGTCACACACAGGCTTCACACACTGCTCTTGTGTCACACAGAGGCTTCACACACTGCTCTTGTGTCACACAGAGGCTTCACACACTGCT
>NC_091383.1:7308113-7428331 GCF_038502225.1 Cherax quadricarinatus
GAGGGACTGATTACATCGACTCCAGGCTGAGGGACTGATTACATCGACTCCAGGCTGATGGACTAATTACCTCAGATTCTTTCTGATCTTCAACCTTTCTTCTCTGTACAGGATTGAGGAAGCAGCTGGTTGGCCGAAAGTGACACAAAGATACCCAAGTGTTGTACATGTGTCTTATTTATCAGTCTGTCGGTTCTCTGGACCATTTACCTGCATGATACAGTGATACCAACACACTGTGGAACACGACGCTTGTGTTCAGAACGTTTGTTTCTTAAAACGTTTAGCCATGAGTGGCTGCTTCAGTCCTATATATATATATATATATATATATATATATATATATATATATATATATATATATATATATATATATATATTACATGTATATGTCGTGCCGAATAGGCAGAACTTGCCATCTTGGCTTAAATAGCAACGCTCATCTTGCCATATAGGACAAGCGAAAATTTGTGTATGCAATAATTTCGCCAAAATCATTCTGAGCCTAACGAAAAAAATATATTTCATTGTGTCGGTTTAGTATTAAATTACTGTAAACAAATCTAAAATATATATAGTTGGGTTAGGCTAAAATAAATTGTTCTTGTTATAATAAGGTTAGGTAAGTTTTCTAAGATTCTTTTGGAGCAAAATTAAAAATTTGTACATCAAAATTAATGAAAAAAATATATCTTTAAACGTATAAGAGAAAATTTTAGAAAGGACTTAATTTTAAAGTTCTTGCTAATTGACCAGTTTTACATATTCGGCACGACATATATATATATATATATATATATATATATATATATATATATATATATATATATATATATATATATATATATATATATATATATATATATATATATAATATTATTATTATTATTATTACATATGGTACAGAAGATACATTGTTGATGTAAAGGTGGCATATACGGTACATGTTACGTGTTTGTCACTGATTATAAGGCGAAAATCTCATCCAGCTCCTCAGAGCTGGGGCGCTTGCCCAAAATACAGCAGGCATTACCCCTCTCAACAGCAGCACTGAGCCGCTGGAACAGAAAACTAGCTGCCCTGGGATCCCTAGTTACCCTGATGAGTCTTTTTCCCAGCTCCTTAAGGAATTTAGATGCATTCTTTCCCCTGAGCCAAGGGTCTCTGAGCCTATGGGAACAAACATATAATGATGGGCAAGTTCTCTATATTTTCCAGACTTTTGGGACTCCCTGAAGCTGGCAGCTGCCCCTCCTTCCTCCCTGGTGTATTGGAGATAGGTATCAGCCAAGGTAGATGCACATATATAGTCCCACACCACCTGCTTGCCATCTGTCCAGGCTTGAAGGGTGATACCATCTGGACGCTTCTGGTTGCCATCAGATCTGCATAGTTGGGGTGGCTCCCTTACTGCTGGGCATCCGGCTGTTGTGAGGCTCCTCTTGATAACGTTATTAACCTTCTCATGTCTTGCAATCTTTCCCTTGGATTTACGGCATACAAGGCCATGGTACCAGAATCGGCCTCCTGCTTCACTGCCACAAATGCACCTGTGTTCGGCGAGAATAGGGGCGGCAAGTCGAAGGGCAACACCGATGCGGATGGTCTGTGTGTAGAGGCGTGTGCCAAGGCTGGAGTTGGGAACAGCCAACAGAAAGTCCCCAGCATGAGGGGCTCTTACTGCCAGGAGGCGGGCTCTATCCTTCTCTGACACACTCTGAAGCATTGTTGAGGCTATATTTTCCACTATTGGACCATCCCTGTGCGACTGTTTGTAGTTGTTGGGGGGAGCAGGTCTGGTTTCAGAGCCCGTTAGATTATCCCAGATCATTGCTCCGTCAATGAACTTCTGGTCCTGGATTCCAATCTTGTCCCTAAGATGTTCAGGGAGAATCGCTGCTACAAGCCCTCTGGATGCAATACACGAGGACAGAACAGCAGGTAACACAATCTGTGATGACTTGCGGACACCAATGCCTCCTAGTCTGACTGGAAGTGTAGCTTGGTTCCACTGCCCGTCTTCTAGAGTAAGGTTAAGTACTTTCGTAAAAATCTGCCTCAGAATACTGTCATATTCGTGCAGTATAGGGTTATCATATGAAGGTGCACATCTTAGGAAATATGTCAACCTGGGCAGACTCAAGCACTTTGTGAGAAGGTACAAGGCATCGTGGGTGTCCAGATTGCCTATATAATGTGTGTGTGTGTGTGTGTGTACTCGCCTATTTGTACTCACCTATTTGTGGTTGCCGGTGTCGAGTCTTAGCTCCTGGCCCCGCCTCTTTACTGGATGCTACTGGGTCCTCTCTCTCTCTGCTCCATGAGCTTTATCAAACCTCGTCTTAAAACTATGTATGGTTCCCACCTCCACTACGTCACTTTCTAGGCTATTCCACTGTCTGAGAACTCTATGACTGAAGAAATACTTCCTAACATCCCTCTGACTCATCTGAGTTTTCAACTTCCAATTGTGACCTCTTGTTTCTGTGTCCTCTTCCTGGAACATCCTGTCTTTGTCCACCTTGTCTATTCCGCGCAGTATTTTATATGTCGCTATCATGTCTCCCCTGACCTTCCTGTCCTCCAGTGTCGTCAGGCCAATTTCCCTTAACCTTTCTTCATTCCCCTTAGCTCTGGAACTAACCTTGTCGCAAACCTTTGCACTTTCTCCAATTTCTTGACGTGCTTGATCAAGTACGGGTTCCAAACAGGTGCTGCATACTCCAGTATGGGCCTGACGTACACGGTGTACAGTGTCTTGAACGATTCCTTACTAAGGTATCGGAACGCTGTTCTCAGGTTTGCCAGGCGCCCATATGCTGCAGCAGTTATCTGGTTGATGTGTGCTTCCGGACACATGCTCGGTGTTATACTCACCCCAAGATCTTCTTGAGCGAGGTTTGCAGTCTTTGGCCACCTAGCCTATACTTCGTCTGCGGTCCTCTGTTCCCTTCCCCGATCTTCATGACTTTGCATTTGGTGGGGTTAAATTCGAGGAGCCAGTTGCTGGACCAGGTGTCCAGTCTGTCCAGGTCTCTTTGAAGTCCTGCCTGATCCTCATCAGATTTAATTCTCCTCATTAACTTCACATCATCTGCAAACAGGGACACTTCTGAGTCTAACCCTTCCATCATGTCGTTCACATATACCAAAAATAGCACTGATCATAGGACCGACCCCTGTGGAACCCCTCTCGTCACAGGTGCCCACTGTGATACCTCATCACGTACCATGACCCGTTGTTTCTTCCCTGTCAGGTATTCTCTGATCCATTGCAGTGCCCATCCTGTTGTATGCACCTGATCCTCTTGCTTCTGCACTAATCTCTTGTGAGGAACTGTGTCAAAGGCCTTGCAGTCCAAGAAGATGCAATCAACCCACCCCTCTCTCTCGTGTCTTACTTCTGTTACTTTATCATAAAACTCCAGAAGCTTTGTGACACAGGATTTGCCTTCCATGAATCCGTGCTGGTTGGCGTTTATACTCTTGTTCCGTTCCAGATGCTCCACCACTCTCCTTCTGATAATCTTCTCCATAACTTTGCATACTATACACGTCAGAGAGACAGGTCTATGGTTTAGTGCCTCTTTTCTGTCTCCTTTTTTAAAAATGGGAACTACATTTGCCGTCTTCCATACCTCAGGTAGTTGCCTAGTTTCCAGGGATATGTTGAAGATTGTGGTAAGTGGCACACACAGCATATCCATTCCATCTCTAAGGACCCACGGGGAGATGATGTCCGGTCCCATTGCGTTTGAGGTATCGATGTCCCTTAGCAGCTTCTTCACCCCCTCCTCATTTGTATGTATGTCATCCAACACTTGTTGGTATATTCCTTGCTGGTGTCCCCGTCTGTTCTGTCCCCCCAGAGGCCTTCCTGTCTCCACTGTAAATACTTCCTTAAATCTCATATTGAGCTCCTCACATACCTCTTGATCGTTTCTTGTGAGCGCCTCACCTTCTTTCCTCAGCCTTATCACCTGGTCTTTGACTGTTGTCTTCCTCCTAATGTGGCTATACAGCAGTTTCGGGTCAGACTTGACTTTCGATGCTATGTCGTTTTCATACTGTCGCTGGGCCTCCCTCCTTATCTGTGCATACTCGTTTCTGGCTCTTCTACTAATCTCCTTGTTTTCCTGGGTCCTTTGCCTCCTGTACCTTTTCCGTTCTCTGTTGCACTTAGTTTTTTGCCTCCCTACACCTTCGGGTAAACCAAGGACTCACTTTGATCTTCCTATTATTTCTATTTCCCTTGGGAACAAACCTTTTCTCTGCCTCCTTGCACTTTGTTGTTACATATTCCATCATCTCGCTTACTGATTTTCCTACCAGTTCTCTGTCCCACTGAACCTCCTGCAGGAAGTTGAGTGTGTGTGTGTGTGTGTGTGTGTGTGTGTGTGTGTGTGTGTGTGTGTGTGTGTGTGCGTGCGTGCGTGCGCGCGCGCGCGTATATCCATAGTTACTGCTGCTAACCATTTCAGGGCTCAGTTCCTATACCCGGAGTGTACCCGGAGTGTACCCGGAGTGTACCCGGAGTGTACCCGGAATATACCTGGAGTGGGCGTCAGGGGTCAACGTCCCAGCTGCCCAGTCTGTGACCAGGCCTGGCGGTGGATCAGGGCCTGATCAACCAGGCTGTTACTGTTGGCCGCACGTAAACTGACGTACAGCTTTGTCTATTGTATATCCATATGCTCTGTCACTACTTATGAAATCGTAATAACACATTAACAAACAAACCATGGAACGGGTGGGATTTGAACTCATGGCGAGGGAATCCTGTGTGCTTTAGATTCCACTTGCCATGAGTTCAAATCCCACCCATTCCGTGATTCCTCTTGCACCGCTATCCACAAGATGGACATGGGTGCACTAGAAATGGGTGAATCTAGAAATCTTACTAGCATCTAGTTGGCCCAGGTACTGGCTACCCTTCATAAATGCAAGATTAACTAGTATTCACCTAGCTACCCTCTAGGTAATATTAACTAGTACTCACCTGGCTGCCCTCTAGGTAATATTAACTAGTACTCACCTGGCTGCCCTCTAGGTAATATTAACTAGTACTCACCTGGCTGCCCTCTAGGTAATATTAACTAGTACTCACCTGGCTGCCCTCTAGGTAATATTAACTAGTACTCACCTAGCTACCCTCTAGGTAATATTAACTAGTACTCACCTGGCTGCCCTCTAGGTAATATTAACTAGTACTCACCTGGCTGCCCTCTAGGTAATATTAACTAGTACTCACCTGGCTGCCCTCTAGGTAATATTAACTAGTACTCACCTGGCTGCCCTCTAGGTAATATTAACTAGTACTCACCTGGCTGCCCTCTAAGTAACATTAACTAGTACTCACCTGGCTGCCCTCTAGGTAATATTTACTAGTCACCTGGCTGTCCTCCAGGTAATATTAACTAGTACTCACCTGGCTGCCCTCTAGGTAATATTTACTAGTCACCTGGCTGTCCTCTAGGTAATATTAACTAGTACTCACCTGGCTGCCCTCTAGGTAATATTTACTAGTCACCTGGCTGTCCTCTAGGTAATATTAACTAGTACTCACCTGGCTGCCCTCTAGGTAATATTAACTAGTCACCTGGCTGTCCTCTAGATAATATTAAGAAGTACTCACCTGGCTGTCCTCTAGGTAATATTAACTAGTATTCACCTGGCTGTCCTCTAGGTAATATTAACTAGTACTCACCTGGCTGCCCTCTAGGAACCACTGTAAGGTAGGTTTGTGATCTCCTTGAAAGGATTCCTTAGGTTGGCAGCCGATCTTGATAAGTTCGGTGGGTTCATAAATCTCCCTGGCTCCCACCAACACTGGCGGCGACAGCGGCTCTCCTGCGGGACACCAAGAACACTGTTGTGAGTAAACACCAGTGGTGACAGTGACTCTACAGTGGTAGATCACTACTGTTTTGACTCGACAAGTAGTGGCAGTGATTCCACAGTGGTAGATCATCACTGTTTTGACTTGACAAGTGGTGTCAGTGATTCCACAGTGGTAGATCATCACTGCTATGACTTGACAAGTGGTGACAGTGACTCTACAGTGGTAGATCACCACTGTTTTGACTCGACAAGCAGTGGCAGTGATTCCACAGTGGTAGATCATCACTGCTATGACTTGACAAGTGGTGACAGTGACTCTACAGTGGTAGATTACCACTGCTATGAGTGTTACATTCTTAGACAGGTACTTAACAGGTAAAAAACATTAGATCAGATTCCTCGGATCAAAAGATTGTGTATGTAAGAATTATTTTCCGTTCAACTTAACAAAGATTCACTCTGAACACTTGAAGGATAACTGAGAATAATTAAAAGATAATTGAAGGATAACAAGGATAAATAATGGATAATTGACAGGTTAATGTACTAGTGGTTAGGTCCCAGACCAGACTTTCTGGTCTAATCAACCGGACTCGAAGTCTGATCAACTAGGACTGATGTCTAATCAACCACACAGTTTACATGCCTCCTACAACCAAACAGTTTACATGCCTCCTACAACCAAACAGTTTACGTGCCTCCTACAACCAAACAGTTTACATGCCTCCTACAACCAAACAGTTTACATGCCTCCTACAACCAAACAGTTTACGTGCCTCCTACAACCAAACAGTTTACGTGCCTCCTACAACCAAACAGTTTACATGCCTCCTACAACCAAACAGTTTACATGCCTCCTACAACCAAACAGTTTACGTGCCTCCTACAACCAAACAGTTTACATGCCTCCTACAACCAAACAGTTTACGTGCCTCCTACAACCAAACAGTTTACGTGCCTCCTACAACCAAACAGTTTACATGCCTCCTACAACCAAACAGTTTACGTGCCTCCTACAACCAAACAGTTTACGTGCCTCCTACAACCACACAGTTTACGTGCCTCCTACAACCAAACAGTTTACGTGCCTCCTACAACCAAACAGTTTACGTGCCTCCTCCAACCAAACAGTTTACGTGCCTCCTACAACCACACAGTTTACGTGCCTCCTCCAACCAAACAGTTTACATGCCTCCTCCAACCAAACAGTTTACGTGCCTCCTACAACCAAACAATTTACGTGCCTCCTCCAACCAAACAGTTTACGTGCCTCCTACAACCACACAGTTTACGTGCCTCCTCCAACCAAACAGTTTACGTGCCTCCTACAACCAAACAGTTTACATGCCTCCTCCAACCAAACAGTTTACATGCCTCCTCCAACCAAACAGTTTACGTGCCTCCTCCAACCAAACAGTTTACGTGCCTCCTCCAACCAAACAGTTTACGTGCCTCCTCCAACCAAACAGTTTACGTGCCCCTTACAACCACACAGTTTACATGCCTCCTCCAACCAAACAGTTTACGTGCCTCCTCCAATCAAACAGTTTACGTGCCTCCTCCAATCAAACAGTTTACGTGCCTCCTCCAACCAAGCAGTTTACGTGCCTCCTACAACCAAACAGTTTACATGCCTCCTCCAACCACACAGTTTACATGCCTCCTCCAACCACACAGTTTACATGCCTCCTCCAACCACACACTATCAGATTTTGTCAATGATGGTATTTTTTGGGTTATCCTACTTGGTATGGTAATTGCATGATGATGATTGTACTTAAGTGTACCTCTGCCTAAACAAACGTTACCCCTAAAGCCTTCAGCAGACCCCAGGTTACCCCTGACAGTGTGTGGAAAACGCCAGAGTTTACGAGTAAACTTGGACTATACTCTGCCTGGCAGGGAATATCAAGCAGCCGAAGATGTGATAATTAGACAGTCTCAGACAAATCTTCGACTCGCGAAGTCTGTTTAATCGTTGGAGGTAAAGGTAAGTGAGGGAGTTAGTGTGAATATTAGATTGGTATGCAATACCGAGAGTTTGGTATGTAAGACACATGTGCAACAGTTAGGCAACTTTATTCCCAAACGTTTCGCCTACACAGTAGGCTTCTTCAGTCGAGTACAGAAGAGTTTGCTGAAGCAGTAGAGATGTGAAGACTGTTAATCAGTTAATTAACCTTAAAGACGTAGGGACTGACCACCTCAAAACAACGTCTTCAAGGATGATGGACCACTTACATCGTCGTCACATCTCTTCTGCCTCTGCTAACTCTTCCGTACTCGACTGAAGAAACCTACTGTGTAGGCGAAACGTTTGTGAATAAAGATACCTAACTGTTGCACATGTGTCTTATCAAGTTGAATAATGAAACACATGTACAATACAGAGGAGAATGGTGGAAGATGAGAAGTTTGAGGTAATCAGTCCCTCACTCCAGACTGGTGGACTAAACATCGACTCCAGGTTGAGGGACTGATTACTTAAAAATTCCTCATCTTCCACCGTCCTCTGCATTGGACTGAAGAAACTACTGGCCAGCGAATGTTACCAGAATAAAGACGACCAAATGTTGCATGTGCACGATATTTGTGCAATGTACCAATCATGGCACTGTGCCTCTTGAATCTTGAAAGATCTTCGAGTAAGCAGCACCAACATTAAGCCTAAACACTACCAAGCAAGTCAAGAAGCTGGGTAAAAAGTGTATAGGTTAGGAAACGAGGATAATAATAATAATAATAATAATAATAATAATAATCTTTATTTGCCACCAGTACATGTACAAGGTATACCAGTACATGTACAAGGTATACAAGTACATGTACAAGGTATACAAGTACATGTACAAGGTATACAAGTACATGTACAAGGTATACAGACCATAGCTGACATCAGTGACATACTACTATATAGAAAGCCGCTTGTTATGCTGAGCATTTCCCGCAAATTAGATCAGTTTTGTCCCAGGATGTGACCCACACCAGTCCACTAACACCCAGGGTGTGACCCATACCAGTCCACTAACACCCAGGATGTGACCCACACCAGTCCACTAACACCCAGGATGTGACCCACACCAGTCAATTAACACCCAGGATGCGACCCACACCAGTCCACTTACACCCAGGATGTGACCCACACCAGTCCAGTAACACCCAGGATGTGACCCACACCAGTCCACTAACACCCAGGATGTGACCCACACCAGTCCACTAACACCCAGGATGTGACCCACACCAGTCCACTAACACCCAGGATGTGACCCACACCAGTCCACTAACACCCAGGATGTGACCCACACCAGTCCACTAACACCCAGGATGTGACCCACACCAGTCCACTAACACCCAGGATGTGACCCACACCAGTCCACTAACACCCAGGATGTGACCCACACCAGACCACTAACACCCAGGATGTGACCCACACCAGTCCACTAACACCCAGGATGTGACCCACACCAGTCCACTAACACCCAGGATGTGACCCACACCAGTCCACTAACACCCAGGATGTGACCCACACCAGTCCACTAACACCCAGGATGTGACCCACACCAGTCCACTAACACCCAGGATGTGACCCACACCAGTCCACTAACACCCAGGATGTGACCCACACCAGTCCACTTACACCCAGGATGTGACCCACACCAGTCCACTTACACCCAGGATGTGACCCACACCAGTCCACTTACACCCAGGATGTGACCCACACCAGTCCACTAACACCCAGGATGTGACCCACACCAGTCCACTAACACCCAGGATGTGACCCACACCAGTCCACTAACACCCAGGATGTGACCCACACCAGTCCACTAACACCCAGGATGTGACCCACACCAGTCCACTAACACCCAGGATGTGACCCACACCAGTCCACTAACACCCAGGATGTGACCCACACCAGTCCACTAACACCCAGGATGCGACCCACACCAGTCCACTAACACCCAGGATGCGACCCACACCAGTCCACTAACACCCAGGATGCGACCCACACCAGTCCACTAACACCCAGGATGCGACCCACACCAGTCCACTAACACCCAGGATGCGACCCACACCAGTCCACTAACACCCAGGATGCGACCCACACCAGTCCACTAACACCCAGGATGCGACCCACACCAGTCCACTAACACCCAGGATGCGACCCACACCAGTCCACTAACACCCAGGATGCGACCCACACCAGTCCACTAACACCCAGGATGCGACCCACACCAGTCCACTAACACCCAGGATGCGACCCACACCAGTCCACTAACACCCAGGATGCGACCCACACCAGTCCACTAACACCCAGGATGCGACCCACACCAGTCCACTAACACCCAGGATGCGACCCACACCAGTCCACTAACACCCAGGATGCGACCCACACCAGTCCACTAACACCCAGGATGCGACCCACACCAGTCCACTAACACCCAGGATGCGACCCACACCAGTCCACTAACACCCAGGATGCGACCCACACCAGTCCACTAACACCCAGGATGCGACCCACACCAGTCCACTAACACCCAGGATGCGACCCACACCAGTCCACTAACACCCAGGATGCGACCCACACCAGTCCACTAACACCCAGGATGCGACCCACACCAGTCCACTAACACCCAGGATGCGACCCACACCAGTCCACTAACACCCAGGATGCGACCCACACCAGTCCACTAACACCCAGGATGCGACCCACACCAGTCCACTAACACCCAGGATGCGACCCACACCAGTCCACTAACACCCAGGATGCGACCCACACCAGTCCACTAACACCCAGGATGCGACCCACACCAGTCCACTAACACCCAGGATGCCACCCACACCAGTCCACTAACACCCAGGATGCGACCCACACCAGTCCACTAACACCCAGGATGCCACCCACACCAGTCCACTAACACCCAGGATGCCACCCACACCAGTCCACTAACACCCAGGATGCCACCCACACCAGTCCACTAACACCCAGGATGCCACCCACACCAGTCCACTAACACCCAGGATGCCACCCACACCAGTCCACTAACACCCAGGATGCGACCCACACCAGTCCACTAACACCCAGGATGCGACCCACACCAGTCCACTAACACCCAGGATGCGACCCACACCAGTCCACTAACACCCAGGATGTGACCCACACCAGTCCACTAACACCCAGGATGTGACCCACACCAGTCCACTAACACCCAGGATGTGACCCACACCAGTCCACTAACACCCAGGATGTGACCCACACCAGTCCACTAACACCCAGGATGCGACCCACACCAGTCCACTAACACCCAGGATGTGACCCACACCAGTCCACTAACACCCAGGATGCGACCCACACCAGTCCACTAACACCCAGGATGTGACCCACACCAGTCCACTAACACCCAGGATGCGACCCACACCAGTCCACTAACACCCAGGATGTGACCCACACCAGTCCACTAACACCCAGGATGCGACCCACACCAGTCCACTAGCACCCAGATACCTATTATTATTGATGGGTGAACATGGACAGCAGGTGTCTTATGGAAACGTCCCTAATCTTTTCCAGCCGTACCGGGGATTCAAACTCCGGTCCTCAGTGTGTGAGCTGAGTGCGCTAGTTGGAAGATGGATGAGCTCAGAAATGATGATATCAAAGGATAGATGTACCATGAGAGAGATATGATAATGACATAAAAAGTACTCAGGAATTGATAGGGTGGAGAGAAACTAAGTGTTCCGGAGATGGGAAACAGGTACAGGAGGGCACTGCTGGGAGTTTAAAACATACGCGAGTTTAACGTAGTCAAAAAAGCTGTAAAGGCAGAATCTATACACAGCTTCAAAAATAGGCACGATGTTACAAAGTCAGAAGCAGCCTGCTTTAGAAGCAGGGCCAGGAGCTGAGGCTCGGCCTAAGTAACCTCAAACATGTGAAAACAAACAGTTGGACACACAGGTGAGGACTCTAAAACACACACACAACACACACATACACACAACACATAACACACAACACACAACACACAACACACAACACACAACACACACACAACACACAACACACAACACACACACACACAACACACACAACACACACACAACACACAACACACACACAACACACACACACACACACACACAACACACAACACACAACACACAACACACACACATACACACAACACACAACACATAACACACAACACAACACACAACACAACACCCACACACACACACACACACACACACACCCACACACACACACACACACACACACACACACACACACACACACACACACAACACACACACAACACACACACAACACACACTCAACACACACACAACACACACAACACACACAACACATACACACACATACACACAACACACACACACACAACACACACACACACACACACACACACACACACAACACACACACACACACACACACACACACACACACACACACACACATTCCTCTCATGTTTATCTGTTTGTTTTCGGCTTGCTGGACCTGATTTGCATATGCACAACTAGTGTTACACACTGACCACCCACCCGCCCGCCCACCCACCCACCCACCCGCCCACACACCCACACGTGTTATATTCTGGCCACCTACCCACCCACACCTGTGTTTTATTTTGGCCACCCACATCTGTATCACATCCTGGCCTCCCATACCTCTGTTACATCATGGCCACCCACAGCTGTATCACATCCTGGCCACCCATACCTCTCTTACATCATGGCCACCCACACCTGTATCACATCCTGGCCACACATACCTCTCTTACATCATGGCCACCCACACCTGTATCACATCCTGGCCACACATACCTCTGTTACATCATGGCCACCCACACCTGTATCACCTGGCCACCCATACCTCTGTTACATCATGGCCACCCACACCTGTATCACATCCTGGCCACCCATACCTCTGTTACATCATGGCCACCCACACCTGTATCACATCCTGGCCACCCATACCTCTGTTACATCATGGCCAACCACACCTGTATCACATCCTGGCCACCCATACCTCTGTTACATCATGGCCACCCACATCTGTATCACATCCTGGCCACCCATACCTCTGTTACATCATGGCCACCCACACCTGTATCACATCATGGCCACCCATACCTTTGTTACATCATGACCACCCACACCTGTATCACATCCTGGCCACCCATACCTCTGTTACATCATGGCCACCCACACCTGTATCACATCCTGGCCACCCGTTACCTCTGTTACATCATGGCCACCCATACCTCTGTTACATCATGGCCACCCATACATCTGTTGCATCCTGGCCACCCATACCTCTGTTACATCATGGCCACCCACACCTGTATCACATCCTGGCCACCCATACCTCTGTTACATCATGGCCACCCACACCTGTATCACATCCTGGCCACCCATACCTCTGTTACATCATGGCCACCCATACCTCTGTTACATCATGGCCACCCATACCTCTGTTGCATCCTGGCCACCCATACCTCTGTTACATCATGGCCACCCATACCTCTGTTACATCCTGGCCACCCATACCTCTGTTACATCATGGCCACCCATACCTCTGTTACATCCTGGCCACCCATACCTCTGTTACATCATGGCCACCCATACCTCTGTTACATCATGGCCACCCATACCTCTGTTACATCTTGGCCACCCATACCTCTGTTACATCATGGCCACCCATACCTGTTACATCATGGCCACCCATACCTCTGTTACATCATGGCCACCCATACCTCTGTTACATCATGGCCACCCATACCTCTGTTACATCATGGCCACCCATACCTCTGTTACATCATGGCCATCCATACCTCTGTTACATCATGGCCATCCATACCTCTGTTACATCATGGCCACCCATACCTGTTACATCATGGCCACCCATACCTCTGTTACATCCTGGCCACCCATACCTCTGTTACATCATGGCCACCCATACCTCTGTTACATCATGGCCACCCATACCTCTGTTACATCATGGCCACCCACATACCCAGACCTGTGGTACATTATTATTATTAATATTAATATTTACTGAAAAGCGCTAAATTCGTAAGGGTCCTACATCCATTGGAAAGGTAAGCAGTCAGGTTTGATGTAAGGAACGGGAAAAAACAAATCCACTTCCCTGGATCAAGAGCCTCTCACCAGCCCCAGTTCCCTTCCACGGAAGGGGACCATCTCAATATTCTCTTTACTACGCATATTAAATACGCTAATTAAATACGCCTATACGCTTAACATACAAAAATGAACACGACGTCATTTAGTAAATCATCTGGTAATTAACTGCGTAATTAAGCATCAGCTGCCTAAATAACGCTACTGGAATTGTAAGTTTGAGAATTGGAACTTTTATCAGCGATTTGACTTTGGTCCTTAGTCAGGTACTGGGAATTTTGCTTTTGTAAACAGAGGGCCTTAAACCGTGCAGTGATCTGTGGCTTGGTTTATGCAGGTCTGGGGTTTACGTAGTGTGTGTGTACCTGGTTTATTGAGGTGTAGTGACATGTGGCTTGGTTTATGCAGGTCTGGGGTTTACGTAGTGTGTGTTCCTGGTTTATTGAGGTGCAGTGACCTGTGGCTTGATTTATGCAGGTCTGGGGTTTATGTAGTGTGTGTGTACCTGGTTTATTGAGGTGCAGTGACCTGTGTCTTGGTTTATGCAGGTCTGGGGTTTACATAGTGTGTGTGTGTGTTCCTGCTTTATTGAGATGCAGTGATCTGTGGCTTGGTTTATGCAGGTCTGGGGTTTACGTAGTGTGTGTGTGTACCTGGTTTATTGAGGTGTAGTGACCTGTGGCTTGGTTTATGCAGGTCTGGGGTTTACGTAGTGTGTGTGTACCTGGTTTATTGAGGTGTAGTGATCTGTGGCTTGGTTTATGCAGGTCTGGGGTTTACGTAGTGCGAGTGTACCTGGTTTATTGAAGTGCAGTGACCTGTGTCTTGGGTCATGTAGGTCTGGGGTTTACGAAGTGTGTGTGAACGTGGTTTATTGAGGTGCAGTGACTTGTGTCTTGAGTTATTCAGGTCTTAGGTTTACGTAGTGTGTGTACCTGGTTTATTGAGGTGCAGTGACCTGTGGCTTGGTTTATGCAGGTCTGGAGCTTACGTAGTGTGTATAAACCTGATTTATTGAGGTGCAGTGACCTGTGGCTTGGTTTATTCAGGTCTGGGGTTTACGTAGTGTGTGTGTTTCTGGTTTATTGAGGTGCAGTGACCTGTGTCTTGGGTTATGCAGGTCTGGGGTTTACGTAGTGTGTGTGTACCTGGTTTATTGAGGTGCAGTGACCTGTGTCTTGGGTCATGTAGGTCTGGGGTTTACGTAGTGTGTGTGTACCTGGTTTATTGAGGTGCAGTGACCTGTGGCTTGATTTATGCAGGTCTGGGGTTTATGTAGTGTGTGTGTACCTGGTTTATTGAGGTGCAGTGACCTGTGTCTTGGTTTATGCAGGTCTGGGGTTTACATAGTGTGTGTGTGTTCCTGGTTTTTTGAGGTGTAATGACCTGTGGCTTGGTTTATGCAGGTCTGGGGTTTATGTAGTGTGTGTGTACCTGGTTTATTGAGGTGCAGTGACCTGTGGCTTGGTTTATGCAGGTCTGGAGCTTACGTAGTGTGTATAAACCTGATTTATTGAGGTGCAGTGACCTGTGGCTTGGTTTATTCAGGTCTGGGGTTTAAGTAGTGTGTGTTCCTGGTTTATTGAGGTGCAGTGACCTGTGGCTTGATTTATGCAGGTCTGGGGTTTATGTAGTGTGTGTGTACCTGGTTTATTGAGGTGCAGTGACCTGTGTCTTGGTTTATGCAGGTCTCGGGTTTACGTAGTGTGTGTGTACCTGGTTTATTGAGGTGCAGTGACCTGTGGTTTGATTTATGCAGGTCTGGGGTTTATGTAGTGTGTGTGTACCTGGTTTATTGAGGTGCAGTGACCTGTGTCTTGGTTTATGCAGGTCTGGGGTTTACATAGTGTGTGTTCCTGGTTTATTGAGATGCAGTGACCTGTGTCTTGGTTTATGCAGGTCTGGGGTTTACATAGTGTGTGTGTGTTCCTGGTTTTTTGAGGTGTAATGACCTGTGGCTTGGTTTATGCAGGTCTGGGGTTTATGTAGTGTCTGTGTTCCTGTTTTTTTCAGGTGTAGTGACCTGTGGCTTGGTTTATGCAGGTCTGGGGTTTACATAGTGTGTGTGTGTTCCTGGTTTTTTGAGGTGCAGTGACCTGTGTCTTGGTTTATGCAGGTCTGGGGTTTACATAGTGTGTGTGTGTTCCTGGTTTTTTGAGGTGCAGTGACCTGTGGCTTGGTTTATGCAGATCTGGGGTTTACATAGTGTGTGTGTGTTCCTGGGTTTTTCAGGTGTAGTGACCTGTGGCTTGGTTTATGCAGGTCTGGGGTTTATGTAGTGTGTGTACCTGGTTTATTGAGGTGCAGTGACCTGTGGCTTGGTTTATGCAGGTCTGGGGTTTATGTAGTGTGTGTACCTGGTTTATTGAGGTGCAGTGACCTGTGGCTTGGTTTATGCAGGTCTGGGGTTTGCGTAGTGTGTGTGTACCTGGTTTATTGAGGTGCAGTGACCTGTGGCTTGGTTTATTCAGGTCTGGGGTTTACGTAGTGTGTGTGTTTCTGGTTTATTGAGGTGCAGTGACCTGTGTCTTGGTTTATGCAGGTCTGGGGTTTATGTAGTGTGTGTACCTGGTTTATTGAGGTGCAGTGACCTGTGTCTTGGTTTATGCAGGTCTGGGGTTTATGTAGTGTGTGTACCTGGTTTATTGAGGTGCAGTGACCTGTGTCTTGGTTTATGCAGGTCTGGGGTTTATGTAGTGTGTGTACCTGGTTTATTGAGGTGCAGTGACCTGTGTCTTGGTTTATGCAGGTCTGGGGTTTATGTAGTGTGTGTACCTGGTTTATTGAGGTGCAGTGACCTGTGTCTTGGTTTATGCAGGTCTGGGGTTTATGTAGTGTGTGTACCTGGTTTATTGAGGTGCAGTGACCTGTGTCTTGGTTTATGCAGGTCTGGGGTTTATGTAGTGTGTGTACCTGGTTTATTGAGGTGCAGTGACCTGTGTCTTGGTTTATGCAGGTCTGGGGTTTATGTAGTGTGTGTACCTGGTTTATTGAGGTGCAGTGACCTGTGTCTTGGTTTATGCAGGTCTGGGGTTTATGTAGTGTGTGTACCTGGTTTATTGAGGTGCAGTGTCCTGTGTCTTGGTTTATGCAGGTCTGGGGTTTATGTAGTGTGTGTACCTGGTTTATTGAGGTGCAGTGACCTGTGTCTTGGTTTATGCAGGTCTGGGGTTTATGTAGTGTGTGTACCTGGTTTATTGAGGTGCACTGACCTGTGTCTTGGTTTATGCAGGTCTGGGGTTTATGTAGTGTGTGTACCTGGTTTATTGAGGTGCAGTGACCTGTGTCTTTGTTTATGCAGGTCTGGGGTTTATGTAGTGTGTGTACCTGGTTTATTGAGGTGCAGTGACCTGTGTCTTGGTTTATGCAGGTCTGGGGTTTATGTAGTGTGTGTACCTGGTTTATTGAGGTGCAGTGACCTGTGTCTTGGTTTATGCAGGTCTGGGGTTTATGTAGTGTGTGTACCTGGTTTATTGAGGTGCAGTGACCTGTGTCTTGGTTTATGCAGGTCTGGGGTTTATGTAGTGTGTGTACCTGGTTTATTGAGGTGCAGTGACCTGTGTCTTGGTTTATGCAGGTCTGGGGTTTATGTAGTGTGTGTACCTGGTTTATTGAGGTGCAGTGACCTGTGTCTTGGTTTATGCAGGTCTGGGGTTTATGTAGTGTGTGTACCTGGTTTATTGTGGTGCAGTGACCTGTGTCTTGGTTTATGCAGGTCTGGGGTTTATGTAGTGTGTGTACCTGGTTTATTGAGGTGCAGTGACCTGTGTCTTGGTTTATGCAGGTCTGGGGTTTATGTAGTGTGTGTACCTGGTTTATTGAGGTGCAGTGACCTGTGTCTTGGTTTATGCAGGTCTGGGGTTTATGTAGTGTGTGTACCTGGTTTATTGAGGTGCAGTGACTTGTCTTGGTTTATGCAGGTCTGGGGTTTATGTAGTGTGTGTACCTGGTTTATTGAGGTGCAGTGACCTGTGTCTTGGTTTATGCAGGTCTGGGGTTTATGTAGTGTGTGTACCTGGTTTATTGAGGTGCAGTGACCTGTCTTGGTTTATGCAGGTCTGGGGTTTATGTAGTGTGTGTACCTGGTTTATTCAGGCGCAGTGACCTGTGTCTTGGTTTATGCAGGTCTGGGGTTTATGTAGTGTGTGTGTATCTTATTATTATTATTGTTACTATTATTATTATTATTATTATTATTATTTTTAAAATTATTATTGTAAGTTGAAAATAACATTGCATACAAACATCAACATGCCAACATCCACAGTTGAATATATCCAGACTTAAGGAAAAATAATCTGGCAGTATAATGAAAATATTACCTGACCACTTAAATTTGCTTCAGTTGTAATATATCTGACTGTAATATATCTGACTGTAATATATCTGACTGTAATATATCTGACTGTAATATATCTGACTGTAATATATCTGACTGTAATATATCTGACTAATATATCTGACTGTAATATATCTGACTGTAATATATCTGACTGTAATATATCTGACTGTAATATATCTGGCTGTAATATATCTGGCTGTAATATATCTGACTGTAATATATCTGACTGTAATATATCTTAGTAATATATCTGACTGTAATATATCTGAGTGTAATATATCTGACTGTAATATATCTGACTGTAATATATCTGACTGTAATATATCTAAGTAATATATCTGAGTGTAATATATCTGACTGTAATATATCTGACTGTAATATATGTGACTGTAATATATCTGAGTGTAATATATCTGGCTGTAATATATCTGACTGTAATATATCTGACTGTAATATATCTAAGTAATATATCTGACTGTAATATATCTGACTGTAATATATCTGACTGTAATATATCTGACTGTAATATATCTGACTGTAATGTATCTGACTGTAATATATCTGACTGTAATATATCTGACTGTAATATATCTGACTGTAATATATCTGACTGTAATATATCTGACTGTAATATATCTGACTGTAATATATCTGACTGTAATATATCTAAGTAATATATCTTACGGTAATATATCTGACTGTAATATATCTGACTAATATATCTGACTGTAATATATCTGACTGTAATATATCTGACTGTAATATATCTGGCTGTAATATATCTGGCTGTAATATATCTGACTGTAATATATCTGACTGTAATATATCTGACTGTAATATATCTGACTGTAATATATCTGACTGTAATGTATCTGACTGTAATATATCTGACTGTAATATATCTGACTGTAATATATCTGACTGTAATATATCTAAGTAATATATCTGACAGTAATATATCTGACTGTAATATATCTGACTGTAATATATCTGACTGTAATATATCTGACTGTAATATATCTAAGTAATATATCTGACAGTAATATATCTGACTGTAATATATCTGACTGTAATATATCTGACTGTAATATATCTGACTGTAATATATCTGACTGTAATGTATCTGACTGTAATATATCTGACTGTAATATATCTGACTGTAATATATCTGACTGTAATATATCTGACTGTAATATATCTGACTGTAATATATCTGACTGTAATATATCTGACTGTAATATATCTGACTGTAATGTATCTGACTGTAATATATCTGACTGTAATATATCTGACTGTAATATATCTAAGTAATATATCTAATATATCTGACTGTAATATATCTAAGTAATATATCTGACTGTAATATATCTGACTGTAATATATCTGACTGTAATATATCTGACTGTAATATATCTGACTGTAATATATCTGACTGTAATATATCTAAGTAATATATCTGACTGTAATATATCTGACTGTAATATATCTAACTAATATATCTGACTGTAATATATCTGACTGTAATATATCTGACTGTAATATAACTGACTGTAATATATCTAAGTAATATATCTGACTGTAATATATCTGACTGTAATATATCTAACTAATATATCTGACTGTAATATATCTGACTGTAGTATATCTGACTGTAATATATCTAAGTAATATATCTGACTGTAATATATGTGACTGTAATATATCTAAGTAATATATCTGACTGTAATATATCTGACTGTAATATATCTGACTGTAATATATCTGACTGTAATATATCTGACTGTAATATATCTGACTGTAATATATCTGACTGTAATATATCTAAGTAATATATCTGACTGTAATATATCTGACTGTAATATATCTAAGTAATATATCTGACTGTAATATATCTGACTGTAATATATCTGACTGTAATATATCTGACTGTAACATATCTGACTGTAATATATGTGACTGTAATATATCTAAGTAATATATCTGACTGCAATATATCTGACTGTAATATATCTGACTGTAATATATCTGACTGTAATATATCTAAGTAATATATCTGACTGTAATATATCTGACTGTAATATATCTAAGTAATATATCTGACTGTAATATATCTGACTGTAATATATCTGACTGTAATATATCTGACTGTAATATATCTGACTGTAGTATATCTGACTGTAATATATCTAAGTAATATATCTGACTGTAATATATGTGACTGTAATATATCTAAGTAATATATCTGACTGTAATATATCTGACTGTAATATATCTGACTGTAATATATCTGACTGTAATATATCTAAGTAATATATCTGACTGTAATATATCTGACTGTAATATATCTGACTGTAATATATCTAAGTAATATATCTGACTGTAATATATCTGACTGTAATATATCTAACTAATATATCTGACTGTAATATATCTGACTGTAATATATCTGACTGTAATATATCTGACTGTAATATATCTAAGTAATATATATGACTGTAATATATCTGACTGTAATATATCTGACTGTAATATATCTAAGTAATATATCTGACTGTAATATATCTAACTAATATATCTGACTGTAATGTATCTGACTGTAATATATCTGACTGTAATATATCTGACTGTAATATATCTGACTGTAATATACCTGACTGTAATATATCTGACTGTAATATATGTGACTGTAATATATCTAAGTAATATATCTGACTGTAATATATCTGACTGTAATATATCTGACTGTAATATATCTGACTGTAATATATCTGACTGTAATATATCTAAGTAATATATCTGACTGTAATATATCTGACTGTAATATATCTAAGTAATATATCTGACTGTAATATATCTGACTGTAATATATCTAAGTAATATATCTGACTGTAATATATCTGACTGTAATATATCTGACTGTAATATATCTGACTGTAATATATCTAAGTAATATATCTGACTGTAATATATCTGACTGTAATATATCTGACTGTAATATATCTGACTGTAATATATCTAAGTAATATATCTGACTGTAATATATCTGACTGTAATATATCTGACTGTAATATATCTGACTGTAATATATCTGACTGTAATATATCTGACTGTAATATATCTGACTGTAATATATCTAACTAATATATCTGACTGTAATATATCTGACTGTAATATATCTGACTGTAATATATCTGACTGTTATATATCTGACTGTAATATATCTGACTGTAGTATATCTAACTAATATATCTGACTGTAATATATCTGACTGTAATATATCTGACTGTAATATATCTGACTGTAATATATCTGACTGTAATATATCTGACTGTAATATATCTGACTGTAATATATCTGACTGTAATATATCTAAGTAATATATCTGACTGTAATATATCTGACTGTAATATATCTGACTGTAATATATCTGACTGTAATATATCTGACTGTAATATATCTGACTGTAATATATCTCACTGTAATATATCTGACTGTAATATATCTCACTGTAATATATCTGACTGTAATATATCTCACTGTAATATATCTGACTGTAATATATCTGACTGTAATATATCTAAGTAATATATCTGACTGTAATATATCTGACTGTAATATATCTGACTGTAATATATCTAAGTAATATATCTGACTGTAATATATCTGACTGTAATATATCTGACAGTAATATATCTGACTAATATATCTGACTGTAATATATCTCACTGTAATATATCTGACTGTAATATATCTGACTGTAATATATCTGACTGTAATATATCTGACTGTAATATATCTGACTGTAATATATCTAAGTAATATATCTGACTGTAATATATCTGACTGTAATATATCTGACTGTAATATATCTGACTGTAATATATCTGACTGTAATATATCTGACTGTAATATATCTGACTGTAATATATCTAAGTAATATATCTGACTGTAATATATCTGACTGTAATATATCTGACTGTAATATATCTGACTGTAATATATCTGACTGTAATATATCTCACTGTAATATATCTGACTGTAATATATCTCACTGTAATATATCTCACTGTAATATATCTGACTGTAATATATCTGACTGTAATATATCTCACTGTAATATATCTGACTGTAATATATCTGACTGTAATATATCTGACTGTAATATATCTGACTGTAATATATCTGACTGTAATATATCTGACTGTAATATATCTGACTGTAATATATCTGACTGTAATATATCTGACTGTAATATATCTGGCTGTTTAAAATATTACCACTGTACTTAAGTCAGTTTCTTCGTGGCTTATTACTGCTGTAACTTGGTAAATACAACTGTTGAGAGACAGTTCCTGGGCCCATAATGTATCTCTGTAGTACTTTGATTATCACCCACACTGGTGGCAATCACTCTTGCTTCACACGGTGAGTGTTCGGGTTCAACTCCTGGCGAGGGTGATAACATTGGGCGTGCTTCCTTACACAGGTGTTAGTGGACTGGTGTGGGTCACATCCTGCGTGTTAGTGGACTGGTGTTGGTCACATCCTGGGTGTTAGTGGACTGGTGTAGGTTACATCCTGGGTGTTAGTGGACTGGTGTGGGTCACATCCTGGGTGTTAGTACAAGTGTGGGTCACATCCTGGGTGTTAGTGGACTGGTGTGGGTCACAACCTGGGTGTTAATGGACTGGTGTGGGTCACATCCTGGGTGTTAGTGGACTGGTGTGGGTCACATCCTGGGTGTTAGTGGACTGGTGTGGGTCACATCCTGGGTGTTAGTGGACTGGTGTGGGTCACATCCTGGGTGTTAGTGGACTGGTGTGGGTCACATCCTGGGTGTTAGTGGACTGGTGTGGGTCACATCCTGGGTGTTAATGGACTGGTGTGGGTCACATCCTGGGTGTTAGTGGACTGGTGTGGGTCACATCCTGGGTGTTAGTGGACTGGTGTGGGTCACATCCTGGGTGTTAGTGGACTGGTGTGGGTCACATCCTGGGTGTTAGTGGACTGGTGTGGGTCACATCCTGGGTGTTAGTGGACTGGTGTGGGTCACATCCTGGGTGTTAGTGGACTGGTGTGGGTCACATCCTGGGTGTTAGTGGACTGGTGTGGGTCACATCCTGGGTGTTAGTGGACTGGTGTGGGTCACATCCTGGGTGTTAGTGGACTGGTGTGGGTCACATCCTGGGTGTTAGTGGACTGGTGTGGGTCACATCCTGGGTGTTAGTGGACTGGTGTGGGTCACATCCTGGGTGTTAGTGGACTGGTGTGGGTCACATCCTGGGTGTTAGTGGACTGGTGTGGGTCACATCCTGGGTGTTAGTGGACTGGTGTGGGTCACATCCTGGGACAAAACTGACCTAATTTACGGGAAATGCTCAGCATAACAAACGGCTTTCTATATAGTAGTATGTCACTGATGTCAGCTATGGTCGGTTTATTTAACAATAACATAGAACAGCGATAAATTTAATAATAACAGACAACAGTGCTTTATTTAGTCACAAAAACAGTGGTTTATTTATTCACAATAGAAAACAGTGGTTTATTTAGTCACAATGGAAAACAGTGGTTTATTTAGTCACAATGGAAAACAGTGGTTTATTTAGTCACAAAAACAGTGGTTTATTTAGTCACAAAAACAGTGGTTTATTTAGTCACAATAGAAAACAGTGGTTTATTTAGTCACAATGGAAAACAGTGGTTTATTTAGTCACAATGGAAAACAGTGGTTTATTTAGTCACAAAAACAGTGGTTTATTTAGTCACAATAGAAAACAGTGGTTTATTTAGTCACAATGGTTTATTTAGTCACAATAGAAAACAGTGGTTTATTTAGTCACAATGGAAAACAGTGGTTTATTTAGTCACAATGGAAAACAGTGGTTTATTTAGTCACAATGGAAAACAGTGGTTTATTTAGTCACAATGGAAAACAGTGGTTTATTTAGTCACAATGGAAAACAGTGGTTTATTTAGTCACAATAGAAAACAGTGGTTTATTTAGTCACAATGGAAAACAGTGGTTTATTTAGTCACAATAGAAAACAGTGGTTTATTTAGTCACAATAGAAAACAGTGGTTTATTTAATCACAAAAACAGTGGTTTATTTAGTCACAATAGAAAACAGTGGTTTATTTAGTCACAACAGACAACAGTAATATATTTAAATCTATCAGGCAGTACCTGATTCCCAGAGGTTGGCACTCCTGTGACCCCAGGGTGTAATCAGAGGCACCTGATCCCCTGCAGTGCCAAGTGGCTCTCCAGAGACAGAATGAGGGATAAAAGGAGATGTAGTGACGTGTTCATTTCCTCAGAGTGTGGAAATGACCCAGACGGAATTAAGCCACACTGCTTGCCTTCCCTGGCTTATTTTGGAGTTATTAAGAAAATGTGTCGAAGAATGTCATTGAGGAGAGAGAGAGAGAGAGAGAGAGAGAGAGAGAGAGAGAGAGAGAGAGAGAGAGAGAGAGAGAGAGAGAGAGAGAGAGAGAGAGAGAGACTGCTTCACCCGCCCAGGTGAGGCAGTGTCAACACGACATAATGGAACTGATCAGGTAGCACTGTGTGTGTACACACAGAGTGCTACCTCACACCTGGCTCTCTCTCTCTCTCTCTCTCTCTCTCTCTCTCTGGCTCTCTCTCTCTGTCTCTCTCTCTCTCTCTCTGTCTTCTCTCCCTCTCTGTTTCTCTTTCTCTCCCTCCCTCTCTGTCTGTCTCTTTCTCTCCCTCCCTCTTTGTCTCTGTCTCTTTCTGTCCCTCCCTCTCTGTCTCTCTTCCTCTCCCTCCCTCCCTCTGTCTCCCTATCCATCTCTCTCTCTCTCTCTCTCTCTCTCTCTGTCTCTCTCTCTCTCTCTCTCTCTCTCTCTCTCTCTCTCTCTCTCTCGTGTTACACAATAATAATCAAAATAATCAAGAAATAATCACAAAAATCTGCTAGACTTTCTTATAAAATAATTCTCTCGTGTATTGCATTGATAATTATCTGATAGACAGTAACGATAATTAACTAATAGACAGTAATAATAATTGATACAGTAATAATTATCTGATAGTAACGATAATTAACTAATAGACAGTAATAATAATTGATACAGTAATAATTATCTGATATAATAGTAATAATCTGATATAATAATTATCTGATGTAGAAATAATAATTAATAGACAATAATAGACTGATAGATCATGAGTCTTGTCTTCTGTATTTAATGGGGAGCGCTAAATTCGGTGGGGTCATACAGGTCATGAAGGCCCCCGCGGCCCGACCCCAGACCAGTCCTCCTGGTTACTAGCTTGATCCATCAGATTGTTGGTGTCAGTCACATGGAGGGAAACCTGTGCACCACAACCCGGCTCATCAGGAACTAAATTATAGGTAAATGTCGCGTTCCCTCTTGAAGACGGCCTTTTAGTCTCTAGCTTATCTTAGGTAGATAAATGGCCCAGATAACACACATGTTGATACATTAGACACATGTGCCACGCTTGGGTATTTTTATCGAGGAAACGTTTCGCCCACACAGTAGCTTCATCAGTCCATACAAAGAAGAATAGTGAAGAACAGGAGTAGTTTTGGGTAATCAGTCCCTCAGTCGTGAGTTGATCTAATCAGACCATCAGTCCTATCAAGACTGATATAATCAGACCATCAGTCCTATCGTGACTGATATAATCAGACCATCAGTCCTATCATGACTGATATAATCAGACCATCTGTCCTATCATGACTGATATAATCAGACCATCTGTCCTATCATGACTGATATAATCAGACCATCAGTCCTATCGTGACTGATATAATCAGACCATCTGTCCTATCATGACTGATATAATCAGACCATCAGTCCTATCGTGACTGATATAATCAGACCATCTGTCCTATCATGACTGATCTAATCAGACCATCTGTCCTATCATGACTGATATAATCAGACCATCAGTCCTATCGTGACTGATATAATCAGACCATCTGTCCTATCATGACTGATATAATCAGACCATCTGTCCTATCATGACTGATATAATCAGACCATCTGTCCTATCATGACTGATATAATCAGACCATCTGTCCTATCATGACTGATATAATCAGACCATCTGTCTTATCAAGACTGATATAATCAGACCATCTGTCCTATCATGACTGAAATAATCAGACCATCTGTCCTATCATGACTGATATAATCAGACCATCAGTCCTATCATGACTGATATAATCAGACCATCTGTCCTATCATGACTGATATAATCAGACCATCAGTCCTATCATGACTGATATAATCAGACCATCAGTCCTATCATGACTGATATAATCAGACCATCAGTCCTATCATGACTGATATAATCAGACCATCAGTCCTATCATGACTGATATAATCAGACCATCAGTCCTATCATGACTGATATAATCAGACCATCTGTCCTATCATGACTGATCTAATCAGACCATCTGTCCTATCATGACTGATATAATCAGACCATCAGTCCTATCATGACTGATATAATCAGACCATCTGTCCTATCATGACTGATATAATCAGACCATCTGTCCTATCATGACTGATATAATCAGACCATCAGTCCTATCATGACTGATATAATCAGACCATCAGTCCTATCATGACTGATATAATCAGACCATCAGTCCTATCATGACTGATATAATCAGATCATCTGTCCTATCATGACTGATATAATCAGACCATCTGTCCTATCATGACTGATATAATCAGACCATCAGTCCTATGATGACTGATATAATCAGACCATCTGTCCTATCATGACTGATATAATCAGACCATCTGTCCTATCATGACTGATATAATCAGACCATCAGTCCTATCATGACTGATCTAATCAGACCATCTGTCCTATCATGACTGATCTAATCAGACCATCTGTCCTATCATGACTGATCTAATCAGACCATCAGTCCTATCATGACTGATATAATCAGACCATCAGTCCTATCATGACTGATATAATCAGACCATCAGTCCTATCATGACTGATATAATCAGACCATCAGTCCTATCATGACTGATATAATCAGACCATCAGTCCTATCATGACTGATATAATCAGACCATCAGTCCTATCATGACTGATATAATCAGACCATCTGTCCTATCATGACTGATCTAATCAGACCATCTGTCCTATCATGACTGATATAATCAGACCATCAGTCCTATCATGACTGATATAATCAGACCATCTGTCCTATCATGACTGATATAATCAGACCATCTGTCCTATCATGACTGATATAATCAGACCATCAGTCCTATCATGACTGATATAATCAGACCATCAGTCCTATCATGACTGATATAATCAGACCATCAGTCCTATCATGACTGATATAATCAGATCATCTGTCCTATCATGACTGATATAATCAGACCATCTGTCCTATCATGACTGATATAATCAGACCATCAGTCCTATGATGACTGATATAATCAGACCATCTGTCCTATCATGACTGATATAATCAGACCATCTGTCCTATCATGACTGATATAATCAGACCATCAGTCCTATCATGACTGATCTAATCAGACCATCTGTCCTATCATGACTGATCTAATCAGACCATCTGTCCTATCATGACTGATCTAATCAGACCATCAGTCCTATCATGACTGATATAATCAGACCATCAGTCCTATCATGACTGATATAATCAGACCATCAGTCCTATCATGACTGATATAATCAGACCATCAGTCCTATCATGACTGATATAATCAGATCATCTGTCCTATCATGACTGATATAATCAGACCATCTGTCCTATCATGACTGATATAATCAGACCATCTGTCCTATCATGACTGATATAATCAGACCATCAGTCCTATGATGACTGATATAATCAGACCATCTGTCCTATCATGACTGATATAATCAGACCATCAGTCCTATCATGACTGATCTAATCAGACCATCAGTCCTATCATGACTGATCTAATCAGACCATCTGTCCTATCATGACTGATCTAATCAGACCATCTGTCCTATCATGACTGATATAATCAGACCATCAGTCCTATCATGACTGATATAATCAGACCATCAGTCCTATCATGACTGATCTAATCAGACCATCTGTCCTATCATGACTGATATAATCAGACCATCTGTCCTATCATGACTGATCTAATCAGACCATCTGTCCTATCATGACTGATATAATCAGACCATCAGTCCTATCATGACTGATATAATCAGACCATCAGTCCTATCATGACTGATCTAATCAGACCATCAGTCCTATCATGACTGATCTAATCAGACCATCTGTCCTATCATGACTGATATAATCAGACCATCAGTCCTATCAAGACTGATATAATCAGACCATCTGTCCTATCATGACTGATATAATCAGACCATCAGTCCTATCATGACTGATATAATCAGACCATCAGTCCTATCAAGACTGATATAATCAGACCATCTGTCCTGTCAAGACTGATATAATCAGACCATCAGTCCTATCATGACTGATATAATCAGACCATCTGTCCTATCATGACTGATATAATCAGACCATCAGTCCTATCGTGACTGATATAATCAGACCATCAGTCCTTTCATGACTGATATAATCAGACCATCTGTCCTATCATGACTGATATAATCAGACCATCTGTCCTATCATGACTGATATAATCAGACCATCTGTCCTATCATGACTGATATAATCAGACCATCTGTCCTATCATGACTGATATAAACAGACCATCTGTCCTATCATGACTGATATAATCAGACCATCTGTCCTATCATGACTGGTATAATCAGACCATCTGTCCTATCATGACTGAGGGACGGATTACCTCAAACTCCTCCTGTTCTTCACCATTCTCCTTTGTATGGACTGATGAAGTCAATGTGGGGCGAAACGTTTCCACAATAAAGGCACCCAAGTGTTGCATATATATAGACACGGTAGCAGGGAAAAGTTGGATGGCTCCGCTTCTTTGGATCAAGAGCCGTTCACTTGATAACTCGACCAGATAAAATAAAAATGTTTCCTCATTTAACAATATATATATAATGTCGTGCCGAATAGGTAAAATTGGTCAATTAGCAAGAACTCGTTTAAAATTAATGTGGGTTAATGTGGGTTAAGGTGGGTTGAGGTGGGTTGAGGTGGGTTGAGGTGGGCTGAGGTGGTTTGAGGTGGGTTGAGGTGGGTTGAGGTGGGTTAAGGTGGGTTGAGGTGGGTTGAGGTGGGTTAAGGTGGGCTGAGGTGGGTTAAGGTGGGATGAGGTGGGTTAAGGTGGGTTAAGGTGGGTTAAGGTGGGTTGAGGTGGGTTAAGGTGGGTTGAGGTGGGTTAAGGTGGGTTAAGGTGGGTTAAGGTGGGTTGAGGTGGGTTGAGGTGGGTTGAGGTGGGTTGAGGTGGGTTGAGGTGGGTTGAGGTGGGTTGAGGTGGGTTGAGGTGGGTTGAGGTGGGTTGAGGTGGGTTGAGGTGGGTTAAGGTGGGCTGAGGTAGGTTGAGGTGGGTTGAGGTGGGTTAAGGTGGGCTGAGGTGGGTTAAGGTGGGTTAAGGTGGGTTAAGGTGGGTTGAGGTGGGTTAAGGTGGGTTAAGGTGGGTTGAGGTGGGTTAAGGTGGGTTAAGGTGGGTTGAGGTGGGTTAAGGTGGGTTAAGGTGGGTTGAGGTAGGTTAAGGTGGGTTGAGGTGGGTTGAGGTGGGTTAAGGTGGGTTAAGGTGGGTTGAGGTGGGTTAAGGTGGGTTAAGGTGGGTTAAGGTCGCTGGGATCTATCACTTCTGCAGTCAGTTTTTTACACCAGTAAATTTATGGTTGAATCTTAACCTGTACTGTGAATTTTATTGCTGGTGGATCCCTGGGTGAGAGAGAGAGAGAGAGAGAGAGAGAGAGAGAGAGAGAGAGAATGAGATTTTTTACACAGGGTTTGACAAGGTTAGGTTAAGGATCTCTAACTTTATTGACAAGCTATTCACAGGTTAAGGATTCCTAACTTTATTGACAAGCTAAGAGCTGTTACCTACATCAGCTCATTTGAAAGCATTTTTATTGTTATGAGACATACAAGTAGGGAACAGGATGAAGTTGGAGCCATCTGTGGGCCAGCTGTGGATCATCTGTGGGCCAGCTGTGGACCATCTGTGGGCCAGCTGTGGGCCAGCATTTTCATTTGATCAACTGACTTTATCTCGTTGACATCATAATGCTGTACGAATGTGTTCCATACTCGAGTCATCCTGGGGATAAATGATCTCAGATGAAGTGATGTTCTGGAGAAGCCTACAGCCACAGTGATGTTGCTGCTGGCTGCCCGTCTTGTGGTATAAAAGCTTGCTTCACGCTGTCCTCGAAGTGGATCTAAGTGTGGTACTTTGACAATATTGGCCTTGTACATAACAGTAAGGCCACTCACATCCCTCCTGTGTTGAAGGCTCTGGTGAACTGACAGATCTATCCAAGATGGGTCCAGGCGAGAGATGAGACGTCTTGCTCTGTTCTCTACTCTGTCAAGCAGTCACTGATGAGAGGGGGAGCGCAGGCAAACCAAGAAAGTGGAGTATACTCAAGGTGTGAGCGTACTTGTGCCTCGTACACAATCTTGCAACGACGTTTCGGTCCGACTTGGACCATTGACAAAGTGACTTTGTCAATGGTCCAAGTCGGACCGAAACGTCGTCGTAAGCTTCTCTCTTTTATGTGCGGGTTATTTGTGTATCGTTCCAGTCACGGTATTGTGCCTTTTTTTATTTATAATCTTGCAACCTTTACTGTCGAGCAGATGTGAGATACGGCGAAGTGCTGTAAGCTTCCTGGCTGCCTTGTTTGCAAGATTTACAACGTGGTTCTTCATTGTCAGTTTGGAGTCAAATTTCACCCCAAGGATATCAACTTCTTCTCCAGGTGCCAACACCCTCCCATTCATCCTTACTACTGCACCAGCATTACCATCATGGTGCCTAGACATCATTATCATTTGTGTTTTCTCAGGTGCAAGTGTTACTTGCCATCTATTTCCCCAAGCTGATATAACTCTTAGCTGGTGATTGATGTAGCTTAGAGCAGCTGGCATTTCATCACTTTGATAAGTGAATGTCAGTGTACAGTCGTCTGCATATGCATGGGATTCTGGTCTGAGATGAAGAAGGTCGTTGAAGTAGACATTCCATAACAATGGTTCCAGCACGCTTCCTTGTGGAACACTTGCCCCAATAGGATGTCTTGCTGATTCCGTTCCATTGAGAACTACCCTTAGAGATCTACCATGAAGGTAATCACTGAGTAGACATAGTGTAGAGCCTGCAGTTCTCAGAGCTTGCAGTTTTGCTAAGAGGCCCTGGTGCCACACCCGGTCGAAAGCACCAGCAGTGTACAGTGCTACCACACAGCTGACTCTGGATGTATCTAACAGCTCTTAGCTGCTTGTAAATAAAATTAAGAACCTTAAACTAACCTTGTAAAACCCTGTGTAAAAAAAATAGAGACAGTGAGAGAGACAGAGAGAGACAGAGATAGTGATAATAATCAGTTCCTAGTTATTTTTGACCTTAATAATGGAACATCAATATATATTTCTAATCAGTTCCGAAAAGGTAACTTGCGGGAAGGAAACAATCACTATACCGTGAATGCGACAAATAACCCAGACATCGAAGGAGGAGTCTCGGGTCAACCTTGAACCATTATCAAATGAACCAAAAATAATCCATGAGTACTGGAACACAGTATACAATTTCCAAAATACAGGAAATTACTGGATTAATTCAGCTCTGGTCTGCAGCTCTGCAACTGAATCATCTGTCTGTAGCAGCCATGTTTGTTATGCTCCAGTAGGCCTGAAAGATTTCCAATAACACGGGACTAGGCACCCGTTGTCGCATGTAAAATTCAAACAACATACACACCCAAATCCATATTCAGTAGCGGGAATTAAAGTCTGTCAGGTAAACAATTAAATATGCATGTGTGGATATTGTGATTTGGATTGTTGCTGGGACTCGCAGGAACCCATTCGAGAACTACAGCATCACGGCCAAGATTCAAAATTATCGAAAGCACCAAAATAGTCTTGTCAGTACATGTATATTTTATGTCCTCTTACTGAATATTGATTTAGGTGTGTTGACATCTTACGGGATATCCCTTGGCAGGCAAGTTATGTGGTTTATTTGCATTGAGGTCACAACCTTAAGATGCGACCCACTATAGCATCTAGAGAATAAGAAGTCACAATACTGTGGCTGTGACAGGTCACCCGACACTGGTACTTAGTAGGGGGACCTTAGGATGTGTCAAGAAATCGTCATAACACGACTGTAAACAAACCAGGGTATGGGTGGGGTTAGAACCCATGTCGAGTGAGTCGAAAAACTCCAGGCTAGTGCGTTAACCACTGGGCCAGCTGGCTACAATAAGATTTATCAAACTAGGTATATTTATACACCATAGGAAGGTTAGCGTGGGCCACACCTGTGACCATACATGCATATATTTGCAGATGAATCTCCCGCTAGCGTGACCGTGACGAATTCTAACTCGTGTCCCCTGAATAAACTTATGTAGCAGCAGTAGTAGCCATAGTAATACTAGTAGTAGCAGTAGCATCAGTAATAGTAGTAGTAATAGTAATAGCATTAGTAATAGTAATAATAGCAATAGTAATATTAGTAATAGTACTAGTAATAGCAGTAGTAGTAGTAATAGCAGTAGTAATAGTAATAGCAGTAGTAATAGTAGTTAGTAGTAATAGTAGTAATAGAAGCAGTAGTGGTAATAGTAGTAGTAATAGCAGTAGTAATAGCAGTAGTAATAGCAGAAGTAGTGCTAGTAGTAGTAATAGCAGAAGTAGTGCTAGTAGTAGTAATAGCAGAAGTAGTACTAGTAGTAGCAGTAGTACTAGTAGTAGCAGTACTAGTAGTAGCAGTAGTACTAGTAGTAGTAGTAGTACTAGTAGTAGCAGTAGTACTAGTAGTAGCAGTAGTGCTAGTAGTAGTAATAGTTGTGAGTGTGGTGGTAAGAGCAGTAATATAACTGGTGCAGAACAAACGTGGGTAACAGATATAAGGAGACGAGCCCCAAGTCTCACCATGTCCAGGACACGACTCGCAACAGTCGACCAGCATCCACGTATCTCATCACTGCCAGATGAAGAGAAGCTGCACGTATGAGAGAATTTCCCTATATGTGTTACTTTGGTAACCGAACAAGACATTTTTTCCTTGTATTTTGAATGTTCTGTGGCTAACCAATAAGCAGTATGCAGCCTCTCTCTCTCTCTCTCTCTCTCTCTCTCTCTCTCTCTCTCTCTCTCTCTCTCTCTCTCTCTCTCTCTCTCTCTCTCTCTCTCTCTCTCTCTCTCTCTCTCTCTACTCACCTAATTGTGGTTGCAGGGGTCGATGCATTGTTCCTGTCATCGCCTCTTCACTGGTCGCTAGTAAGACCTCTCTCTCCCTGCTCCATTAGCTTTATCATACCTCTTCTTCAAACTATGCATGGATCCTGCCTCCACTATATCATTCTCCAGACTATTGCACTTCCTGACAACTCTATTACTGAAGAAGTACTTCCTAACATCCCTGTGACTCATCTGAGTCTTCAGTTGTGACCTTGCTGCTGTGTCCCATCTCTGAAACATCCTGTCCCTATCTCTGTCCCTATCCCTATCTGTGTGTGGTGTGGGACAGGAAGGGGGGGGGGGTACCTGGGCAGCAGGTGAGACATGTAAGTGGCAAGTGTATACCTTGCCCACACACCTTCCAACGTGGGGCCATCAATACCAGCTGGCAGCAGCTGGTACACATCAGCCTGGGAGGTCCTCAACTCCACTGCCAAACTCAAGTTTTTTCAACAGCCCGAAATCTACCCCCTTATGCATTTAGCACCTTAGGTCTTGTCAGTCGTGTTTATCCATTACATGTGGTCCTCAATATCGCTAACTGAGCTGTAAGACCCAGATGGACCATGACAGTAGTTAGCTAACCATTTAAAAATTGTAACGGCTTGACAAAGGTCCAAGAGAGCGAAACGTTGCCATTAAAAAGTTGAATAACTAAATGCAGTGAACACTTGTCAGTGATCAGAGACTCCAAAAAAACTGATCTGTATATTTCGACTCCCTTCTGGGATCCTCTTCAGCCGGAAGGGTCCCAGAAGGGACTGAAATACACAGATAAAATGATCCGTGTGTCTGTCTCCCTAGGTTATTATTGACTAGTTAAGAGGTCTTTAACGAAGACTGTGTTAGGAAAGACTTGTCTTGTTTCCTTATAAATAAAACACCGCCTTCTCCTGCAACCCCCACATCACCTTGAGAAGAGTCAACAACCCCCAAACATCACCTAGAGAAGAGTCAACAACCCCCAAACATCACCTTGAGAAGAGTCAACAACCCCCACACATCACCTTGAGAAGAGTCAACAACCCCCACACATCACCTTGAGAAGAGTCAACAACCCCCACACATCACCTTGAGAAGAGTCAACAACCCCCACACATCACCTTGAGAAGAGTCAACAACCCCCACACACCACCTTGAGAAGAGTCAACAACCCCCACACACCACCTTGAGAAGAGTCAACAACCCCCACACATCACCTTGAGAAGAGTCAACAACCCCCACACACCACCTTGAGAAGAGTCAACAACCCCCACACATCACCTTGAGAAGAGTCAACAACCCCCACACATCACCTTGAGAAGAGTCAACCACCCCCACACATCACCTTGAGAAGAGTCAACAACCCCCCCCCACCCCCTTGAGAAGAGTCAACAACCCCCACACATCACCTTGAGAAGAGTCACCAACCCCCACACAACACCTTGAGAAGAGTCAACAACCCCCACACACCACCTTGAGAAGAGTCAACAACCCCCACACATCACCTTGAGAAGAGTCAACAAACCCCACACATCACCTTGAGAAGAGTCAACAACCCCCACACATCACCTTGAGAAGAGTCAACAACCCCCACACATCACCTTGAGAAGAGTCAACAACCCCCACACATCACCTTGAGAAGAGTCAACAACCCCCACACATCACCTTGAGAAGAGTCAACAACCCCCACACATCACCTTGAGGACCGCATACACTCGGGGTAAACTAGGCACATTGTTAAACATAAACAGCGCCTCTGGTGGGACACGGCCGATATGTTAATAACAAAATATGATAGACATAACATGTATATAACACGTACAGTCTGTCAATTATGTCCTCTTATTTGTATTGATAAAGCAACTGGATGTAGAATGTAAGCCTACGTGCCTAGTTTTTAATAGTTTCTACCAGAGGGCAAGCCGGGCGGGTATGCCGCTTCAACACGCATCTTCCTGCCTAGGCTCCACTGTGGTCACAGTGGTGGCTTATGCTAACCTTCCTATGGTGTAGAAATATACCTAGTTGGATGAATGTTATTGTAGCCCGCTGGCCCAGTGGTTACTGCGACGGTCTGGAGTTTTAAGAGAGACTGACCGTGAGTTCTATCCCCGCCCGTGGTATGGTTTGCTTGCAATCGTGTCATTACGATTTGGTGAGTCACGCTGACTCCACTTAGTCAATAGGTCTACTTCTCTCTCCCTCGCAGCATGGGCCCATGGGCCCATGGGGCCATGGGCACAAACACACTGCCTGTGTACCCACGGTCTCGCAGATAAAGAAAGAAGCCTCCGAAAAATATCATTGAACCTCCTCATTGGCTTAAGCCGGGAGGACACTTGGACCTGCCTAGCATGGGCCAGAAGGTCTGCTGCAGTGTTCCTTCTTTCTCGTGTTCTTATCACCGCACGTAAATATTCTGATATGGAGGGCGAAACGTCGTAAATACACCCAGATATCGCACATGTATCTAATTCTTCCAAAAACCCTGACTCTAACCCACTAAAAATCATTCAAAAAAATCATTTCCCAACTCGAACTGAACCTTCGTGGCAACAAATCAAAAATTTTCACCCACACATAACACCTTTCAAGGCAGGTGAAATTGCCGACCTAGAAAATGTACAGAGAACTTTCACGGCGCGCATAACGGAGATAAAACACCTCAATTACTGGGAGCGCTTGAGGTTCCTAAACCTGTATTCCCTGGAACGCAGGCGGGAGATATACATGATTATATACACCTGGAAAATCCTAGAGGGACTAGTACCGAACTTGCACACGAAAATCACTCACAACGAAAGCAAAAGACTTGGCAGACGATGCAACATCCCCCCAATGAAAAGCAGGGGTGTCACTAGCACGTTAAGAGACCATACAATAAGTGTCAGGGGCCCGAGACTGTTCAACTGCCTCCCAGCACACATAAGGGGGATTACCAACAGACCCCTGGCAGTCTTCAAGCTGGCACTGGACAAGCACCTAAAGTCAGTTCCGGATCAGCCGGGCTGTGGCTCGTATGTTGGTTTGCGTGCAGCCAGCAGCAACAGCCTGGTTGATCAGGCTCTGATCCACCAGGAGGCCTGGTCTCAGACCGGGCCACGGGGGCGTTGACCCCCGGAACTCTCTCCAGGTAAACTCCAGGTAATAACACCAGCGCCATCACTCGCACCAACCACAATTATCAATATATATATATACACAATAAATACCCCAAAAAAACGGCTGTACATTCAACGAGGGAATATTTCCAGGTGGTACAAAAACTGCATTGTTGTTCACACAGAAATATTTGTAATTAAAAGTTAACCTTTCTACTTTGATTTAATTTTTCTGTTGATTCTGTTAATAAAATGTTTGTGGAGTGAAAAGTATTGAGTTTTGTGGGTGATGTTATTAATAATTTTTATTGGTTGTGACTAGTTGATTTACGTGGGTTGGTAGTGTGTTAGGTGGGTTGGTAGTGTGTTAGGTGGGTTGGTAGTGTGTTAGGTGGGTTGGTAGTGTGTTAGGTGGGTTGGTAGTGTGTTAGGTGGGTTGGTAGTGTGTTACGTGGGTTGGCAGTGTGTTACATAGGTTGGTAGATTGTTACATGGGTTGGCAGTGTGTTACGTGGGTTGGTAGTGTGTTACATGGGTTGGCAGTGTGTTACATGGGTTGGCAGTGTGTTACATGGGTTGGTAGTGTGTTACATAGGTTGGCAGTGTGTTTCGTGGGTTGGTAGTGTGTTACATGGGTTGGTAGCGTGTTACATGGGTTGGCAATGTGTTACATAGGTTGGCAGTGTGTTACGTGGGTTGGTAGTGTGTTACATGGGTTGGTAGTGTGTTACATAGATTGGCAGTGTATTACGTTTGTTGGTAGTATATTACATGGGTTGGCGAGTGTTACATAACTTAATGAGTGTGTTGCATTGGTGGGATGGGGGTTTTCACAGGTGGTTTAGTGTGTGTTATATGAGTGGGTTAGTTAGTATTAGGTGGGCGGGGTAGTGTGTGTGTTAAGAGGGTAAGGCATGAAGGCCTGGCTGGGTTAGTGGCTCCTTCAGTCCAATACAGAGAAGAACCGTGGACCTTGAGGAGGATCATGAAAGAGAAAAACTATCTTCTCTGTACTAGACTGAAGAAGTCACTGGAGGGCGAAACGTTTCCTCAATAAAGATTCCACAATGTTGCACAGATATCTTATTTTTCAACTTGTCGGGTTTCAGAACCATTTACTTCCATATAACAAACAATGAGGAACAAAATGCATACAAGATGATAGTTTTGATTTACCGTATATGCTTACCACTAAATTGTATATACAGGTATATACACTGTGCAGTGGATATGAACAATTATACCAAAACAATCATAAAGTTTGGAGAGTGTAAGAGAACTCTGCTACAAATGTAAATACTTACACAGTGAACAGATTCTAGTGTGATGTTAACCAGCTCGAGGTTTGTAAGGATCTGGAGGCCCAGGCTGCTTCTACATGCGAGGTAGCTCCACCTGGCCCTCTTCACCCTGATCAACCAGTCTCCAGCACAACTGATAATCAACCCGTACATAAATAGTGCACTATTTCAAGCAAGCAATGACATACCATAACTTAAATTTTGGCTGTAAATTGAGCTAATATGCATTTTCCATTTTCATCTCTGGTATACGTAGTGTATGCACTGCATCTCATGGTTCAGTATATTTTAGGGCACTTTTTGGTGAAAGCTGATTCCTCGCACATTAAAACATATGAAATTATTAATAATTCATAATTTTTATATTATTTTGTTGCTGAGATATGTATGCCGATAGGAGCATTTGATTTTCATAGGCCTCACCCCAAGTGTTGGGGTGAGGTGAGGGGAGGTGTGGGTGACCAGGAGGCGGTCCCACAGTGGTATGGGTCCAACCTGACACGTTTCTACCTTACCTCTGACACTATTCGTATATCTTAAACTAGAGATTTCCATCCCCGTGTGGCTTGTTCTGTATTGTTACAGTCGCAGACAGGCAATGTTAACAGTGCAAAACAAGCCCCGGGAGGTGAAAATCTATAAGTTCAGTATTTTGTACATGTCTCCATATGTCATCAGGAGCTATACAGTGTAGAGACAATGTAAATAATTTTGCCCATTTGCGTATTGTTAAGCATTTCAAATATCTTTCGTTGTCCACTACATGTGGCAGGATTTGATGAAATAACTTTGAAACCAAGTCTGGTGCCCCGGGGGTATGGGGTAACATCGTCTAGCTACGGCTAGGCTCAAATACTTACCTGGTGTCTGGCTCCGTGGTGAAATACAGTGGACCCTCGGCTAACGATATTAATTCGTTTCTGAGAGCTCATCGTTAGACGAAATTATCGTTAGCCGAATTAATTTTCCCCATGAGAAATAATGAAAATTCAATTAATTCGTTCCAGATAGCCAAAAGTATTAAATTTTTTTTTCATGAAATATACATTTCCCTACAAAGAAAACAATGAGACATTCACAGTAACTATATAAATAAATATTAAAATGAGACCTTTATTGAAGTACTGATGAGTGATGAGGCACTCATCTTGAATACACTGGGATTTTCAGAGTGATGCATGAGTAAAGGCTTCACTTTGCCTTCCCCACTAATATTACAACAAGAAAGCCTGTCTTTCACAGGCTTGTGTCCTGGCAGTGCCTCTTCCTCCTGAGTAACGTAGGTCCTGTTTGGCATTTTCTTCCAGAACAGACTTGTGTCCTAACAACTAAACACTTGTTGGGGTTGGAATTTTTCAGCTTCACAATGCCTTACCACACTGTGTATGCCACTACGATTCTTAAATCTCTCAAACCAACCTTTGCTGGCCTTAAATTCACCAATATGAGCACTAGTTCCAGGCATTTTTTTCTGTTCATCTGGGTGTTAGTCGACTGTGTACTCTGACGCAGAGTTTGCAGGTTCGAATCCTGCTGTGGCCGTAGAGATAATGTTTATATATATATATATATATATATATATATATATATATATATATATATATATATATATATATATATATATATATATATATATATATATGCAATAAGATCACAGTAAACAGGTGATTTCAGAATATGCAAAACAACCACTCTGAAAGAATAGAGAAATTCCAAGCGCTTTCGTGACTACTCACATTATCAAGGAACTATGAAAGTAAAGCATCCAAGGAAGCTATATAAGGGGTCTGGCCAACACCTCACTATCAGATCCCACAACGGTTAAACACCTGACGCGCGCCGACCCAACTTGGATAGGTCCTTTGCACAACTCACCCACAGAATAGTTTGTTGGTGAGTTGTGCAAAGGACCTATCCAGTTGGGTCGGCGCGCGTCAGGTGTTTAACCGTTGTGGGATCTGATAGTGAGGTGTTGGCCAGACCCCTTATATACCTTCCTTGGATGCTTTACTTTCATAGTTCCTTGATAATGTGAGTAGTCACGAAAGCGCTTGGAATTTCTCTATTCTTTCAGAGTGGTTGTTTTGCATATATATATATATATATATATATATATATATATATATATATATATATATATATATATATATATAAAACACTGATCTCTGGCTGAAGGAGACTCGAACCTACGAACCTTAGGACAAGGTACGCAGTGCTTTACCAATCTACCCACACTGGACAATACCTTGGCGTGTAGCATGCGCTACACGTTTGATCCAAGGCAGCCAGCTTTCAGGGAGAAGGCTTACAGCTTTTCATCTCATCCCCTGCATGCATCAGCCTTACTAGAGATTTGAACAATGCAAGGAATTCCTTGCACACACACACATATATATATATATATATATATATATATATATATATATATATATATATATATATATATATATTACGTATGTGTGTGAGAGTCTCTCGGGAAACAAGTGGTGGAAGAAGGATTTATTATACTCCTTTATCATTCTCTCTTGGCTTGTTGAAGTTGTTTTCAAAGATTCTCTCTTCGTATTATTTTTGCATTTCTCCCCATTTTTCATTTTCACAATTTTATTCTTCTATCGTCATGATTTTTGCGAGAGAAAATAAGATTTAAGCTGTTTATTTCACAATGGGATCAGATAAGCTATCGGGTCAAACAGTTCTTTATCTTATTCCTAATTCCTCTTATGGTATTTCCTCAATACCCAGATTCTTATTATTGTATTTCTTCTTTATTCTAGTTCCTGTTGTTATCGTCTTGTTCGTAATACCTTTCATTCTCAAGTTATTTATAGCAGAACCAGCAATTACTGGGAGAGTATTTCGCTGATTGTAATTTATTATCGGATCATAAAAGGATAAAATACCACAAGAGGGTCACGTTGTATCTGTAAAGTAAGACACATGTGCAACAGTCAGGTATCTTTATTCCGGAACGTTTCGCCTACACAGTAGGTTTGTTCAGTCGAGTACAGAAAAGTTGGTAGAAGCAGTAGTGATGTGAAGACGATGTAATCAGTCTATTAGCCTTAAAGTACCTACGTAGTTTTGAGGTGGTCAGTCCATCAGTCTGAAACATTGTTTCAGACTATGGAACAATACTCTTCTCCAGGCTGAGGGACTGACCACCTCAAAACTACGTAGGTACTTTAAGGTTAATAGACTGATTACATCGTCTTCACATCACTACTGTTTCTACCAACTTTTCTGTACTCGACTGAACAAGTCTACTGTGTAGGCGAAACGTTCCAGAATAAAGATACCTAACTGCTGCACATGTGTCTTGCATACCAACCTGTCGGTAATGTATACCACTTAAAAATACACATAGACTTGGTTGCTAGTACATTTGTCTTCACTACTGTCGGAATTTCACGAATTTCACACTAGTTAGTGTGTTCCCTCACGCACACTGCACTGGTTGTGGCGTGTGCTGGGTGCAAGATAAGATAAGATAAGATTTCGTTGGGATTTTTAACCCCGGAGGGTTAGCCACCCAGGATAACCCAAGAAAGTCAGTGCGTCATCGAGGACTGTCTAACTTATTTCCATTGGGGTCCTTAATCTTGTCCCCCAGGATGCCACCCACGCCAGTCGACTAACACCCAGGTACCTATTTGCTGCTAGGTGAACAGGACAACAGGTGTAAGGAAACGTGTCGGAATGTTTCCACCCGCCGGGAATCGAACCCGGACCCTCCGTGTGTGAAGCGGGAGCTTTACCCACCAGGCCACGTATGTGATGTACATCACACATCACCACATTCCTGTAGCTTCTGTAGCCACTCTTAACATGAGGCCTTGAAGACCATTAAATATTAGGCCTTGAAGACCATTAAATATTAGGCCTTGAAGACCATTAAATATTAGGCCTTGAAGACCATTAAATATTAGGCCTTGAAGACCATTATATATCAGGCCTTGAAGACCATTAAATATTAGGCCTTGAAGACCATTAAATATCAGGCCTTGAAGACCATTAAATATCAGGCCTTGAAGACCACTAAACAACAGACCATGAAGACCACTAAACAACAGACCATGAAGACCACTAAACAGACCATGAAGACCACTAAACAGACCTTGAAGACCACTACACGTCAAATTTTGGCAAAAGACCTTTTAACTAGAAATTTAAGCTGCAAAGCCTATACAGAATAATATAATATTATTATTATTATTATTATTATTATTATTATTATTATTATTATTATTATTATTATTATTATTATTATTATTATTGTAATATTTCCCCAAGGAGAAAAAATATCTTCAGCTGGTCCACCCATAATTAAAATTCAAACTAATTAGCACCCCCCCTCAACTCCCCCCCTCCCCTCCCCCCCTCAACTCCCCCCTCCCCTCCCCTTCCCCTTCCCCCCTCCCATCCCCTCCCCTTCCCCCCTCCCCTCCCACTACACTCATTAGGGTAATATAAATGTTCGGAAAAAAATAAAAATCGAAATCTTCAATTTTTTATCAATTACTCGATAGATCTTAAGAAAAAAACATTAAACTATATATATATATATATATATATATATATATATATATATATATATATATATATATATATATATATATTATATATGTCTGTATTTGGAAAATTTCTACCCTGGATTCCCCTCAGGGAAGGTTCCTTGATGTTGGTGAGGGGATCTTGATTTAGGGAATTGGATCTGTGCTCCAGTTCCCCGAATTAAGCCTGAATGCCTTCCACATCCCCCCCCCAGGTGCTGTATAATCCTCCGGGTTTAGCGCTTCCCCCTTGATTATAATAATAATCTACCCTGGATGTATTCACTCTGAGATGTATTTTTCGGTGTATAAGTGGTGAGAATTACGTTTGATTTATATTTTAAGAACTAATGTATTCTTGTTTGATGGTGAGAAGGTAACGTGCAGTTTTAGTGAAGCTAATGTAGTAGATAGGCTTTCAACCCCATTAGCCTAACCAGTTTTAAAAAAAACGGTAAAGGGATAAACCCAATGGGGTTATCCAGCATCTTTGGGAGGCAATCATTTTGATCCAGAGAAGGGTAAGATATGTCATAATCAGCTCAGACACAGAGATCCGGGGATCGATACTCGATGCTGATGGAAATAAGACACCTGCTGTCCATATTCACCTAGCAGTAATTAGGTTCCTGGGTGTTAGCTGACTAGCGTGAGTCGCTTCCTTTGGACAAAAATTGACCTAATTTATCGGAAATACTTTGCATAACCAGGGGTTTTCAGGTATGTCATAGGTGTCAGCTATGGTATTTACAAGTTGCATCATGTACCTGAAGAAATAAACACCATTATTATACCATGAGGAGTTCATTACTGCCAAAGGTCAGACTCGTGAACAACACGACTAATTAGGGCAATTCAAAATTAACACTAACTCTCACTAATTAACTCTGAAGCGACGTTTTATTGTGTCAACGTTTCGCTCTCCAGGAGTTACGACACGCTGTTAAAATACCGAATTAGTTGCACTTGTCCTGTTACCTAACATATTTTTGGTAATTCTGCCAACATTAATATACTTGATTATTATAGGTGTCTATAAGCACCTATAATTATAGGCACCTATAATTATAAACACCTATAATTATAAGCACCTATAATTATAAGCACCTATAATTATAAGTACCTATAATTATAAGCACCTATAATTATAAGCAACTATAATTATAGGCACCTATAATTATAAGCACCTATAATTATAAGCACCGATAGACATCTATAATTACAGGTGTCTATAAGCACCAATAATTATAGGCACCTATAATTATAAGGACCAATAATTATAGGCACCTATAATTATAAGCACAAATAATTATAGGCACCTATAATTATAGACACCTATAATTATAGGCACCTATAATTATAAGCACCTATAATTATAAGCACCTATAGACACCTATAATAATTACAGGTGTCTATAAGCACCAATAATTATAGGCACCTTTAATTATAAGCACCTATAATTATAGGCACCTATAATTATAAGCACCTATAGACACCTATATTAATTACAGGTGTCTATAAGCACCAATAATTATAGACACCTATAATTATAAGCACCTATAGACACCTATTATTATAGGTGTCTATAACAAAGGTTTGCCTATAGTAACCTATAACTGAGATATATCTTAAAATCAGCCAAATATATCTGTAAATTCTTGTCTATTTCTTCTGTTGTCGAGATATATATATATATATATATATATATATATATATATATATATATATATATATATATATATATATATATATATATATATATATATATTTATGCAATAAGATCACAGTAAACAGGTGATTTCAGAATATGCAAAACAACCACTGTGAAAGAATAGAGAAATTCCAAGCGCTTTCGTGACTAATCACATTATAATAATTAATATAATTTGTTAATTATATTAACTATTATATATCTATTATATATCCTAAGAGTATGTTGCATTATATTCGGCGTATGTCACATACCCATATTGGTATACCCGGCCTGTGAACCAAGTGCTAAGAGTATAACGAGTAGGGGCCCCCTTGATACAGCAGTACCTTTCTTCAAGCCAATCACAAGGAAGCCAATGTTGTGAAGGAATCTGGGACACTTGTGAAGGAACATTGGCAGAGTTACCTCTAGGTCTGGGTGCAGATTGATCGCTAGCACTCTCAGCTCACACACTGAAGTCCGGAGTTCGAATCTCCGGTATGGCTGGAAAATATTAGAGACGTATTTCCATACATCTGCTGTTCCTGTTAACCTATCAGTAGGATGGGTACCTGGGTGTTAGTGGACTGGTGTGGGTCACATCCTGGGTGTTAGTGGACTGGTGTGGGTCGCATCCTGGGTGTTAGTGGACTGGTGTGGGTTACATCCTGGGTGTTAGTGGACTGGTGTGGGTCACATCCTGGGTGTTAGTGGACTGGTGTGGGTCACATCCTGGGTGTTAGTGGACTGGTGTGGGTTACATCCTGGGTGTTAGTGGACTGGTGTGGGTCACATCCTGGGTGTTAGTGGACTGGTGTGGGTCACATCCTGGGTGTTAGTGGACTGGTGTGGGTCACATCCTGGGTGTTAGTGGACTGGTGTGGGTTACATCCTGGGTGTTAGTGGACTGGTGTGGGTCACATCCTGGGTGTTAGTGGACTGGTGTGGGTCACATCCTGGGTGTTAGTGGACTGGTGTGGATCACATCCTGGGTGTTAGTGGACTGGCGTGGGTCGCATCCTGGGTGTTAGTGGACTGGTGTGGGTCACATCCTGGGTGTTAGTAAACTGGTGCGGGTCACATCCTGGGTGTTAGTGGACTGGTGTGGGTCACATCCTGGGTGTTAGTGGACTGGTGTGGGTCACATCCTGGGTGTTAGTGGACTGGTGTGGGTCACATCCTGGGTGTTAGTAAACTGGTGTGGGTCACATCCTGGGTGTTAGTGGACTGGTGTTGGTCACATCCTGGGTGTTAGTGGACTGGTGTGGGTCACATCCTGGGTGTTAGTGGACTGGTGTGGATCACATCCTGGGTGTTAGCAGATTGGTATGGGTGACATCCTGGGTGTTAGTGGACTGGTGTGGGTCACATCCTAGGTGTTAGTGGACTGGTGTGGGTCACATCCTGGGTGTTAGTGGACTGGTGTGGGTCACATCCTGGGTGTTAATGGACTGGTGTGGGTCACATCCTGGGTGTTAGTGGACTGGTGTGGGTCACATCCTGGATGTTAGTGGACTGATGTGGGTCACATCCTGGATGTTAGTGGACTGGTGTGGGTCACATCCTGGGTGTTAGTGGACTGGTGTGGGTCATATGCTGGGTGTTAGTGGACTGGTGTGGGTCACATCCTGGGTGTTAGTGGACTGGTGTGGGTCACATGCTGGATGTTAGTGGACTGGTGTGGGTCACATCCTGGGTGTTAATGGACTAGTGTGGGTTGCATCCTGGGTGTTAGTGGACTGGTGTGGGTCACATCCTGGGTGTTAGTGGACTGGTGTGGGTCACATCCTGGATGTTAGTGGACTGGTGTGGGTCACATCCTGGGTGTTAGTGGACTGGTGTGGGTCGCATCCTGGGTGTTAGTGGACTGGTGTGGGTCACATCCTGGGTGTTAGTGGACTGGTGTGGGTCACATCCAGGGTGTTAGTGGACTGATGTGGGTCACATCCTGGGTGTTAGTGGAATGGTATGGGTCACATCCTGGGTGTTAGTGGACTGGTGTGGGTTACATCCTGGATGTTAGTGGACTAGTGTAGGTCACATCCTGGATGTTAGTGGACTGGTGTGGGACGCATCCTGGGTGTTAGTGGACTGGTGTGGGTCGCATCATGGATGTTAGTGGACTGGTGTGGGTCACATCCTGGGTGTTAGTGGACTGGTGTGGGTCGCATCCTGGGTGTTACTGGACTAGTGTGGGTCACATCCTGGGTGTTAGTGGACTGGTGTGGGTCACATCCTGAGTGTTAGTGGACTGGTGTGGGTCGCATCCTGGACGTTAGTGGACTGGTGTGGGTCACATCCTGGGTGTTAGTGGACTGGTGTGGGTCGCATCCTGGGTGTTATTGGACTAGTGTGGGTCACATCCTGGGTGTTAGTGGACTGGTGTGGTTCACATCCTGGATGTTAGTGGACTGGTGTGGGTCACATCCTGAGTGTTAGTGGACTGGTGTGGGTCGCTTCCTGGACGTTAGTTGACTGGTGTGGGTCACATCCTGGGTGTTAGTTGACTGGTGTGGGTCACATCCTGGGTGTTAGTGGACTGGTGTGGGTCACATCCTGGGTGTTAGTGAGCTAGTGTGGGTCGCATCCTGGGTGTTAGCGGACTGGTGTGGGTCACATCCTGGGTGTTAGTGGGCTGGTGTGGGTCACATCCTGGGTGTTAGTGGACTGGTGTGGGTCACATCCTGGATGTTAGTGAACTGGTGTGGGTCACATCCTGGGTGTTAGTGGACTGGTGTGGGTCACATCCTGGGTGTTAGTGGACTGGTGTGGGTCACATGCTGGATGTTAGTGGACTGGTGTGGGTCACATCCTGGGTGTTAATGGACTAGTGTGGGTCGCATCCTGGGTGTTAGTGGACTGGTGTGGGTCACATCCTGGGTGTTAGTGGACTGGTGTGGGTCACATCCTGGGTGTTAGTGGACTGGTGTGGGTCGCATCCTGGGTGTTAGTGGACTGGTGTGGGTCGCCTCCTGGGTGTTAGTGGACTGGTGTGGGTCGCATCCTGGGTGTTAGTGGACTGGTGTGGGTCGCCTCCTGGGTGTTAGTGGACTGGTGTGGGTCGCCTCCTGGGTGTTAGTGGACTGGTGTGGGTCACATCCTGGGTGTTAGTGGACTGGTGTGGGTCACATCCTGGGTGTTATTGGACTGGTGTGGGTCGCATCCTGGGTGTTAGTGGACTGGTGTGGGTCACATCCTGGGTGTTAGTGGACTGGTGTGGGTCACATCCTGGGCGTTAGTGGACTGGTGTGGGTCACATCCTGGGTGTTAGTGGATTAGTGTGGGTCACATCCTGGGTGTTAGTGGACTGGTGTGGGTCACATCCTGGGTGTTAGTGGACTGGTGTGGGTCACATCCTGGGTGTTAGTGGACCGGTGTGGGTCACATCCTGGATGTTAGTGGACTGGTGTGGGTCACATCCTGGGTGTTAGTGGACTGGTGTGGGTCACATCCTGGGTGTTAGTGGACTGGTGTGGGTCGCATCCTGGGTGTTAGTGGACTGGTGTGGGTCGCATCCTGGGTGTTAGTGGACTGGTGTGGGTCGCATCCTGGGTGTTAGTGGACTGGTGTGGGTCGCCTCCTGGGTGTTAGTGGACTGGTGTGGGTCGCCTCCTGGGTGTTAGTGGACTGGTGTGGGTCACATCCTGGGTGTTAGTGGACTGGTGTGGGTCACATCCTGGGTGTTAGTGGACTGGTGTGGGTCGCATCCTGGGTGTTAGTGGACTGGTGTGGGTCACATCCTGGGTGTTAGTGGACTGGTGTGGGTCACATCCTGGGTGTTAGTGGATTAGTGTGGGTCACATCCTGGGTGTTAGTGGACTGGTGTGGGTCACATCCTGGGTGTTAGTGGACTGGTGTGGGTCACATCCTGGGTGTTAGTGGACTGGTGTGGGTCACATCCTGGGTGTTAGTGGACTGGTGTGGGTCACATCCTGGATGTTAGTGGACTGGTGTGGGTCACATCCTGGGTGTTAGTGGACTGGTGTGGGTCATATCCTGGGTGTTAGTGGACTGGTGTGGGTCACATCCTGGGTGTTAGTGGACTGGTGTGGGTCACATGCTGGATGTTAATGGACTGGTGTGGGTCACATCCTGGGTGTTAGTGGACTGGTGTGGGTCACATCCTGGGTGTTAGTGGACTGGTGTGGGTCACATCCTGGATGTTAGTGAACTGGTGTGGGTCACATCCTGGGTGTTAGTGGACTGGTGTGGGTCACATCCTGGGTGTTAGTGGACTGGTGTGGGTCACATGCTGGATGTTAGTGGACTGGTGTGGGTCACATCCTGGGTGTTAATGGACTAGTGTGGGTGGCATCATGGGTGTTAGTGGACTGGTGTGGGTCACATCCTGGGTGTTAGTGGACTGGTGTGGGTCACATCCTGGGTGTTAGTGGACTGGTGTGGGTCGCATCCTGGGTGTTAGTGGACTGGTGTGGGTCGCCTCCTGGGTGTTAGTGGACTGGTGTGGGTCGCATCCTGGGTGTTAGTGGACTGGTGTGGGTCGCCTCCTGGGTGTTAGTGGACTGGTGTGGGTCGCCTCCTGGGTGTTAGTGGACTGGTGTGGGTCACATCCTGGGTGTTAGTGGACTGGTGTGGGTCACATCCTGGGTGTCATTGGACTGGTGTGGGTCGCATCCTGGGTGTTAGTGGACTGGTGTGGGTCACATCCTGGGTGTTAGTGGACTGGTGTGGGTCACATCCTGGGCGTTAGTGGACTGGTGTGGGTCACATCCTGGGTGTTAGTGGATTAGTGTGGGTCACATCCTGGGTGTTAGTGGACTGGTGTGGGTCACATCCTGGATGTTAGTGGACTGGTGTGGGTCACATCCTGGGTGTTAGTGGACTGGTGTGGGTCACATCCTGGGTGTTAGTGGACCGTTGTGGGTCACATCCTGGACGTTAGTGGACTGGTGTGGGTCACATCCTGGGTGTTAGTGGACTGGTGTGGGTCACATCCTGGGTGTTAGTGGACTGGTGTGGGTCACATCCTGGGTGTTAGTGGACTGGTGTGGGTCGCCTCCTGGGTGTTAGTGGACTGGTGTGGGTCGCATCCTGGGTGTTAGTGGACTGGTGTGGGTCGCCTCCTGGGTGTTAGTGGACTGGTGTGGGTCGCCTCCTGGGTGTTAGTGGACTGGTGTGGGTCACATCCTGGGTGTTAGTGGACTGGTGTGGGTCACATCCTGGGTGTTAGTGGACTGGTGTGGGTCGCATCCTGGGTGTTAGTGGACTGGTGTGGGTCACATCCTGGGTGTTAGTGGACTGGTGTGGGTCACATCCTGGGTGTTAGTGGATTAGTGTGGGTCACATCCTGGGTATTAGTGGACTGGCGTGGGTCACATCCTGGGTATTAGTGGACTGGTGTGGGTGGCATCCTGGGTGTTAGTGGACTGGTGTGGGTCACATCCTGGGTGTTAGTGGACTGGTGTGGGTCACATCCTGGATGTTAGTGGACTGGTGTGGGTCACATCCTGGGTGTTAGTGAACTGGTGTGGGTCATATCCTGGGTGTTAGTGGACTGGTGTGGGTCACATCCTGGGTGTTAGTGGACTGGTGTGGGTCACATGCTGGATGTTAATGGACTGGTGTGGGTCACATCCTGGGTGTTAGTGGACTGGTGTGGGTCACATCCTGGGTGTTAGTGGACTGGTGTGGGTCACATCCTGGGTGTTAGTGGACTGGTGTGGGTCACATCCTGGGTGTTAGTGGACTGGTGTGGGTCGCCTCCTGGGTGTTAGTGGACTGGTGTGGGTCACATCCTGGGTGTTAGTGGACTGGTGTGGGTCGCATCCTGGAACAAAACTGACCTAATTTGCGGGAAATGCTCAGCATAACAAGCGGCTTTCTATATAGTAGTATGTCACTGATGTCAGCTATGGTCTGTATACCTTGTACATGTACTTGTATACCTTGTACATGTACTGGTATACCTTGTACATGTACTTGTATACCTTGTACATGTACTTGTATACCTTGTACATGTACTTGTATACCTTGTACATGTACTTGTATACCTTGTACATGTACTTGTATACCTTGTACATGTACTTGTATATCTTGTACATGTACTTGTATACCTTGTACATGTACTTGTATACCTTGTACATGTACTGGTATATCTTGTACATGTACTTGTATACCTTGTACATGTACTTGTGTACCTTGTGCATGTACTTGTATACCTTGTACATGTACTGGTATATCTTGTACATGTACTTGTATACCTTTTGCATGTACTTGTATACCTTGTGCATGTACTTGTATACCTTGTACATGTACTTGTATACCTTGTGCATGTACTTGTATACCTTGTGCATGTACTTGTATACCTTGTACATGTACTGGCAGAAATAAAGATATTATTATTTATTATTATTATTATTTTTATTATTATTATTATTATGAGGATGAGGCTAGAAGTGACTGCTACCAATATCACCACTGCGAAAGATCGCTCCAACAACGAAACACAAAGGCTGGCCGATATTAAAGGCGAGGTAAACACTGTACCTGTGGGGACTGCAACAAACTCTATCGTCACAGATGGTATAAACTTTGGTAATAGATACCGGCAAGGTGGTTTTGAAAGGCACAGTAGACTTCTTCAGTCGAGTACAGAAAGTGGGCAGGAGCAGTAGACATGTGAAGGCGATTTAATCAGTCCCTCAGTCTTGAAGAGGTAGATTTGAGGTGGTCAGTCCCTCGGCTTATGTGTCTTACCATCCTGACGGTATTTAAACACTAGGATATGTTTATTAGAAAACATTTCGGTCCTGGGACCTTGATTACTTCTAATGACCTGAAGAATGGCTTCCCAACATGTCATTCTTGAGGTCACTGTGTCTCTCACACTAACACTCATCTCAACCTCTGTATATTAGAAATGATCAAGGTTCCAGGACCGAAACAAGGTTCCAGAACCGAAACGTTGTCAAATTAATAATTTCTAGTGTTTTCTTACATGTCTTTCTAAACTACCATCAGAGACAACACGCACATAGGAGAATAAAACTCGTAACGACGTTTTGGTCCTAGTTGAAGCATTAACTAGTTACACTGAAGCACGAAGGGAAGGGAACCAGTCGCGGTAAGGTGTCTCATTCTTCATACCTGGAGGGTATTCCAGGGGCCATCGCGAGGCCTGGCCAATGACCAGGCCTCGCAGTGGATCAGGGACTGATCACCCAAATTCTGCAAAAAGCATTGCTCCTCCAGCCACAGTTGATTTTTCTCAGTGAACTTAGCCTAAAACTGAGACTATCAACCTAACATTAGTCGTAACGCGAGTGCTGTCAGCGCTGGGTCTGCACAGGACCACGGTCTGAATCTACATTCTTCTGTAGTAACAAGTCATATGAGAGTGGTATACAATACCGACATGTTGATAAGTACGATACATGTGCAGAAGTTGTAGATATGTGAAGACGTCATCAGTCCATCACCGTTAAAGACGTATTTTTGAGGTGGTCAGTCCCTCAGCCTGGAGAAGAGTTTTGCTCAATAATCTCGAACAATTTGATGCTGAACCGACATGATGGAAACTTATATACTGCCGAAATGTGAGGAGCAGCCCACTAGTACAAGAAATAAAGCATTGAGAGGGCAGGTCCCTCTCAAATCCATCCCTTCTCACTTGATAATAGTCGAGGCTAAAAGGTGACTCCAGGTACTCGAAAAGCTGGAACCCATTGACTAGACAACCAGCAGATAGCAACAGCAGACACCACACATACCACCAGCAGATACCAGCAGCAGCAAACACCACCAGCACCAGTAGCACACACACCACTAGCAGACACCACACATGCCAGCAGCAACAGTAGCACATGCCCCACCAACAGATACGAGCAGCAACAGCGACAGCAGCACACACACAACAGCAGCAGTAACACACAGACACACCAGCAACAACAGCAGCAAACAGCACCAGCAGCAGACAGCACCAGCAGCAGACAGCACCAGCAGCAGACAGCAGCAGGTGGAGTGTACCGCCCCAGGGAACAATTACACACACCTGACAAAAGGCTCCATCACCAGCCTTGTTTCTCTCTTGAAGACACCAGTGGTGGTGAGAGGGGGAGAAGAGGAGGAGGAGGGGCAAGAGAAGAGAGGAAAGGGAACGGATGGAGGAGAGTGGAGTGAGAAGAGAGGAAGGAGAAAGGAAGGAGGACTCTGGAGTGAGAGAGAACAGTCAGAGAAAGGTGGGGGAGAGGAAACAGAGAAAATTATTAAAATATTACTTGGTTTTACCTATTTGGAAGCCAGAGAGAGAGAGAGAGAGAGACTGGAAGTCTCTAAGCTAGGGATCCTTAACCTAACCTTGTCAAACCCTGTTTAAAGAGAGAGAGAGAGAGAGAGAGAGAGAGAGAGAGAGAGAGAGAGAGAGAGAGAGAGAGAGAGAGAGACTGGAAGTCTCTAAGCTAGGGATCCTTAACCTAACCTTGTCAAACCCTGTTTAAAGAGAGAGAGAGAGAGAGAGAGAGAGAGAGAGAGAGAGAGAGAGACTGGAAGTCTCTAAGCTAGGGATCCTTAACCTAACCTTGTCAAACCCTGTTTAAAGAGAGAGAGAGAGAGAGAGAGAGAGAGAGAGAGAGAGAGACTGGAAGTCTCTAAGCTAGGGATCCTTAACCTAACCTTGTCAAACCCTGTTTAAAGAGAGAGAGAGAGAGAGAGAGAGAGAGAGAGACTGGAAGTCTCTATGCTAGGGATCCTTAACCTAGCCTTGTCAAACCCTGTTTAAAGAGAGAGAGAGAGAGAGAGAGAGAGAGAGAGAGAGAGTGAGAGAGAGAGAGAGAGAGAGAGAATGAGAGAGTTGATCGTAAATAATCCACGTTAAATTGAATTTTGAGAAGAATCTACATTTTCTCCTTCAAAAAACTAATAAAATGATTGAGTACTTATGGAGCAGCAGCCTTTACAAGCCCATCACATATTATGACCATTTTACATACTCTGTGCTACACGGTATATGTTCCAATATTTTGATTCTTCAAGGTCACCCACAGTGCTTGGGTCCAGACATGAGTCACAGAGATGACTGGATGCTGCAGCATGTCAAGATGAAATGACAGCGGCATACATCCACCAATCTCTGCAACTTCTCTTCAGAATCTCCAAAGAGCACAGTATCATCATGGGCTTGGCCTCCCTAGTTTTGAAGGTTCTCATTATCCATCCTGCCATTTTTCTAGCAGATGCGAAATTAAAGGTAAACCCCGGATGTGAAACGTTAAAACCTCCCTCACTATCATTGTTCTGGTACTACTGAGGTATAACCTCCCTCACTATCATTGTTCTGGTACTACTGAGGTATAACCACCCTCACTATCATTGTTCTGGTACTACTGAGGTATAACCACCCTTACTATCATTGTTCTGGTACTACTGAGGTATAACCACCCTCACTATCATTGTTCTGGTACTACTGAGGTATAACCACCCTCACTATCATTGTTCTGGGACTACTGAGGTATAACCACACTTACTATCATTGTTCTGGTACTACTGAGGTATAACCACCCTCACTATCATTGTTCTGGTACTACTGAGGTATAACCACCCTCACTATCATTGTTCTGGTACTACTGAGGTATAACCACCCTCACTATCATTGTTCTGGTACTACTGAGGTATAACCACCCTCACTATCATTGCTCTGGGACTACTGAGGTATAACCACCCTCACTATCATTGTTCTGGTACTACTGAGGTATAACCACCCTCACTATCATTGTTCTGGTACTACTGAGGTATAACCACCCTTACTATCATTGTTCTGGGACTACTGAGGTATAACCACACTTACTATCATTGTTCTGGGACTACTGAGGTATAACCACCCTTACTATCATTGTTCTGGTACTACTGAGGTATAACCACCCTCACTATCATTGTTCTGGTACTACTGAGGTATAACCACCCTCACTATCATTGTTCTGGTACTACTGAGGTATAACCACCCTTACTATCATTGTTCTGGTACTACTGAGGTATAACCACCCTTACTATCATTGTTCTGGGACTACTGAGGTATAACCACCCTCACTATCATTGTTCTGGTACTACTGAGGTATAACCACCCTCACTATCATTGTTCTGGTACTACTGAGGTATAACCACCCTCACTATCATTGTTCTGGTACTACTGAGGTATAACCACCCTTACTATCATTGTTCTGGGACTACTGAGGTATAACCACACTTACTATCATTGTTCTGGGACTACTGAGGTATAACCACCCTTACTATCATTGTTCTGGTACTACTGAGGTATAACCACCCTCACTATCATTGTTCTGGTACTACTGAGGTATAACCACCCTCACTATCATTGTTCTGGGACTACTGAGGTATAACCACACTTACTATCATTGTTCTGGTACTACTGAGGTATAACCACCCTCACTATCATTGTTCTGGTACTACTGAGGTATAACCACCCTCACTATCATTGTTCTGGTACTACTGAGGTATAACCACCCTCACTATCATTGTTCTGGTACTACTGAGGTATAACCACCCTCACTATCATTGCTCTGGGACTACTGAGGTATAACCACCCTCACTATCATTGTTCTGGTACTACTGAGGTATAACCACCCTCACTATCATTGTTCTGGTACTACTGAGGTATAACCACCCTTACTATCATTGTTCTGGGACTACTGAGGTATAACCACACTTACTATCATTGTTCTGGGACTACTGAGGTATAACCACCCTTACTATCATTGTTCTGGTACTACTGAGGTATAACCACCCTCACTATCATTGTTCTGGTACTACTGAGGTATAACCACCCTCACTATCATTGTTCTGGTACTACTGAGGTATAACCACCCTCACTATCATTGTTCTGGTACTACTGAGGTATAACCACCCTCACTATCATTGCTCTGGGACTACTGAGGTATAACCACCCTCACTATCATTGTTCTGGTACTACTGAGGTATAACCACCCTCACTATCATTGTTCTGGTACTACTGAGGTATAACCACCCTTACTATCATTGTTCTGGGACTACTGAGGTATAACCACACTTACTATCATTGTTCTGGGACTACTGAGGTATAACCACCCTTACTATCATTGTTCTGGTACTACTGAGGTATAACCACCCTCACTATCATTGTTCAGGTACTACTGAGGTATAACCACCCTCACTATCATTGTTCTGGTACTACTGAGGTATAACCACCCTCACTATCATTGCTCTGGGACTACTGAGGTATAACCACCCTCACTATCATTGTTCTGGTACTACTGAGGTATAACCACCCTCACTATCATTGTTCTGGTACTACTGAGGTATAACCACCCTTACTATCATTGTTCTGGGACTACTGAGGTATAACCACACTTACTATCATTGTTCTGGGACTACTGAGGTATAACCACCCTTACTATCATTGTTCTGGTACTACTGAGGTATAACCACCCTTACTATCATTGTTCTGGTACTACTGAGGTATAACCACCCTCACTATCATTGTTCTGGTACTACTGAGGTATAACCACCCTCACTATCATTGTTCTGGTACTACTGAGGTATAACCACCCTCACTATCATTGCTCTGGGACTACTGAGGTATAACCACCCTCACTATCATTGTTCTGGGACTACTGAGGTATAACCACCCTCACTATCATTGTTCTGGTACTACTGAGGTATAACCACCCTCACTATCATTGCTCTGGGACTACTGAGGTATAACCACCCTTACTATCATTGTTCTGGGACTACTGAGGTATAACCACACTTACTATCATTGTTCTGGTACTACTGAGGTATAACCACCCTCACTATCATTGTTCTGGTACTACTGAGGTATAACCACCCTCACTATCATTGTTCTGGGACTACTGAGGTATAACCACCCTCACTATCATTGTTCTGGTACTACTGAGGTATAACCACCCTCACTATCATTGTTCTGGTACTACTGAGGTATAACCACCCTTACTATCATTGTTCTGGTACTACTGAGGTATAACCACCTTAATACATAAAAACCAAAAGGAGAAGCACTGTAGAAGGCCTACTGGCCCATACCAGGCAAGTCCCTGTCAAATTTAAATCCACTAACAGAAATATTCCCCAACCGATATTTCTATTCTTCAGTGTCACCCACTGTGTCGAGAGATGAGTCTCAGAGATGAGGGATGCTGAAGCATGTCAGCATCCCTCATCTCCGTTCTCCCACTGTTACCATCCAGATATGATATTTAATTTAACTAAATTTGATATTAAGCAGTGTTCTGATGCACTGTTCTATGTGGTAATTATCAGGGGAACAAAATCTAGCTATATTTCTCGTTAAATTCCATCAAGCAGGATGGTGCTCATAGAAGGTGTTGAAATGTGTCGGTCTGAGCTGACGACTTCAGTAGTGTCAGTCTGAGCTGACGACTTCAGTAGTGTCAGTCTGAGCTGACGACTTCAGTAGTGTCAGTCTGAGCTGATGACTTCAGTAGTGTCAGTCTGAGCTGATGACTTCAGTAGTGTCAGTCTGAGCTGATGACTACAGTAGTGTCAGTCTGAGCTGATGACTACAGTAGTGTCAGTCTGAGCTGATGACTACAGTAGTGTCAGTCTGAGCTGATGACTTCAGTAGTGTCAGTCTGAGCTGATGACTACAGTAGTGTCAGTCTGAGCTGACGACTACAGTAGTGTCAGTCTGAGCTGACGACTTCAGTACTGTCAGTCTGAGCTGGGAGATTTCAGTAGTGTCAGTCTGATCTGACGACTTCAGTAGTGACAGTCTGAGCTGACGACTACAGTAGTGTCAGTCTGAGCTGACGACTTCAGTACTGTCAGTCTGAGCTGGGAGATTTCAGTAGTGTCAGTCTGATCTGACGACTTCAGTAGTGTCAGACTGAGCTGATGACATCAGTAGTGTCAGTCTGAGCTGACGACTTCAGTACTGTCAGTCTGAGCTGACGACTTCAGTACTGTCAGTCTGATCTGGGAGATTTCAGTAGTGTCAGTCTGAGCTGACGACTTCAGTAGTGTCAGTCTGATCTGACAACTTCAGTAGTGACAGTCTGAGCTGACGACTTCAATAGTGTCTGTCTGAGCTGACGACTTCAATAGTGTCTGCCATCGCTCAGAGACTTCAGTAGTGTCAGCTTGAGCTAGAGACTTGAGTAGTGTCAGCCTGTGCTGGAGACTTCAATAATGTCAGCCTTCGCTCAGAGACTTCAGTAGTGTCATCCTGAGCTGGGAGACTTCAGTAACGTCAGCCTTCGTTCAGAGACTTCAGCGTCAGCCTTCGCTCAAAAACTTCAGTAATGTCAGCCTGATCTGGGAGACTTCATTAGTGCCAGCCTGATCTGGGAGACTTCATTAGTGCCAGCCTGATCTGGGAGACTTCAGTAGTGCCAGCCTGATCTGGGAGACTTCAGTAGTGCCAGCCTGATCTGGGAGACTTCAGTAGTGCCAGCCTTTGCTCAAAGACTTCAGTAGTGCCAGCCTGATCTGGGAGACTTCAGTAGTGCCAGCCTTTGCTCAAAGACTTCAGTAGTGCCAGCCTTTGCTCAAAGACTTCAGTAGTGCCAGCCTTTGCTCAAAGACTTCAGTAGTGCCAGCCTTTGCTCAAAGACTTCAGTAGTGCCAGCCTTTGGTCAAAGACTTCAGTAGTGCCAGCCTTTGCTCAAAGACTTCAGTAGTGCCAGCCTTTGCTCAAAGACTTCAGTAGTGCCAGCCTTTGCTCAAAGACTTCAGTAGTGCCAGCCTTTGCTCAAAGACTTCAGTAGTGCCAGCCTTTGCTCAAAGACTTCAGTAGTGCCAGCCTTTGCTCAAAGACTTCAGTAGTGCCAGCCTTTGCTCAAAGACTTCAGTAGTGCCAGCCTTTGCTCAAAGACTTCAGTAGTGCCAGCCTTTGCTCAAAGACTTCAGTAGTGCCAGCCTTTGCTCAAAGACTTCAGTAATGTCAACCTTCGCTCAGAGACTTCAGAAGTGTCAGCCTGAACTGGGAGACTACACTAATAGTATAGTTATAAAGCTATGGGAAGACTAGCATAAAAATAGGGTTGTCACATACTTCTGGCTTTATGTGAGAAGATCTGCTCCAGTGTTATGTGATATCAGCAGTAACTATGTGATACCAGGATTTACTGTTTTCAGGAGGATTCTTTATGTGACTTCAGAGATGAATCTCCCTTTGTTTTTATTGTGTTAGAGCGGTTAATGATGATTCGAGGCATGACTCACGAAATCGTAATGACACGATTGTAGGTTAGGTTAGGTAAGGTTCGTCAGGAAACAGGATAAATGTTTCCTGACGCGGGTCTTAGTCACATGATGACCCGCCTTTGGAGCTTTTGGTGGAAATATAAACACAAATGCAGTATAATGTGATCCTTTATTGACAACGTTTCGCCCACACAGTGGCCTTTTTCAAGTCACACACGGATCTACCTTTTTGGTCATCTGACCGAGGCCTTCCGCTGGCTTACCGGTCCACCCCTTTAAAAATTATGGTCGCTTATAACCATTGTTATATATCTGACACGATTGTAAACAAACCATACCACGGGCGGGGTTTGAACCCGCGATCTGAGAGTCTCAAAACTCCAGACCGTCGCGTTAGCCACTGGACCAGCTAGCCACAATAAGGCATATATGTCTGCTGTTATATCACGTTAGATGCACCTGTGTCGTTTATCTAACGGAATATTTTCTTTAGTTACTTCTCAACGTAAATAAACCGTTACATGTTGTATTGTGGCACTTTCCTACGTAGTTTTAGTGCTTTTTAAATATAAATATTATTGGTATAAACCTTGGTTATAAATACCGACAAGTTGGTTTAGAAAAACATATAAGCAAACACTAGGACATATTAGAAAACGTTTCGGTCCTGGGACCTTGATTACTTCTAACATACAGAACGAACGAACGAAAGTTCAGGTAAGATCCCAAATGGGATGAGCGGGGAAGACGGGACAGACGAAGAATAGTTGTGTACGAATGGTATATAATACCGACAAGATGAGATTAAGACACATATGCAACATCTGGGTATCTTTATTGTAGACGTTTCGCCATCCAGTGGCTTTATCAATACAAATTCTAGGACATAACTTGAAGACAGTAGAACTATGTACAGAAGATGAGGTAATCAGTCCCTCAACCTAGGAGTAGGTGCGAACAGCACCATAGTCGTGGAGATTCTGAAGCAGAAGACAGGATCCTGGCGCTTATATAGTAACGTCAGGTGTAGCAGACGAGGGCATATTCACTGGTAGGCGGGATTCCCCAGTGGAAGTAGGTCCTTCCCAAAGAGATGGGTTAGTTGTAGTAGTAATTGTCGTAGTCGTGAAGGTTATGTACATGGCTACGACAATTACTACTACAACTAACCCATCTCTTTGGGAAGGACCTACTTCCACTGGGGAATCCCGCCTACCAGTGAATATGCCCTCGTCTGCTTCACCTGACGTTACTATATAAGCGCCAGGATCCTGTCTTCTGCTTCAGAATCTCCACGACTATGGTGCTCTTCGCACCTACTCCTAGGTTGAGGGACTGATTACCTCATCTTCTGTACATAGTTCTACTGTCTTCAAGTTATGTCCTAGAATTTGTATTGATAAAGCCACTGGATGGCGAAACGTCTACAATAAAGATACCCAGATGTTGCATATGTGTCTTAATCTCACGAAGAATAGTGCTGGAGAGGAGTGTTCTTAGTTGTAGAAATAGAGCCAGGGCTTAACCCAGCAGCGAAGGCGATCGTGGGACAGATATTGAAAAGAGAAAGACAGTATATATAGGGGGAGAGTGAGGTGTGAGTGACGCATGGTGACCTGAAGAATGATATATTGGGATGAGGACGGGTAGCCGATGAGATCATGTGACTCCTGTGATGCTGGGTAGGCGGTGCTGCGCCTGGTTGAGTATCGTGTATGATAATGTTACGCTCTGTGTCGGTAACGGCGATTATCGAGGCTTCCAGACATCGTCGGCGTCTAAGGTCTTGTTCAGTGAGAACGAGTTGTGCCTTATCCCAGTTCATCAAATGCCCCGTGGAATCTCTGTGGAGGACACAGATGTACCTTAAGTCGACTCTGTTACTGGCATTTCGATGCTCGTTCATGTGGACCGCAAGATCTCTGCCTGTTTCGCCTACATATATTTTGGAACAGTATCCACAAGGGATGGTGTAGACACCTGCTGTGGAAGTTAGAGATAAGGGGCTACATTTCGAAGTGACATCTTTGATAGATGTGTTTATGGTGGAAACATTTATGTTACTCTTAGCAAGTGCCTGGCGAGCATTCGTGGCAACATCACCAAATGGCAGTACTATGAACTGCAGAGAGGGGTGTTCCATGGGCTGTTTGTTGAGGATAACTTGTGCTTTGAGTCTGCATTCCTGGATGAAGAAAGACAGAAAATGAAGGTGTGTAAAGGCTTGATTTATGGAAATATAAACACATATGCAGTTTAATGTGATCCTTTATTGACAACGTTTCGCCCACACAGTGTACTTTTTCAAGTCACAAACAGATCTACCTGGGGTGGAAGGTACGGGAGTATTTATAGTCAGGTTCAGAATGCTGAGGTCAGGTGGAGAATGCTGCATCTGATGATGTACCGAGTGGGGTTATAGAGTCTAAGATCTTGGGTAGCTTGGAAGGGAGATTGAGTAAGTTTGTGAGCAGACCTTCTGCAGTGTTCTTCCATTCCTGCTCACAAACTTACTCAATCTCCCTTCCAAGCTACCCAAGATTTTAGACTCTACAACCCCACTCGGTAGATCATCAGATGCAGCATTCTCCACCTGACCTCAGCATTCTGAACCTGACTATAAATACTCGCGTACCTTCCACCCCAGGTAGATCTGTTTGTGAAGATTGAGACACTTATGCAACATATGGGAATCTTTATTCAGGAAACGTTTCGCCACACAGTGGCTTCATCAGTCCGATACAAAGTAGAAAGGCGTAAGGAGAGGAGGAGTTTGAGGTAATCAGTCCCTCAGCCTGGAGTCGATGTGTTCAGTCCATCAATCTTGTAGAATGTGGATGGACTAAAGGCTGAGGGACTGATTACCTCAAACTCCTCCTCTCCTTACGCCTTTCTACTTTGTATCGGACTGATGAAGCCACTGTGTGGCGAAACGTTTCCTGAATAAAGATTCCCATATGTTGCATAAGTGTCTCAATCTTCAACTTGTCGGTTTTTCAAACCATTCATCACACAGATCTGTTTGTGACTTGAAAAAGCCCACTGTGTGGGGGCTAAACGTTGTCAGTAAAAAATCACATTATACTGCATATGTGTTTATATTTCCATTGTGTCGGTATTTTATACCATTTATTTCCATCGGCTTGATTTATATTGATGCATTCTTCTTCAAGAATCTCCAGTCCTTGTTTTCTTGAATAAATGTACACCATACATATATGATAATCATCTGGAAGCAAGTGAGGAACTGACCACTAAGACTGTTTCTAGTTACAAGGAAAGTTATCCACAAATAACCCACACACAGGAGAGAGAGGAGGAACTTACAACAACGTTTCGGACCGATTTGGACCATTTACAAAGTCAGTATGATTTGTAAATGGTCCAAATCGGACCGAAACTTCATCAGCTTCTCTCTCCTTTGTGCAGGTTATCTCTGTGTTGTTCCAGTCAGGGTAATATCTCTTTGTTATTCACAAGGTAAGTTAATCTGGAGCTCACTCCCTCTGGTAAATTCTTACAAGGGAATTGTACATCTGCACCAGCCATCAGGCGATTGTACAAGAAATACAGGATGTAGCAGTATAATATGATTCTTTATTGACAACGTTTCGCCCACACAGTGGGCTTTATCAAGTCAGGAAACCTGTTCATCGTTATCCTACATAACAACAAGCCCACTTGCCCGTCCTGGGCTGGTCCTTCTCAGCCTCTTTTCGACACTCCTCACCTGATTCACCACGTCACTATGCTACCTATGTATACCCATGTACTCTCTGTCCACTATGTGGGCGAAACGTTGTCAATAAAGGATCACATTGTGTTGCATTTGAGTTAATTTGTCGAAGCAAGATCGTATTTGACACACGTCACACCTAGGCTCCTGATGTACTGTACACGTTACTGTCACGTACTCTCATGTACACCTTACTATTATGTACACCTTACTATTATGTACACCTTACTATTATGTACACCTTACTATTATGTACACCTTACTATTATGTACACCTTACTATTATGTACACCTTACTATTATGTACCCCTTACTATTATGTACCCCTTACTATTATGTACCCCTTACTATTATGTACACCTTACTATTATGTACACCTTACCATTATGTACACCTTACCATTATGTACCCCTTACTATTATGTACCCCTTACTATTATGTACACCTTACTATTATGTACCCCTTACTATTATGTACACCTTACTATTATGTACCCCTTACTATTATGTACACCTTACTATTATGTACACCTTACTATTATGTACACCTTACTATTATGTACACCTTACTATTATGTACACCTTACTATTATGTACCCCTTACTATTATGTACACCTTACTATTATGTACCCTTACTATTATGTACACCTTACTATTATGTACCCCTTACTATTATGTACACCTTACTATTATGTACACCTTACTATTATGTACACCTTACTATTATGTACACCTTACTATTATGTACACCTTACTATTATGTACACCTTACTATTATGTACACCTTACTAATATGTACACCTTACTATTATGTACACCTTACTATTATATACACCTTACTATTATATACACCTTAATATTATGTACACAGTATGTACACCTTAATATTATGTACACAGTATGTACACCTTACTATTATGTACACAGTATGTACACCTTACTATTATGTACACAGTATGTACACCTTACTATTATGTACACAGTATGTACACCTTACTATTATGTACACAGTATGTACACCTTACTATTATGTACACAGTATGTACACCTTACTATTATGTACACAGTATGTACACCTTACTATTATGTACACAGTATGTACACCTTACTATTATGTACACAGTATGTACACCTTACTATTATGTACACAGTATGTACACCTTACTATTATGTACACAGTATGTGCACCTTACTATTATGTACACAGTATGTGCACCTTACTATTATGTACACAGTATGTGCACCTTATTATTACGTACACTTTTAATATAGATGTAAATATAAAAAAATACGATAGATTTTCTTTTTGTACAGAGAGGCGGAGCCTGGGAGACAACAGTGAAGGAAATTATACTGGGAAGAAATACGTGTGGATGGAGGATTTATTAGGGTAGAAATACGTGTGGATGGAGGATTTATCAGGGAAGAAATACGTGTGGATGGAGGATCTATTAGGGTAGAAATACGTGTGGATGCAGGATTTATTAGGGTAGAAATACGTGTGGATGGAGGATTTATCAGGGAAGAAATGTGTGGATGGAGGATCTATTAGGGTAGAAATACGTGTGGATGCAGGATTTATTAGGGTAGAAATACGTGTGGATGGAGGATTTATCAGGGAAGAAATACGTGTGGATGGAGGATCTATTAGGGTAGAAATACGTGTGGATGCAGGATTTATTAGGGTAGAAAAACGTGTGGATGGAGGATTTATCAGGGAAGAAATACGTGTGGATAGAGGATCTATTAGGGTAGAAATACGTGTGGATGGAGGATTTATTAGGGTAGAAATACGTGTGGATGGAGGATTTATCAGGGAAGAAATACGTGTGGATGGAGGATTTATTAGGGTAGAAATACGTGTGGATGGAGGATTTATCAGGGAAGAAATACGTGTGGATGGAGGATCTATTAGGGTAGAAATACGTGTGGATGCAGGATTTATTAGGGTAGAAATACGTGTGGATGGAGGATTTATCAGGGAAGAAATACGTGTGGATGGAGGATCTATTAGGGTAGAAATACGTGTGGATGCAGGATTTATTAGGGTAGAAATACGTGTGGATGGAGGATTTATCAGGGAAGAAATACGTGTGGATGGAGGATCTATTAGGGTAGAAATACGTGTGGATGCAGGATTTATTAGGGTAGAAATACGTGTGGATGGAGGATTTATCAGGGAAGAAATACGTGTGGATAGAGGATCTATTAGGGTAGAAATACGTGTGGATGGAGGATTTATTAGGGTAGAAATACGTGTGGATGGAGGATTTATCAGGGAAGAAATACGTGTGGATGGAGGATTTATCAGGGTAGAAATACGTGTGGATGGAGGATTTATCAGGGTAGAAATACGTGTGGATGGAGGATTTATCAGGGTAGAAATACGTGTGGATGGAGGATTTATTAGGGTAGAAATACGTGTGGATGGAGGATTTATCAGGGAAGAAATACGTGTGGATGGAGGATTTATCAGGGTAGAAATACGTGTGGATGGAGGATTTATCAGGGTAGAAATACGTGTGGATGGAGGATTTATCAGGGAAGAAATACGTGTGGATTGAGGATTTATCAGGGAAGAAATACGTGTGGATGGAGGATTTATCAGGGAAGAAATACGTGTGGATGGAGGATTTATCAGGGTAGAAATACGTGTGGATGGAGGATTTATCAGGGAAGAAATACGTGTGGATGGAGGATTTATTAGGGTAGAAATACGTGTGCATGGAGGATTTATCAGGGAAGAAATACGTGTGGATGGAGGATTTATCAGGGAAGAAATACGTGTGGATGGAGGATTTATCAGGGAAGAAATACGTGTGGATGGAAGATTTATCAGGGAAGAAATACGTGTGGATGGAGGATTTATCAGGGTAGAAATACGTGTGGATAGAGGATTTATCGGGGTAGAAATACGTGTGGATGGAGGATTTATCAGGGTAGAAATACGTGTGGATGGAGGATTTATTAGGGTAGAAATACGTGTGGATGGAGGATTTATCAGGGTAGAAATTTTATTAAGATTTATCAGAAAAATACATGTGGAAGGAGGATTTATTAGGGAAGAAATACGTGTGGGAAGAGGATTATCAGGAAGAATGTGTGAGGCGAGGATTTATTAGGATGTAGATATGGAAGGATGATTTATTTGACAAGAATTATTTATCTAGGAAGAAATACGTGTGCAAGAAGGATTTATCTGGTAAAAAATACTGGTACAAGAAGGATTTATCTTGTAAAAAATTCGGATACAAGAAGGATTTATCTGGTAAAAAAAATTCAGGTACAAGAAGGATTTATCTTGTAAAAAATTCGGATACAAGAAGGATTTATCTGGGAAGAAATACACGTGTAAGAAGGATTTATAAATCTATGGGACATTCCCAACCAGATTTTCTCTCAGAAATTCCTTGGGAAAGCTGGTGGAGAGAGGGAAAAAAGTGCCTGGTGCATTTAGTGTCCGGGTCTCCCACCTTAAACCAGACCAGAAAGACCAGGTTTATACCCTGGTTTTTCTGGTCTGCTTTACGGTCTCATCACCTACCTGGGGGTGGGGTAGGTTGTATGGTCTTGGACCCAGGAGATGATGCCAGAGGACCTGACTTGATGGGATGGTTCTAGAGGACCTGACTTGATGGGATAGTTCTAGAGGACCTGACTTTATAGGATGGTTCTAGAGGACCTGACTTTATAGGATAGTTCTAGAGGACCTGACTTTATAGGATGGTTCTAGAGGACCTGACTTTATAGGATGGTTCTAGAGGACCTGACTTTATAGGATAGTTCTAGAGAACCTGACTTTATAGGATGGTACTAGAGGACCTGACTTTATAGGATGGTTCTAGAGGACCTGACTTTATAGGATGGTTCTAGAGGACCTGACTTGATAAGATGGTTCCAGAGGGCTTGACATATCTGTCAGAATGTTCTTTAAGGAGTTGACTTGGCTATCAAGACAGTCACATTACAACTGTCTGACTCAAAAGCAGCGACTAGGCTGCCTGACTCAAAACAATATAATCTCTGAAGACAGATTTTCGCCCAGATTTACCTAGATCATAATTGGCAATAATTATGTTACATTCTTAACACTTTAGAACTCTCAGACTAGTGGGGAAAATACGTATTAATAACATTTACGACGATGCAAAGGGAGAATGACTCTCTCTCTCTCTCTCTCTCTCTCTCTCTCTCTCTCTCTCTCTCTCTCTCTCTCTCTCTCTCTCTCTCTCTCTCTCTCTCTCTCTCTCTCTCTCTCTCCTCTTAAGACCACCGCAACTTTAAAAGCGAGTAAATCTGTCCAAGACTGCAACACAATACTGCAGATCAACATCCATATATATATATATATATATATATATATATATATATATATATATATATATATATATATATATATATATATATATATATATATATCGTAGAGGTGACAAGCGGAGTGTGGAAGTGTGAGAGTCAGAAGGGTCTATGAAATTTGATGGCTCTGACATCTTAGGTTGGTGCATCTCAACATTGATATGGCACGGTGTATCCTGTGCCTAGAGGGCCACAAAGGTGCCATGAAAGTTATACAGGTGCCATGAAGGTTATACAGGGGCCATGAAGGTTATGCAGGGGCCATGAAGGTTATACAGGGGCCATGAAGGTTATACACGGATAGACAGAGATCATGAATGATAGACAGGGACCATGAAGGTTATACAGGGGCTATGATGGCTAGACATGGGCCATGAAGGTTATACATGGGCCATGACGGATAGACGGAGATCATGAAGCCTAGACAGAGACCATGAAGGTTATGCAGAGGCCATGAAGGCTAGACAGGGGCCGTGAAGGCTATACAGGGGCTATCACGAATAGACAGGGATCATAAAGGCTAGACTAGGATCATGAAGGCTAGATAGTGGCCATGAAGGCTACACAAGGACCATGAAAAGTCACTTATAACAAGCAGGAGTCACGAGCTTCAGTGAGACCATTAGTGGTCAGATATAAACAGTTTAGCCAGAGTTAGGTCACGCTAGCGCTAGGTCAGAGCCAAGAGCCACTGTGATGCCGTCTTCAGAGCCAAATAGGAGCCTTGAACTTGAACAAGGTCAATCTAGAAGGTTAGAATGAGGCCATGAACTAGAATAAGATCATCTAGAAGGCCAGGTAAGGGATCTGGACCAGAATAAGGGCATCTAGAAGGCAGGTTGGCCATGAATCAGAAAATGATCATCTAGAAGGCCAGGTAAGGGATCTGGACCAGAATAAGGGCATCTAGAAGGCAGGTTGGCCATGAATCAGAGCATGCTCATCTAGAAGGCCAGGTAAGGGATCTGGACCAGAATAAGGGCATCTAGAAGGCAGGTTGGCCATGAATCAGAGCATGCTCATCTAGAAGGCCAGGTATGAGCCTTGCACCAGAGTAGGGCCATCTAGAAGGCCAGTTACGGGCCTTGAACCAGGATAAGGTCATAGTACAGAAGGCCAGGTAGGGCCATGAACCATAATACGGTCATCAAGAAGGTCAGGTAGGGGCCATAAACCGGAATAATTTCAGCTAGATGGCCAGGCAGAGGCCATAAGCCTCAAAAAATGGCCTCGGTGCTCATGAGAGCTCCACCAAATATCCTAGTCACAAGAAACGGTTTACAGGACCTTCCTACCTTCTTTCTCCTTATTTAACAAGCCACTCCTTCTCTATTACTTATCTGCCTAAGAGGACCTTAAGTGGAGGTCGGATTTACAGATAATTTACCACTTTTCCTTTTGTCTCAAAGTGGATATTGAATATATAATATTAACGAGTGCATACTAGCAAGGTGTACATACTAACAAGGTGTACATACTAGCAAGGGGTACACAATAGCAAGGTGTACGTAGCAAGGTGCACACAATAGCAAGATGTACACAATAGCAAGGTGTACACACTAAAAGCTGTATACTAGAAAGGTGTACATACTAGCAAGATGCATATACTAGAAAAGGTGTACATACTAGCAAGATGCATATACTAGAAAAGGTGTACATACTAGCAAGATGCATATACTAGATAGTTGTACACACTAGGAAGGTGTATATACAAGCAAGGTATATATACTAGCAAGGTGTATATACTAGCAAGGTGTATATACTAGCAAGGTGTATATACTAGCAAGGTGTATATACTACGAAGGTTTATATACTAGCGAGGTGTAAATATGTTCTTGGTATAGATACTGGTATACCTATCCCCTTGGTAGACTTAAGAGCAAGGTTCACCTGCGCCACCTGGAAGGTTCTCGCACCTGACGTAGTTTCTTCAAGGCAGGTGTCACCTTGAATATAACAGGTGTGTGATGCTTAACGTAGATGTATAAGTATAATTAAATACATGGTCTAAATCACTGCCGTAAGTTACACTTCTAGTTATCGGGCGAAACGTTGTCCATCAGGCCCCGTGGTCAGGTGGCTAAAGCTATCACTTCACACGGTGAGGGTCTGGCTTCGATTCCCGGCGAGGGTAGAAACATTGAATATGTCTCCTTAGTTATCTATGTTCACCCATCAGTAAAATAGGTACCTGGGTGTTAGTGGACTGGTGTGGGTCACATCCTGGGTGTTAGTGAACTGGTGTGGGTCACATCCTGGGTGTTAGTGGACTGGTGTGGGTCACATCCTGGGTGTTATTGAACTGGTGTGGGCCACATCCTGGGTGTTAGTGGACTGGTGTGGGTCACATCCTGGGTGTTAGTGGACTGGTGTGGGTCACATCCTGGGTGTTAGTGGACTGGTGTGGGTCGCACCATGGTCTGGAACAAGGTGGTCAGTTCCTCAGCCTGGAGAAGAGTTCAGCACCATGGTCTGGAACAAGGTGGTCAGTCCCTCAGCCTGGAGAAGAGTCCAGCACCATGGTCTGGAACAAGGTGGTCACTCTCTCAGCCTGGAGAAGAGTTCAGCACCATGGTCTGGAACAAGGTGGTCAGTCCCTCAGCCTGGAGAAGAGTCCAGCACCATGGTCTGGAACAAGGTGGTCAGTCCCTCAGCCTGGAGAAGAGTCCAGCACCATGGTCTGGAACAAGGTGGTCAGTCCCTCAGCCTGGATAAGAGCTCAGCACCATGGTCTGGAACAAGGTGGTCAGTCCCTCAGCCTGGATAAGAGCTCAGCACCATGGTCTGGAACAAGGTGGTCAGTCCCTCAGCCTGCAGAAGAGTTCCATGTGCGGTTATTCGTGTATTGTAGTGACTAGTGTGTATGGCGGCTCAAATGTGGATAAAACATTGAAGTTACCTCCCCGTATAAAAGTATATATACACCTAGGGGTGTATACCTCTCAGTATATATATACACTTTAATGTTTGATTTATATTTTAGTGCTTAATACATATTATAATGCATATTTGGTGGGCTTGAAGCCCCATTAGCAACCAGTAAACCAGTTACCAACCTCCAGTCTCAGTAACACCTGTCAAGGTGTTTAAAAATTTCTCTCTTACTTTTGATACCTTGAAGGATTTACCAAGTTACTTTTGGATTGTTGCAACGAAACTAGTTGAAAAAATCTCTACCTAGAGGTAATAGTGAACGAAAATACTGAACTTGTGCGTAGTTCAGCTGGGAGACGTCATGTAACTAAGACCAGCGTCAGGATACACTTGTTTCATGACTAACCTAACTTAATCTAATCTAATCTAACCTAACCTAACCTAACCTAACCTAACGTAACCTAACCTAATCCAACCTAGCCTAACCTGATGGAGGGACTGATGGAGGGAACTGATGGAGGGACTGGTGGAGGGGACTGATGGAGGGACTGATGGAGGGACTGATGGAGGGACTGATGGAGGGACTGATGGAGGGACTGATGGAGGGACTGATGGAGGGACTGATGGAGGGACTGATGAAGGGATTGAAGAAGGGACTGATGGAGGGACTGATGGAGGGACTGATGGAGGGACTGATGGAGGGACTGATGGAGGGAACTGATGAAGGGATTGAAGAAGGGACTGATGAAGGGACTGATGAAGGGACTGATGAAGGGACTGATGGAGGGACTGATGGAGGGACTGATGGAGGGACTGATGGAGGGACTGATGGAGGGACTGATGAAGGGACTGATGGAGGGACTGATGGAGGGAACACATCTGACAATAATCAGATTTATCAGTAAGAGAATACAAAATATAAACAGAGGGGGCAGCGCCCCCTATACATTTTTAATTGACTGTTGCTTTGGTATAAATTATTCCGTGTACATGGCGTATATATACGTCAAATATACCGCGTAATTAGCGTAAATTAATGATTACAAGTAATGAGCTTCTTAGAGGTCGAGTTGCTGAGGCAAAAATTATTTTGGGGGGATTTTTTGAAGAGTTTTTACTTATTTCTAATTACACGCACGCGCGCACACACACACACACACACACACACACACACACACACACACACACACACACACACACACACACACACACACACACACACACACACACAGGAGCTGAGTCTCGACCCATGAAACCACAATTAGGTGCGTACACACACACACACACACACACACACACAGTGGAGTCAGGTACCATACATAGCTTTAAGAAGAGGTACGACAAAGCTCGTGGAGCAGGGAGAGAGTGGATCTAATTGCCACCAGTGAAGAGGCTGGGCCAGGAGCTATGAATCGACCCTTTCAACCACAATTAGCTAAATACACACACACACACACACACACACACACACACACACACACACACACACACACACACACACAGAGTGAAGGCAGGTACCATACATAGCTTTAAGAAGAGGTACAACAAAGCTCGTGCAGCAGAGAGTGGACCTAGTGGCGACCGGTGAAGAGGCGGGGCCAGGAGCTATGAATCGACCCCAGCAGCCACACTGCTGTAACTTTAACAGCCAGAGTCTGCAAACAAACACAGACCTGGAACCAGGATAATGACTTCATCTCACATGTACTACCATTGATGCTGTGCCGACAAGATGAAGAATTAAACACTTGTGCAGCATCCGGGTATCTATTGTGGACGTTTCACCCAGTACAAGGACATCATGTGAAGATTTGTATAGAAGAAGTGAGGTAATTAGTCCCTAAGTTGGTGAACACTTAAGACTACAGTGGCGTTCACTAACTCCAAGACTCAGGGACAGATTACCTCATCTTTTGCATAGAGTTCTACAGTCCTTCCATTACGTCCTTGTATTGATAAAGTCACTGGTTGGCGAAACGTCTACAAATGAAGATACCCAGATGTTAGACATGTGTCTAATTCTTCCAGATCAGTTTAGATTCTCAGTGGTACGAGTCATCTCAATTATCGCAATTTTAAATACAACTTAATTACTCCCAGATCAATATTTAAGAAACCACGACTGGCCAAAATGAAACCAAACTTTGCATTAGAAACCTAAGTTAGGCACTACACAAGCTTAACCCAGACGTTCCATGATAACTTGACACTAAATTGCTGTCAGGGTGTCATGTCAGTAGAGTCAGTGAACATCTTTTGTCTTAAAAGACATGACAAACACTGCTGGGTAATCGTCGTAAATTAGAGGTGAGGAAACATCAAGGAGCCATAAAGGTCATAATTGACGGTGCTTCCTTCAGTATGTTAACCTTATGTACCTCGACACGCAAGGATAGGAATGACGCACTGGCGTATGTGTTTACCCTCACCCACTTACGCAGATTCACGCACATGTGTGTAAACACAAGACAAGTGAACATCGGCACACAATAATAATAATAATAATAATAATAATAATAATAATAATAATATAATATCTTTATTTACTACCAGTACATGTACAAGGTATAAAAGTACATGTACAAGGTATACAAGTACATGTACAAGGTATAAAAGTACATGTACAAGGTATACAAGTACATGTACAAGGTATACAAGTACATGTACAAGGTATACCAGTACATGTACAAGGTATACCAGTACATGTACAAGGTATACAAGTACATGTACAAGGTATACCAGTACATGTACAAGGTATACCAGTACATGTACAAGGTATACCAGTACATGTACAAGGTATACAAGTACATGTACAAGGTATACAAGTACATGTACAAGGTATACCAGTACATGTACAAGGTATACCAGTACATGTACAAGGTATACCAGTACATGTACAAGGTATACCAGTACATATACAAGGTATACCAGTACATGTACAAGGTATACAAGTACATGTACAAGGTATACCAGTACATGTACAAGGTATACAGACCATAGCTGACATCAGTGACATACTACTATATAGAAAGCCGCTTGTTATGCTGAGCATTTCCCGCAAATTAGGTCAGTTTTGTCCCAGGATGTGACCCACACCAGTCCACTAACACCCAGGATGTGACCCACACCAGTCCACTAACACCCAGGATGTGACCCACACCAGTCCACTAACACTCAGGATGTGACCCACACCAGTCCATTAACACCCAGGATGTAACCCACACCAGTCCACTAACGCCCAGGATGTGACCCACACCAGTCCACTAACATCCAGGATGTGACCCACACCAGTCCACTAACACCCAGGATGTGACCCACACCAGTCCACTAACATCCAGGATGTGACCCACACCAGTCCACTAACACCCAGGATGTGACCCACACCAGTCCACTAACACCCAGGATGTGACCCACACCAGTCCACTAACACCCAGGATGTGACCCACACCAGTCCACTAACACCCAGGATGCGACCCACACCAGTCCACTAACACCCAGGATGCGACCCACACCAGTCCACTAACACCCAGGATGTGACCCACACCAGTCCACTAACATCCAGGATGTGACCCACACCAGTCCACTAACACCCAGGATGTGACCCACACCAGTCCACTAACACCCAGGATGTGACCCACACCAGTCCACTAACACCCAGGATGTGACCCACACCAGTCCACTAACACCCAGGATGTGACCCACACCAGTCCACTAACACCCAGGATGCGACCCACACCAGTCCACTAACACCCAGGATGCGACCCACACCAGTCCACTAACACCCAGGATGTGACCCACACCAGTCCACTAACACCCAGGATGTGACCCACACCAGTCCACTAACACCCAGGATGCGACCCACACCAGTCCACTAACACCCAGGATGCGACCCACACCAGTCCACTAACACCCAGGATGTGACCCACACCAGTCCACTAACACCCAGGATGTGACCCACACCAGTCCACTAACACCCAGGTACCCATTTTACTGATGGGTGAACATGGACAGCAGGTGTCTTAGGAAAACACGTCTAATTGTTTCCACCCGTACCGGGGATTAGACCCCGGACCTCAGTGTGTGAGCTGAGTGCTAGCAGTCTACCTACGGGACACTTATAACCCAGTGTAACATCACATACTATCACCACACAGTGTAACATCACCACACATCACCACAGTGTACCAGGACTGTTGATACACTGTTATCCCTAATAGCTACACCCTGATATACCCAGTACCTAAATCATGTTATACCCCGTAGCTAAACGCTGATAAACCCTGTTATACCCGCTAGCTACACCCTGTTATACCCTCTAGCTACACCCTGTTATACCCATACTTCCTGTTATACTCCCTAGCTACCGATATACTACTAGCTACACTCTGTTATACTCCACTAGCTACACCCTGTTATACCCTCTAGCTACACCCTGTTATACCCATACTTCCTGTTATACTCCCTAGCTACCGATATACTACTAGCTACACCCTATTATACTCCACTAGCTACACCCTGTTATACCCTCTAATTACACCCTGTTATACCTCCTAGCTACACCTTGTTATACCCCTAACTACACCCTGTTATACCCCCTAGCTACACCCTGTAATACCCTCTAGCTACACCCTGTTATACCCATACTTCCTGTTATACTCCCTAGCTACCGATATACTACTAGCTACACCTGTTATACTCCACTAGCTACACCCTGTTATACCCTCTAATTACACCCTGTTATACCTCCTAGGTACACCTTGTTATTCCCATAACTACACCCTGTTATACCCCCTAGCTACACCCTGTTATACCCTCTAGCTACACCCTGTTATACCCATACTTCCTGTTATACTCCCTAGCTACCGATATACTACTAGCTACACCCTGTTATACTCCACTAGCTACACCCTGTTATACCCTCTAATTACACCCTGTTATACCTCCTAGGTACACCTTGTTATTCCCATAACTACACCCTGTTATAACCCCTAGCTACACCCTGTTATACCCACTAGCTACACCCTGTTATACCCCCTAGCTCAACCCTGTTATACCCCCTAGCTCCACCCTGTTATACCCCCTAGCTACACCCTGTTATACCCCCTAGCTCCACCCTGTTATACCCCCTAGCTCCACCCTGTTATACCCCCTAGCTCCACCCTGTTATACCCCCTAGCTCCACCCAGTTATACCCACTAGCTACACCTTGAGATACCCCCTATCCACACCCTGTTATACCACTATCTACACCCTGTTATACCACTATCTACACCCTGTTATACCACTATCCACACCCTGTTATACCACTATCCACACCCTGTTATACCACTATCTACACCCTGTTATACCACTATCTACACCCTGTTATACCACTATCTACACCCTGTTATACCACTATCTACACCTTGTTATACCACTATCTACACCCTGTTATACCACTATCTACACCCTGTTATACCACTATCTACACCTTGTTATACCACTATCTACACCCTGTTATACCACTATCTACACCCTGTTATACCACTATCCACACCCTGTTATACCACTATCTACACCTTGTTATACCACTATCTACACCCTGTTATACCACTATCTAGACCTTGTTATACCACTATCCACACCCTGTTATACCACTATCTACACCATGTTATACCACTATCCACACCCTGTTACACCACTATCTACATCCTGTTATACCACTACACCCTGTTATACCACTATCTACACCTTGTTATACCACTATCTACACCCTGTTATACCACTATCTACACCCTGTTATACCACTATCTACACCTTGTTATACCACTATCTACACCCTGTTATACCACTATCTACACCCTGTTGTACCACTATCTACACCTTGTTGTACCACTATCTACACCCTGTTATACCACTATCCACACCCTGTTATACCACTATCTACACCCTGTTATACCATTATCCACACCCTGTTATACCACTATCTACACCCTGTTATACCACTATCTACACCCTGTTATACCACTATCTACACCCTGTTATACCACTATCTACACCCTGTTATACCACTACCTACACCCTGTTATACCACTACACCCTGTTATACCACTATCTACACCCTGTTATTCCACTATCCACACCGTTAAACCACTATCTACACCCTGTTATACCACTATCTACACCCTGTTATACCACTATCTACACCCTGTTACACCACTATCGACACCCTGTTATACCACTATCTACACCCTGTTATACAACTATCTACACCCTGTTATACCACTATCTACACCCTGTTATACCACTATCTACACCCTGTTATACCACTATCTACACCCTGTTATACCACTATCTACACCCTGTTATACCACTATCTACACACCGTTATACCACTATCTACACCCTGTTATACCACTATCTACACCCTGTTATACCACTATCTTCACCCTGTTATACCACTATCTACACCCTGTTATACCACTATCTACACCCTGTTATACCACTATCTACACCCTGTTATACCACTATCTACACCCTGTTATACCACTACACCCTGTTATACCACTATCTACACCCTGTTATACCACTATCTACACCCTGTTATACCACTATCTACACCCTGTTATACCACTATCTACACCCCGTTATACCACTATCTACACCCTGTTATACCACTATATACACCCTGTTATACCACTATCTACACCCTGTTATACCACTATCTACACCCTGTTATACCACTATCTACACCCTGTTATACCACTATCTACACCCCGTTATACCACTATCTACACCCTGTTATACCACTATATACACCCTGTTATACCACTATCTACACCCTGTTATACCACTATCTACACCCTGTTATACCACTATCTACACCCTGTTATACCACTATCTACACCCTGTTATACCACTACACCTTGTTATACCACTATCTACACCCTGTTATACCACTATCTACACCCTGTTATACCACTATCTACACCCTGTTATACCACTATCTACACCTTGTTATACCACTATCTACACCCTGTTATACCACTATCCACACTCTGTTATACCACTATCTACACCTTGTTATACCACTATCTACACCCTGTTATACCACTATCTACACCCTGTCATACCACTATCTACACCCTGTTATACCACTATCTACACCCTGTTATACCACTATCTACACCTTGTTATACCACTATCTACACCCTGTTATACCACTATCTACACCCTGTTATACCACTATCTACACCCTGTTACACCACTATCTACACCTTGTTATACCACTATCTACACCCTGTTATACCACTATCTACACCCTGTTATACCACTATCTACACCTTGTTATACTACTATCTACACCCTGTTATACCACTATCTACACCCTGTTATACCACTATCTACACCCTGTTATACCACTATCTACACCCTGTTATACCACTATCTACACCCTGTTACACCACTATCTACACCCTGTTATACCACTATCTACACCCTGTTATACCACTATCTACACCCTGTTATACCACTATCCACACCCTGTTATACCACTATCTACACCCTGTTATACCACTATCTACACCCTGTTATACCACTATCTACACCCTGTTACACCACTATCTACACCCTGTTATACCACTATCTACACCCTGTTATACCACTATCTACACCCTGTTATACTACTATCTACACCCTGTTATACCACTATCTACACCCTGTTATACCACTATCTGCACCCTGTTATACCACTATCTACACCCTGTTATACCACTATCTACACCCTGTTATACCACTATCTACACCCTGTTATACCACTACACCCTGTTATACCACTATCTACACCCTGTTACACCACTATCTACACCCTGTTATACCACTATCTACACCCTGTTATACCACTATCTACACCCTGTTATACCACTATCTACACCCTGTTATACCACTATCTACACCCTGACCCTAATATAGGGTAATCAGCTTTGTTTTTTAGTTATGTAATTATCGTATGTAATAATATAACAGTACATTGTTGATGCCACCAGTTTTGATAAATGTAATTGAGAAGTAATCCCGGTAATGAAGGAATCGTTATCCCGGTAATGAAGGAATCGTTATCCCGGTAATGAAGGAATCGTTATCCCGGTAATGAAGGAATCGTTATCCCGGTAATGAAGGAATCGTTATCCCGGTAATGAAGGAATCGTTATCCCGGTAATGAAGGAATCGTTATCCCGGTAATGAATTAATCGTTATCCCGGTAATGAATTAATCGTTATCCCGGTAATGAAGGAATCGTTATCCCGGTAATGAAGGAATCGTTATCCCGGTAGTGAAGGAATCGTTATCCCGGTAGTGAAGGAATCGTTATCCCGGTAATGAAGGAATCGTTATCCCGGTAATGAATTAATCGTTATCCCGGTAATGAAGGAATCGTTATCCCGGTAATGAAGGAATCGTTATCCCGGTAATGAAGGAATCGTTATCCCGGTAGTGAAGGAATCGTTATCCCGGTAATGAAGGAATCGTTATCCCGGTAATGAAGGAATCGTTATCCCGGTAATGAAGGAATCGTTATCCCGGTAATGAAGGAATCGTTATCGCGGTAATGAAGGAATCGTTATCCCGGTAATGAAGGAATCGTTATCCCGGTAATGAAGGAATCGTTATCCCGGTAATGAAGGAATCGTTATCCCGGTAATGAAGGAATCGTTATCCCGGTAATGAAGGAATCGTTATCCCGGTAATGAAGGAATCGTTATCCCGGTAATGAAGGAATTGTTTTCCCGGTAATGAAGGAATCGTTATCCCGGTAATGAAGGAATCGTTATCCCGGTAATGAAGGAATCGTTATCCCGGTAATGAAGGAATCGTTATCCCGGTAATGAAGGAATCGTTATCCCGGTAATGAAGGAATCGTTATCCCGGTAATGAAGGAATTGTTTTCCCGGTAATGAAGGAATCGTTATCCCGGTAATGAAGGAATCGTTATCCCGGTAATGAAGGAATCGTTATCCCGGTAATGAAGGAATCGTTATCCCGGTAATGAAGGAATCGTTATCCCGGTAATGAAGGAATCGTTATCCCGGTAATGAAGGAATCGTTATCCCGGTAATGAAGGAATCGTTATCCCGGTAATGAAGGAATCGTTATCCCGGTAATGAAGGAATCGTTATCCCGGTAATGAAGGAATCGTTATCCCGGTAATGAAGGAATCGTTATCCCGGTAATGAAGGAATCGTTATCCCGGTAATGAAGGAATCGTTATCCCGGTAATGAAGGAATCGTTATCCCGGTAATGAAGGAATCGTTATCCCGGTAATGAAGGAATCGTTATCCCGGTAATGAAGGAATCGTTATCCCGGTAATGAAGGAATCGTTATCCCGGTAATGAAGGAATCGTTATCCCGGTAATGAAGGAATCGCTATCCCGGTAATGAAGGAATCGTTATCCCGGTAATGAAGGAATCGTTATCCCGGTAATGAAGGAATCGTTATCCCGGTAGTGAAGAAATCGTTATCCCGGTAACGAAGAAATCGTTATCCCGGTAGTAGAATAATCGTTATCCCGGTAATAAAATAATCGTTATCCCGGTAATAAAATAATCGTTATCCCTGTAATAAAATAATCGTTATCCCGGTAATAAAATAATCGTTATCCCGGTAATAAAATAATCGTTATCCCGGTAATAAAATAATCGTTATCCCGGTAATAAAATAATCGTTATCCCGGTAATAAAATAATCGTTATCCCGGTAATAAAATAATCGTTATCCCGGTAATAAAATAATCGTTATCCCGGTAATAAAATAATCGTTATTCCAGTAATAAAATAATCGGTATTCCGGTAATAAAATAATCGTTATCCCGGTAATAAAATAATCGTTATCCCGGTAATAAAATAATCGTTATCCCGGTAATAAAATAATCGTTATCCCGGTAATAAAATGATCGTTATCCCGGTAGTAAAATAATCGTTATCCCGGTAATAAAATAATCGTTATCCCGGTAGTAAAATAATCGTTATCCCTGTAATAAAATAATCGTTATCCCGGTAATGAAGGAATCATTAATCCGGTAATGAAGGAATCGTTATCCCGGTAATGAAGGAATCGTTATCCCGGTAATGAAGGAATCGTTATCCCGGTACTGAAGGAATCGTTATCCCGGTAATGAAGGAATCGTTATCCCGGTAATGAATTAATCGTTATCCCGGTAATTAAGGAATCGTTATCCCGGTAATGAAGGAATCGTTATCCCGGTAATGAAGGAATCGTTATCCCGGTAGTGAAGGAATCGTTATCCCGGTAATGAAGGAATCGTTATCCCGGTAATGAATTAATCGTTATCCCGGTAATGAAGGAATCGTTATCCCGGTAATGAAGGAATCGTTATCCCGGTAATGAAGGAATCGTTATCCCGGTAGTGAAGGAATCGTTATCCCGGTAATGAAGGAATCGTTATCCCGGTAATGAAGGAATCGTTATCCCGGTAATGAAGGAATCGTTATCCCGGTAATGAAGGAATCGTTATCGCGGTAATGAAGGAATCGTTATCCCGGTAATGAAGGAATCGTTATCCCGGTAATGAAGGAATCGTTATCCCGGTAATGAAGGAATCGTTATCCCGGTAATGAAGGAATCGTTATCCCGGTAATGAAGGAATCGTTATCCCGGTAATGAAGGAATCGTTATCCCGGTAATGAAGGAATCGTTATCCCGGTAATGAAGGAATCGTTATCCCGGTAATGAAGGAATCGTTATCCCGGTAATGAAGGAATCGTTATCCCGGTAATGAAGGAATCGTTATCCCGGTAATGAAGGAATCGTTATCCCGGTAATGAAGGAATTGTTATCCCGGTAATGAAGGAATCGTTATCCCGGTAATGAAGGAATCGTTATCCCGGTAATGAAGGAATCGTTATCCCGGTAATGAAGGAATCGTTATCCCGGTAATGAAGGAATCGTTATCCCGGTAATGAAGGAATCGTTATCCCGGTAATGAAGGAATTGTTTTCCCGGTAATGAAGGAATCGTTATCCCGGTAATGAAGGAATCGTTATCCCGGTAATGAAGGAATCGTTATCCCGGTAATGAAGGAATCGTTATCCCGGTAATGAAGGAATCGTTATCCCGGTAATGAAGGAATCGTTATCCCGGTAATGAAGGAATCGTTATCCCGGTAATGAAGGAATCGTTATCCCGGTAATGAAGGAATCGTTATCCCGGTAATGAAGGAATCGTTATCCCGGTAGTGAAGAAATCGTTATCCCGGTAACGAAGAAATCGTTATCCCGGTAGTAGAATAATCGTTATCCCGGTAATAAAATAATCGTTATCCCGGTAAAATAATCGTTATCCCTGTAATAAAATAATCGTTATCCCGGTAATAAAATAATCGTTATCCCGGTAATAAAATAATCGTTATCCCGGTAATAAAATAATCGTTATCCCGGTAATAAAATAATAGTTATCCCGGTAATAAAATAATCGTTATCCCGGTAATAAAATAATCGTTATCCCGGTAATAAAATAATCGTTATCCCGGTAATAAAATAATCGTTATTCCAGTAATAAAATAATCGGTATTCCGGTAATAAAATAATCGTTATCCCGGTAATAAAATAATCGTTATCCCGGTAATAAAATAATCGTTATCCCGGTAATAAAATAATCGTTATCCCGGTAATAAAATAATCGTTATCCCAGTAGTAAAATAATCGTTATCCCGGTAATAAAATAATCGTTATTCCGGTAGTAAAATAATCGTTATCCCTGTAATAAAATAATCGTTATCCCGGTTTACCCCGAGAGTATACCTAGAGAGTATACCTGGAGAGGGTTTCGGGGGTCAGCGCCCCCGCCGCCCAGTCTGAGACCAGGCCTAATGAATTTTGAAATATTTCGAACATCTGAATGTCGATTATTATTATTATTATTATTATAATCAAGGGGGAAGCGCTAAACCCGGAGGATTATACAGCGCCTGGGGGGGGGGGATGTGGAAGACATTCAGGCTTAATTCGGGGAATTGGAGCACAGATCCAATTCCCTTAATCAAGAGCCCCTCACCAACATCAAGGAACCTTCCCTGAGGGGCCATGGATCAAGAGCCCCTCACCAACATCAAGGAACCTTCCCTGAGGGGCCATGGATCAAGAGCCCCTCACCAACATCAAGGAACCTTCCCTGAGGGGGACTGGAAGCGAGAAACGGAGTGTAAACACACCAGCGTCGTGATGACTGTCAGTCTGTGTAAATATTTCTCTCCGCTCGGTACTTTGAATAGTGATATAGAATTACCAGTGTCAGCCTATCAACCAGCTCTGTCATCATTATCTATCATCTCTACCACTAGCATCATCACCTCCATCCCCACCAATGCTAGTTCTAGTACTACCAGTAGTACTACCACTATCAGTAGTACTACCAGTATCACAAGCCCGTCACAACTACCACCATTACCAGTTCTTGTACTACCAACATTACCACTCTCACAAGCCCATCACAACTACCACCATCACCAGTTCTAGTACTACCAGCAGTACCACCACTATCACAAGCCCGTCACAGCTACCACCATCAGCAATACTAGTACTACCACCATCACCACCACTCTCACAAGCCCATCACAACCACCACCAGCAACATGGGCGGCACCGCCAGTTATGTGTCAGGAGACGTCAGGCAGCGAGACAGGACACATCTATATGTAACAAATAGGACAAAATACACAGAGGACAAAATCCCTGACATATTGACTTACTGCTGGCCAGCACCACCAACGTTGTGTGTGTGTGTGTGTGTGTGTGTGTGTGTGTGTGTGTGTGTGTGTGTGTGCGTGTGTGCGCACACCTATTTGTGGTTGCAGGGGTCGATTCATAGCTCCTGGCCCCGCCTCTTCACTGATCACTACTACGTCCTCTCTATTATTACTCCATGAGCTTTATTGTGCCATGTAAAGAGTACGTAACCTTTATTCGGCGCATGTACACACCCTCATTAAAGGGCTACCTCACCAACCAGCGAGCCGGGTGCTAAGGGTCGGACGATGGGGCCCCATCGTTCGATCAGTACCCAGGTTCAGCCAATGAGAAGGTGGGTGTGGCAACTGTGGAGGTGGCATGGTCACCACTCACCTTTCCACCCTTGTCATTACCATTCAAGAGCTGGTTGAACGCGGTTGTCCATTGTGTCTCCAGGCTGTGTCTTTGCCTCTTGATTTACTGTGTTGTACACATTTCCAACTGTATATAGTGTATATACTTGTAAATACTTATAATCGCACATGGTAAAGGAAAATATAATTCAAAGTCATTCAGCTGTGTTTGTCCTGCTCCTTGCTCCCCTTTACACTCAAGATAACAGGCCTCATTGTGCCTGAGTTTCAATATTTATCTTACCTCTTCTTAAAGCTATGTATGGATCCTGCCTCTACTACATCACTTCTAAGACTATTCCACTTCCTGACAGCTCTATGACTAAAGAAATACTTCCTAACATCCCTGTAATTCATCAGAGTCTTCGACTTCCAACTATGACCCCTTGTTGCTGTGTCTCATCTCTGGAACATCTCTGTCCACCTTTTCGATTCCTAAGAGTATTTTATGTCATCATGTCTCCCCAAACCCTCCTGTCCTCCAGTGTCGTGAGACCGATTTCCCTTAACCTTTCTTCGTAGGACATTCCCCTCAGATCTGGGACTAGTCTTGTTGCAAACCTTTGCACTTTCTTTAATTTCTTGAAGTGCTTGACCAGGTGTGTGTGTGTGGGTACTCATCGATTTGCCTCTTCACTTGTCGCCACCAAGTCCACTCTCTCCCTGCTCCAAAAGCTTTACCGTACCTCTTCTTAAAACTGTGTTTGGATCCTGCCTCCACTACATCACTCTACAGATTGTTCCACTTCCTGACAACTATATGACTGAATAAATACTTCTTAACATTCCTGGAACTCATCTGAGTGTTCAGCTTCCAGTTGCTCTGTCCCATCTCTGAATCATTCTGTCCCTATCCATTTTATTAATTCCTCTCAGTATTTTATATGTCGTTATCATGTCTCCCCTATCCCTCCTGTACTCCAGTGTCGTCAGGTTGATTTCCCTTAACCTCTTCTAGTAGGGCATATCCCTTAACTCCGGGAATAATCTTGTTGCAGACCTTTACATTTCCTCTTATTTCTTGACGTTTTTGAGCAGGTGTGGGTTCCATACTGGTGCTGCATAATCCAATATGGGCCTGATGTACACAGTGTGCAGTGTAGTGAAGGTCTCCTTAGATGTCGAAATGCTGTTCTCAGGTTTGCCAGGCGCCCATATGCTGTAGCAGTTATTTGATTGATGTGTGCCTCAGGAGATGTGCTCGGTATGATGCTCACCCTAAGATCCTTTACCTTCAGTGAGTTTTACAGCCTTTGACCTCTTAGGCTGTACTCCATCTGCTGTCTTCTTTGTTCTTCCAAAAACTTCATAACTTTTCACTTGGTGAGGTTCAACTCCTGGAGCTGTTAGCTGGACCTCGCTTGCAGCCTGTCCAGATTCCCTTGTAGGCTTACCTAATCCTCGTCCGTGTGTATTTTCATCGTCTGCAAGCAAGAACACCTCTGAATTTATTCCTTCCGTCATGTCATTCACATATACAAACAGCACCGGCCCTAGGACTGACCCTTAAGAAACCCCACTCGACACAGGTGCCAACTCTGACACCACGTCACGTACTAACACACGTTGTTTTCTTCCTGTTAGGTGTTCCCTGATCCATTACAGTACTTTCCCTGCTATTCCTGCCTGCTCCTCTAGCTTTTCAGCCAGTCTTTCGTATGGTACTGTATCGAAAGCCTTCTTACATCCCAAGAAGATGCAGTCTACCCATCCCTCTCTCTCCTGTCTCCTCCTGTTGACGTAAAAATCCAATAGATCTGTGATGCGGGATTTTCCCTTCACTGAAGGCGTGCTGGTTGTCATGTATGACAGCGTTTTTTCTGTAATTTAGTGCAGCTTGTCTGTCTCCTTTTTGAAAAATCGGGACTACATTTGCTGTCTTCCACATATCAGGCGTTGCCCTGTTTCGATAGATTTATTCAAAATTGTTACTGGAAAACCACAGTGCATCTATTCCCTCTGTCAGAACCCAAAGAGAGAGATTATCTGGCCCCACCGTCTTCACGGTGTCTAGTTCCTCTAGCGGTTTCTTCACCTTCCTTTCGGTTGTGCACAGTTGTCCAGCACTTTCTGGTGCACCCTAACACCTTTGATTCATCGAAGCCTCTTTGTCTCCACTGTGAATACCCCAGTGAGTCGTGAGCTGAGCTCTTCACGTGATTCCTGGTCGTTCCCTGTGAGCTCTCCTCCTTCCTTCCTCAGTCTGATTACCTGGCCCTTGACTGTTTTCCTCCTGATGTGGCTGTACAACAACTTTGGGTCAGATGTGGTTTTTGATGCTATGTTATTTTCATATTGCCGCTGGGCCTCTCTCCTTATGCATGCATGTTCATTTCTGGCTCGTCGGTTTAACTCCTTGTTTTCCTGGGTCCTTTGCCTTCTATACTTTTTCCATAATCTAGTACACTTGGCTTTGGCCTCTTCACACCTCCTGGTAAGCCACGGGTTCACTCTGGTCTTCCCATTGTTTCTGTAGTCCCTTGGTACGAACTTCTCCTCAGCCTCCCTGCATCTTGTGATCACGTGTTCCATTATTTTTCTCTCTAGCTCGCTTACCTACTGCACCTTATGCAGGAATTGCCTCATGCCTGTGTAGCCCCTTTTTTAAAGTTTGGCTTCTCCCGTCTTGTGCTGCTTCACTTTCCATTGTTGACTCCTTGACGTCACGGCCTTTCGCCACACTTCACAGTGATTTCTCATTGCTCTTCCTCTCACCACGGCAGCCAAGTGAGCAGTGAGAAGTGTGAAGTGTGGCGGAAGGCTGTGACGTCATGCTAACTGCTGCTACCTAGCAGAATGTACTGACGATAAAAGATCACCTTGTATGGTCGGCCTTTGATTTTCATCACGGCATTATGTAGAGGCACTCACCCGGCATAATACCGTGACGAACACTGTAGATTATGCAGCTCAGTTCTGGTCTCCATATTACAGAATGGACATAAATTCATTAGAAAACATTGAAAGATTGAAGACTCTTAAGTTACATTCACTTGTTAGACGAAGAATGAGGGGAGACCTGATCGAAGTGTATAAGTGGAAGATAGGTATTAATAAAGGGGATATTAATAAGGTCTTGAGGATATCTCTCCAAGAGAGAACCCGCAGTAATGGATTTAAATTAGATAAGGTTAGATTTAGAAAGGACATAGGAAAGTATTGGTTTGGAAATAGGGTAGTTGATGATTGAGACACTTATGCAACATATGGGAATCTTTATTGAGGAAACGTTTCGCCACACAGTGGCTTCATCAGTCCTCTTTGTATTGGACTGAAGAAGCCACTGTGTGGCGAAACGTTTCCTGAATAAAGATTCCCATATGCTGCATAAGTGTCTCAATCTTCAACATCTGGGTATCTTTATTGTAGACGTTTCGCCAACCAGTGGCTTTATCAATACAAATTCTAGGACATAACTTGAAGACAGTAGAACTATGTACAGAAGATGAGGTAATCAGTCCCTCAACCTAGGAGTAGGTGCGAAGAGCACCGCAGTCGTGGAGATTCTGAAGCAGAAGCAAGGAGCCTGGCGCTTATATAGTAACGTCAGGTGTAGCAGACGAGGCCATATGTTGCATAAGTGTCTCGTATGGGCCAGTAGGCCTTCTGCAGTGTTCCTACATTCTTATGTTCTTATGTCGGTTTTTCAAACCATTCATCACAATAGGGTAGTTGAGGAGTGGAACAGTCTGCCTTTGGTTTTCTAAAGGAGTTTTAGTGGTTTTCTAACGGAGTTGTTTTGGTTTTCTAACAGAGTTGTAGATGCGTGGAACAGTCTTCCCAGTGGGGTGATAGAGGCTAGGACCTTGGGTAGCTTTAAGAAGAGACTGGACAAATATACGAGTGGGAGGGGCTGGGTTTGATTGGTGTCATGGGGTTACCTGGAGGTTATTCCGGGGATCAACGCCCCCGCGGCCCGGTCCATGACCAGGTCTCCCGATGGATCAGGGCCTGATCAACTAGGCTGTTACTGCTGGCCGCACGCAGTCCGACGTACGAGCCACAGCCCGGCTGATCCGGCACTGACTTTAGGTATCTGTCCAGCTCTCTCTTGAAGGCAACCAGGGGTTTATTGGCAATTCCCCTAATGCTTGATGGGGGGGTACGGGAGTTATTTCTAGGGTAGCTCTCGGTAGAGGTCGTTTTGATAAGGACCTGCGTCGCATGGGCCAGTAGGCCTTCTGCAGTGTTCCTACATTCTTATGTTCTTAGTAAAGTTATTGAAGCTAAAACCTTGGGTAGTTTCAAGTTTAGGTTGGATAAATACATGAGTGAGAGGGGTTGGATTTGAGTGAGACTTGCATATGGGTAAATAGAAATGTCAAAGCTTATTGTTAGGGTAGCACTGACGGTGGGTTGGGTAAATGTTGTGTTAGTGGGTTGGTTTTGTGAAGGACTTGCCAAGTATGGGCCAACAGGCCTGCTGCAGTGTTCCTCTTTTCTTATGTTCTTATGAGTGGTCATGTGATAGCCACGAGAGATGGGTCATGTCATGTCCACGAGAGAGGGGGTCAGGTCAGGACTACGAGAGGGGTCAGCACCATGAAAGGCAGGGGTCAGATCAGTACTTCAAGACAGTGGTCAGGTAATGACCACGAGAGAGGGGTCAGGTCATGGCCGCGTGAGCTCAAAGACAAAAGAATCGCGTTGTTTGGTCATGTGACGTAAACAGTCAGGAACAGTGTGATTGGTCAAGAGAAGGGTTTAGGTACACTTCTGCTTATTCGATTAGGCAAGTGGTTATGGCTGACATCAATGACGTACTATGCAGAAAGTACCTTGTTATGCTAAGCATTTCGGGAAAATTAGGTCAGTTTTGTACCCAGGATGCAACCCACACCAGTCCACTAACACCCAGGATGTGACCCACACCAGTCCACTAACACCCAGAATGCAACCCACACCAGTCCACTAACACCCAGGATGTGACCCACACCAGTCCACTAACACCCAGGATGCAACCCACACCAGTCCACTAACACCCAGGATGTGACCCACACCAGTCCACTAACACCCAGGATGCGACCCACACCAGTCCACTAACACCCAGGATGTGACCCACACCAGTCCACTAACACCCAGGATGCGACCCACACCAGTCCACTAACACCCAGGATGTGACCCACACCAGTCCACTAACACCCAGGATGTGACCCACACCAGTCCACTAACACCCAGGATGTGACCCACACCAGTCCACTAACACCCAGGATGCAACCCACACCAGTCCACTAACACCCAGGATGTGACCCACACCAGTCCACTAACACCCAGAATGCAACCCACACCAGTCCACTAACACCCAGGATGTGACCCACACCAGTCCACTAACACCCAGAATGCAACCCACACCAGTCCACTAACACCCAGGATGTGACCCACACCAGTCCACTAACACCCAGGATGCAACCCACACCAGTCCACTAACACCCAGGATGTGACCCACACCAGTCCACTAACACCCAGGATGTGACCCACACCAGTCCACTAACACCCAGGATGCGGCCCACACCAGTCCACTAACACCCAGGATGCGACCCACACCAGTCCACTAACACCCAGGATGCGACCCACACCAGTCCACTAACACCCAGGATGCGACCCACACCAGTCCACTAACACCCAGGATGCGACCCACACCAGTCCACTAACACCCAGGATGTGACCCACACCAGTCCACTAACACCTAGGATGTGACCCACACCAGTCCACTAACACCCAGGATGTGACCCACACCAGTCCACTAACACCCAGGATGTGACCCACACCAGTCCACTAACACCCAGGATGTGACCCACACCAGTCCACTAACACCCAGGATGCGACCCACACCGGTCGACTAATACCTAGGTACTTGTTTTACTGATTGGTGAACAGGGACAGTAGATGTCTTAAGAAAACACGTCTTAATGTTTCCACCCAAACCGGGGATCGACCCCCGGACCTCAGTGTGTGAGCTGAGTGCAGTGCAAATAGAGCTACAGGACACCTTGTCTCCGAAATCAAGAGGTCATGACCTGACCTAACTCCTCCAGGTACCTGAAGGTGGTACAGATAATACCATGACTGGTACCATGCTCAAATGACCCGAATATAGGAGAGAGAAGCTTACCACGACGTTTCGGTCCGACTGTGACTTTATAAATGGTCCAAGTCGGACCAAAACGTCGTCGTAAGTTCTCTCTCCTATCTGCGGGTTGTGTAAACACAAAATAAAAGGGAGATATCTCTCATTACATTCCATCCACTTCCATCACACAGCATCCCTCACATCTGTCTTATCTCCAACACGTCTTCCCCTCTCCTTCCCCTTTTTCTTCAACCCTTCCTTTAATATATGTTACCAATTCCCCTTCCTCCCTTATTCTCTCATGTCCCATAATTGATCAGCACCTTATTCCCTGCCTTATCTATAACTTATCCTCTTATCCCTTGTTTATCTGCATCTATTGCATAGCTTATCTATATCTATTTTTTATCATATATTTTACCATATATATATATATATATATATATATATATATATATATATATATATATATATATATATATATATATATATTAGTATTACGTAATATTGTACAAAAGATTTAAAAGATACATTGATGCTATAATTAAGAGTGAGATACATGTTAAGTACATGTTGTTACGTGTTTGTCACTGATTATAAGGCGAAAATCTCATCCAGCTCCTCAGAGCTGGGGCGCGTGCCCAAAATACAGCAGGCATTACCCCTCTGAACAGCCGCACTGAGCCGCTGGAACACAAAACTAGATGCCCTGGGATCCCTAGTTACCCTGATTAGTCTTTTTCCCAGCTCCTTAAGGAATTTAGATGCATTCTTTCCCCATGAGCCAAGGGTCTCTGAGCCTATGGGAACAAACATATAATGTTGGGCAAGTTCTCCATATTTTCTAGACTTTTGGGACTCCCTGAAGCTGGCAGCTGCCCCTCCTTCCTCCCTGGTGTATTGAAGATAGGTATCAGCCAAGGAAGATGCACGTGTATAGTCCCACACCACCTGCTTGCCATCTGTCCAAGCTTGAAGGGTGATACCATCTGGACGCTTTTGGCTGTCATCAGATCTGCATAGTTGGGGTGGCTTCCTTACTGCTGGGCATCCGGATGATGTGAGGTTCCTCTTGATAATGTTATTAATCTCCACATGTCGGATTTACGGCACACAAGACCATGGCACCCGAATCGGTCTGCTGCCTCACTGCCACAAATACACATGTGTTCGGCGAGAATAGGGGCGGCAAGTCCACGGGCAACAAAGATGCGGATGGTCTGTGGGTTGAGGTGTGTGCCAAGGCTGGAGTTGGGAAAAACCAACAGAAAGTCCCCTGCATGAGGGGCTCTTACTGCCAGGAGGCGGGCTCTATCCTTCTCTGACACACTCTGAAGCATTTCTGAGGTTATGTCCTCCACTATTGGACCATCCCAGTGCGACTGTTTGTAGTTGTTTGGAGAGCACGTCTGGTTTCAGAGCCCGTTAGATTATCCCAGATCATGGCTCCGTCAATGAACTTCTGGTCCTGGACTCCAATCTTGTCCCTAAGACGTTCAGGGAGAATCGCTGCTACAAGCTCTCTGGATGCAGTACACGAGGACAGAACAGCAGGTAACACAATCTGTGATGACTTGCGGACAACAATGCCTCCTAGTCTGACTGGAAGTGTAGCTTGGTTCCACTGCCCGTCTTCTAGAGTAAGGTTAAGTACTTTCGTAAAAATCTGCCTCAGAATACTGTCATATTCGTGCAGTATAGGGTTATCATATGAAGGTGCACATCTTAGGAAATATGTCAACCTGGGCAGACTCAAGCACTTTGTGAGAAGGTACAAGGCTTCGTGGGTGTCCAGATTGCCTATTCGTTGTTCCATTCTCCTTAACTCTTCCAATTTCTTCCCGAGAATATATATATATATATATATATATATATATATATATATATATATATATATATATATATATATATATATATATATATATATATATATATGCAAAACATTCGAAAACAGGCAATCTTAACATTGTAAAAAATTCACATGGGGGATGGAAGTCTTTAGCTCAAGATCTATAGCACTTTTTCCGTATAGCCAGAGGTAATTGCAATGCTGCAAGATTAGCAACAGATAGCAGGAGGAAAAAAAATCTCTCTGATGCAAGGCAGAAGCGTAAAGTATTAGGCCGTGTCACAGTCTAGTGTATGGGTGTCGTCTGCTTCTGCTGCTCCTACTATCTGTTGCTAGCCTTGCAACATTGCTGCTGGCGATGCACAGACAGTGAGACAGATCTTGAGCTAAAGACTTCCATCCTCTCTCTTTCCCCAGCCTCTACATTCCTTCTATCTACCTACTCTCCCTCCTTCCTTCGTCTCTCCTCCTTCCTTCGTCTCTCCTTCCTTTGTCTCTCCTCCTTCCTTCGTCTCTCCTCCTTCCTTCGTCTCTCCTCCTTCCTTCGTCTCTCCTCCTTCCATCGTCTCAACTTCCTTCGTCTGTCCTCCTTCCTTCGTCTCTCCTCCTTCCATCATCTCTCCTTCCATCATCTCTCCTTCCATCATCTCTCCTTCCATCGTCTCTCCTTCCTTCGTCTCTCCTCCTTCCTTCGTCTCTCCTCCAAGTGACATAGTTCCAAAATTTGCTCTTTTTCCCCCCTGCAATAAAGGTGACATTGACACACATTAGTGAAGACTTGAGACAACACCTCCGTTGTTTACATTACCAGCAAGATCAACACTACCAGCAGCAAACCTGAGCTCACTCCATGCTCCCTGACCTTGTTTATACCTGGTGATGAGTTGGGTTTAGCCATCTCTTGTGATGACTTAGAATGAATCAGACCTTGTGATGGCTTGGTATTAGTCAGACCCTGTGATGACTTGGTATTATCCCTCCTTATGACTTGGTATTATCCATGTGATGATTTGGTATTACCCCTTCTCATGATTTGCTATTATCCCTTGTGATGATTTGGTTTTATCCCTTGTGATGACCTGGTATTATCCCTTGTGATGATTTGGTATTATCCCTTGCGATGATTTGGTATTATCCCTTGTGATGATTTGGTTTTATCCCTTGTGATGATTTGGTATTATACCTTGTGATGATTTGCTATTATCCCTTGTGATGATTTGGTTTTATCCCATGTGGTGACTTGGTATTAACCCTTGTGATGATTTGCTATTATCCCATGTGATGACTTGGAATTAGTCAGACCTTGTGATGACTTGGAATTAGTCAGACCTTGTGATGACTTGGAATTAGTCTGTCCCTGCAGGTGTCTCAAGCCCCGAGTTTACAAAGCCAATATCCTCACTCTCAATACTTATATACTTGGCATTTTACATCTGCCTTTACTAGTCAACTGTCTTACACTGTCAGTACTTCCCAATGTCAGCCCCATCTGTCTGTCTGTCTGTCTGTCTGTCTGTCTGTCTGTCTGTCTGTCTGTCTGTCTGTCTCTCTCTCTCTCTCTCTCTCTCTCTCTCTCTCTCTCTCTCTCTCTCTCTCTCTCTCTCTCTCTCTCTCTCTCTCTCTGGCTCTCGCCTCTTTAAACACACAGAATATTCCCCCTACAAATGCTTTTTTTCGGGGGAGTGGGGAGGGAATTGAAGGGAAGAGGAGGGAAGGGGAGGGGAGGGGAGGGGAGGGGGAGGGAAATGAAGGGGAGGGAATTGAAGGGGAGGGAATTGAAGGGAAGGGAAGATGAGAGAAGGGAAATGATTGAGAAAGGAGACATAGACACAGTGATAGACTTAGGAGGAATTATAGGCCTTTATAGTTACAATTATAGACATCAGCACAATTATAAACATTTGGTCACAACTGTGGACAAAAGGCACAATTATAGTCATTTATAGACACAGTTATAGATTTTAGCTTAATTTTAGACACTTATAGACGCAGTTATAGGCATAGGCACGATTATAGACATTTAAAGGACCAATTAAAGACATAGTCACAATTAAATATTTAGCCTAATTATAGGATTTCACCCGTTGGCCCGCGGGGGTCAACGCCCCCTCGGCCCGGTCTGAGACCAGGCTAATTAGTCTTGATATTCGTTACCCTGATATCTTGTCATCGGTATCGTTCGCTACCCTGCTAATTCGTTGTCTTTCTCGTTCGTTGTCCACCGTTCATTAATCAGACAGGTAATGAAGTTCTCCGTCACCTCGTTAAGTATAAACGAGGCACCAGTCAACACTCATTACAAAACTCTCGTTAAATAATGTTTAATATCCGGGTAAAGTTTGTGGGTCAGGAGTCCGTTCGTAATAGGGAGGTTTAGACTCTGTGTGTGTACTCGGCTGCGTCTATGTCTGGTATAGACAAGTTGACGAATTAGACACATGGAGATGACTTGTATAAAATACAAACACGATGGAAAAATAAACGCAAGTGCAGTAAAATGTGATCTTTTGTTGACAACGTTTCGCCCACATAGTGAACTTGATCATGTCACAAACATATCTACCTGGGTGTATGTATGTATAATGTTGGCCAAGACCGGGGTCCTGGCACGGGTCTTAATCTTGCGATGACCCGTCTCTGCCTCCCGATTTTTTTATGTTAGTGTCCAGGGTTTATTACCTGGTCCTCAGCAATGAGAGTCGCTACTCTCACCGCTGGGCAACGGCGACCAGTGCGCTCTGCCTCTCGAAGGAGAAAGGTTTCTGCAATGTTGCAACGTATGCTGCTGAAGCAGTGTTCTGGTCGTTCATCTGGTGCGTCTCATAAGCAACAACACTAAATGTACTCCTAACTGTGGACACTAGCGAGGAGGAGGATATGTCGTTATCACAGGTAACAGCTTGTCTGGTTCGTTGACTCCATGGTACACTAGTGTGGCCGCAGTCATCTCTGGGTCCTCTTAGGGAGGGAATATCAGTGGTAGTTGCCTGCAGAGTGTCTCAGTAACTTGGCACTCCAGGAGATAGTGTGTTAGGGGGCGCTGGACGACGTGCTGGCAGTACTGGCACATCTCAGCCTTGTCTACCATCATCTGGGCTGTGGGAAAGCCCAAACGAAGCCGATGGATGGCGATACACTGCGCTCTGGACCAGCTTCTATCATATGGAGGGGGTTCTTCCGGAGTCGATGCTCGGTACCACTGTTGAGATGGGGTATCACCTAAGACCTCCCCCATAAGTTTCATGGCTCTGGCAGCCACCAGTTTGGTCTGTCGTAGGCTGATGGGGACAGTAATCCCAACATGTGGATAGTCTGTGGCTGCCTTGGCTGCATCATCTGCCGCCTCATTTCCCTGGATGCCAGCATGGCTGGGGATCCAGTTCAATGTCGATCTGTTACACTGAACTTCTAAGGCTGTCATTATGCTCAGGATCGATGTGATGAGGTGAACATTGTCCTGTGGTTGAGGATGGGAGAGGGCATTGATTGCAGAGGTGGAATCAACATGTATGACAGGTCAGAGTCGATGTCGTAGGACATGTGACAATGCCTGCTGAATCGCCACCAGCTCAGCTTGAAGGATCGTGCAGTGGTCAGGGAGTCTGGCGACTCCTTGTGTGTGACCATTGTGGTACAGTCCAGCTGCTGCTCTCTTCCTGTCAGGGTCGACAGAACCAGCTGTGAAATACACTGCACATGTGCCTCCCTCTGCCAGTGCCATGCTTGTCTCAGCATGATTGCTGAGGGTGTCTTGACTGCAGAGACGCTTAGAGGTACGTAGTTGCACGACGCAAACATCGGCTGGATCTGGGCGCCAGGGAGGTGGTGGATGATACCCAGCAACAGAAAGGTCACAACTCTTCTCAAGGAGTAGTTGTATAGGCAGCAGCTTCTGCCCAGCAACACAAAACGAGGAGTAGTCCGTGAAGAGTGTGGGATCTTGTGTCATGGTTGTGAATATCCGTCTTCTTAGTGGGGTACCTTGCTGCCGGTGCAGAATCGTGGCTACTTTGCAGGCGTTTATGTATCTTATTCTATCAGCCAGGGAAGGAAGCCGGGCCTCAGATCTGAGACATACTGTGTTGGTCCAGATGGGGGCCCCAAGCGTAGTTCTTATCGCCTGGTTTTGTACGACCTCCACCCTTTGCCTGCTCTGCGGGAAGAGATGAGCTAACGCCGGTGCACCATAGTCAATGAGCGAGCGTATAGCTTGTATATAGTACAAACGAAGTACATCTTTGCTTGCCCCTGCACGGTGCCTCGTCATGGCTCTCATGGCGTTGAGTCTGAGTAGAGCACGTGACCTGACATACTCGGCCTGTTTCTGAAAGGTCAGCTTTTCATCAATGTAGATTCCCAAATACAGGTAGGAGCCTGTCCACTCATGTTCTATATCCTGAATACGTAATCTATTCACAGGATCTGGTCCTTTGAACATCATTGCAAGATATTTCTCGGCCGAGATCTTGAGGCCTAGTTCCTTGCAAGACTGCGTAATTAGGTCCAAAGCTCTCTGAGTTTGTCTCTCCAAATTGCCTTTCCCATTCACTACGAGTGCAAGGTCATCAGCATAGCTGAGGAGCTGTGTACCACTGTGAAAGGGAAGGCTCACAAGTTCCTGCATAAGGACGTTAAACAGGGTAGGACTGAGCACACCTTGTGGCGTGCCGTTTTCCAGGGTTTTAAAGGAAGAGTAGTGTCCTTGAAAGCTGACACAGGCCTGCCTGCCCCTAAGGTAGGACTCTATCCGGCCAGGAGGCGTCCTTTGATCCCTTTCCGAGCTAGTATTGCTAGAATTGCTGTGGGGCTGGCTAGCTCAAATGCTTTCTCAAGGTCGAGGTGGACGACGATACTAGATTTTTTGTTACTATCAGCAATCTGGCTTAGTAGAGTGGTTATGCACTCTGCTGTACCCACTCCTTTGGTGAAGCCAAATATGTGATGGTGAGGGGGGGGTCCAAGTTTCCATAGGAGGCGGTTTAACACCATCCTCTCAGCAGTCTTGGCTAAACAGCTGGTCAGCGATATCGGTCTCATACTGCCTGGGTCCTTGGGCTATGGAATTGGTACAATGGTAGCCTTCTTCCAAGCTGCTGGGAGTGTCAGGGACCTCCACGACTTGTTAATGAGGTCTAGTATGGCCTCCCATCCACTCTGACCAGCCCGTGCAATCATGGAGTACGTAACACCATCGATGCCCGGGGCAGTGTCACCTGTGTTCTTAATGGCACGTCGGAGTTCCAAGTCAGTGAGGTCTTCATCAGTCACATCTTCTGACTCACATGCAGCTTGTATTGTTAACTGGCGTTGTGGCAGAAGATCCGTCAGTATATTCCGGATGTCCTGTGGGAGCTGAGTGGAGGCTCCCTTGGAAGTGAAAAGTTCCACTAGTTTCTCAGCTTCCTGGGATGGGTTCGGGTGTGCTGGTGGCCTCGGCTTGCTCTTGCCAGTTGCTATGTTGAGCATGCCCCATATCTCAGACAAGGTGGTGTGATGCCCGAATGTTGAGCACCACTCCAGCCATTTCTCAGTTTTTACTCTGAGAGAGAGACTGCGGGCATGCTGCACAATGGCTCTCAGAGTATTCCTGTTCTCTGTCGTAGGGTTACGCCTGTATAGCTTCCTAAAAGAGTTGATGCGGTGGTTCTGCTCCCGCACCTCGTCGTTGTAGAACCACCAGTCTCTTTTGTGAGTGCATCCTGCGGACTTCTTTGGAATTGCGCACTCTGCTGCCTGGATGAGAACAGTGATTAGCTCCTGTTCAGCCGTATCACAGTCTTCAGATAGAGAGTATGTGGACCACCAGTCATGAAGATAATCCTGGAACACCTTCCAGTTGGCCCTCTTTACGTCCCATCTAGGAGGCAGCACAACTGTGGGAGGCCTGTTGATGTTGAAGGTGGTGATCACTGCAAAGTGGTCACTGACAAGGTGAGGATGAGTTTCCCATGTGGCTCCTGCTGTGAGTTGTCTTGACCCGAAGGTAAGGTCGAGGCAGCCACCCAACAGGTGTGTGGGGTCTCCATTGTTTAGCAACTTTACCTCTGGAATATCGTGTAGGAGCATTGTTATGTGTCTGCCAGCAGCATTGGTTGCTGAGTGAAAGTGCAGCATTGGGTGATGTGCGTTGAAATCTCCACCCACAATAATACACTCAGTGCGTGCTAGTGCGAGGAGCTCTGCAATGTCGAGGGTGTCTCTTGGGTTCTTGTAGATGTTATAGATGGTAATGGGCGCCCCAGGTATGTGCACAAGGATGGCCTATACCTCGACATCCTCCCCACAGTCCACAGGGTTGGCTATAACCTCGTGAGGTATTGTATTGGATACAAATACAGCTGTGCCTCTGCAGTGAACGCCCGGGTCCATGTGCCGAAAATACCCAGCAAAACCGGGTAGTCTTGGGCAGATAGTCGGGACAGTCAGGGTTTCTTGTAGCAAGACGATGTCGACCCGATCCTGAATTACTGTCTCCAGCAAGAGGTGCTGTTTGCCCCTCAGGCCCTGAATGTTCCATTGTAGGACCTTGAGGGTGTGATTTGGTACCGAGGTTATTCCATCGCTGTTGTTTCCTGAGCTGGGGACTGAGCCCTGCCCGCTCTGAGAACCTGCAAATTCATGGTGTCCACCGTCTCCTCCTCGGTCAGTAAGCACACTCTCAGGAGCATACTGACCATCTAGTTCTAGTGGAATACGCTCCGCTGTTCCGTGGAGTTGATTATGTTGCAAATAATATCCGTGAACACCTTGATGAGTGCTACGAGATCCTCCCTGGTGAGGGCCTGCTTTGGCGCTGGGTTCGAAGCTGTTGTGGTCTGTACGGACTGCTGAGGGTTGGATTTCTTTATTGTATGCGCCGTGGTCTGTTGCTGTATACCAGGTTGGGTAGCCGGGATCTGCTGGTGAGGTGCCAGGGGAACCTGCAAAGCGACTGTGAAGGGTAAGGAGTGCCTGCGTTGTCGTGTTATGGCCGGTGGGGGCTCGTTTAGTGCCGTCTTCTGATCACGTTGACGAGATGTTCCCCGTTGACGCCTCTTGTTCCTCTTGTTTTTGTTTCTTCGTTGAGGAAGGGGGACAGGAGGCTCCTGACCATGACGCCTGGTTGTGGCTTCGAGTGTTGGGAATTCCTAGGCATTGAGTTGGGTTACCTGATGAGAGGTCTGCGGTATGGCAGGGTTCTCTGCATCCATCGTCTGCTGAGAGTGATGATCTGTCGTAGCCTGCTGCCGAGTTTTTGACATCTTCCAGGCTCCTTGAATTCTGGTGAGCCTCTCCGGGCATCGAGGATTCCAGGCATGGTGTTTCTGCCTGCAGTTCGGGCATTGTGGAGTGGGTGGCGATGCATTCTTCAGCTTGGTGATGCATTCCTGTTGGCTGCAGACACCGCAGATTACTCTGTTCGGACAGAGTGCACCCAGGTGTCGTAACGCTGACACTTGAAACAGCGAACTGGTTCTGCCGTGAAGGTCCTGACATAGTACCTGCCCCAAGAACCGAGGTCCAGCTGGGATGGCAGCGGTCCTACATGCTGTATGAGGACCTGCCGGGTTGGTGCATTGCCTGCCGACTTTGCCTTGAGACGTTGAACTGACACCACACTGGGGTGAGCTGCTACTGCCTCGATGGGCATTCTCAGCGGGTATCGCATTGTAACCATTCATCACACACATTTTATTAGCTTTCATTCTCTGCGCGACATGTAAATCGTCCAAGTATGACCGAAACGTCGTCGTAAACTTCTCCTATGTGTGGGTTGTTTGTGTATTGTTCTAGTCACAGTATTGTGACTTTTTCGTCCGTGCACCCGTAGTTGGGTTGGTAGCTTACTTAGCTCACACACACTAAGGTCCGTGGCTCGATCCCCGGTACGAGTGGAAATATTAGGATGTGTTTCCTTAAGACACCTGCTGTCCATGTTCACTTAGCAGTAAAATAGGTACCCGGGTGTTAGTGGACTAGTGTGGGTGGCATCCTGGGACAAAACTGACCTAATTTGCCCGAAATGCTCTGAGAGCATAACAAGCGGCTTTCTATATAGTAGTATGTCACTGATGTCAGCTATGGTCTGTATACCTTGTACATGTACTGGTATACCTTGTACATGTACTTGTATACCTTGTACATGTACTTGTATACCTTGTACATGTACTGGTATACCTTGTACATGTACTTGTATACCTTGTACATGTACTTGTATACCTTGTACATGTACTTGTATACCTTGTACATGTACTTGTATACCTTGTACATGTACTTGTATACCTTGTACATGTACTTGTATACCTTGTACATGTACTTGTATACATTGTACATGTACTTGTATACCTTGTACATGTACTTGTATACCTTGTACATGTACTTGTATACCTTGTACATGTACTTGTATACCTTGTACATGTACTTGTATACCTTGTACATGTACTTGTATACCTTGTACATGTACTTGTATACCTTGTACATGTACTTGTATACCTTGTACATGTACTTGTATACCTTGTACATGTACTTGTATACCTTGTACATGTACTTGTATACCTTGTACATGTACTGGTATACCTTGTACATGTACTTGTATACCTTGTACCTGATATAAACCTTGGTAATAAATACCGACTACTTGGTTTAGTAAAACACGCAAGCACACACAAAGATATATGTTTTAGAAAACGTTTCGGTCCTGGGACCTTGATCACTTCTAACATACAGAGGTTGAAAGACAGTATATATAAGCGGAGAGTGAGGTGTGAGTGACACATGGTGACCTGAAAAAATGCCATATTGGGAAGAGATTTAGGGAAACCAGTTAGCCGGACTTGAGTCCTGGAGGTGGGAGGTACAATGCCTGCACACTAAATGAGGGGTTTAGTATATTGGCTGTTTAGAGTGACATCTAAACTGTCGTATCTGCGCGTCTCTGCCAAGACAGTCATAGTGTGAATAATGGTGAAAGTATTTTTTTCTGGGTCACCAGTGAGTTATATATATATATATATATATATATATATATATATATATATATATATATATATATATATATATATATATATATATATATATATATATATGCAATAAGGTCACAGTAAACAGGTGATTTCAGAATATGCAAAACAACTACTGTGAAAGAATAGAGAAATTCCAAGCGCTTTCGTGACTTCTCACATTATCAGTGGTTGTTTTGCATATATATATATATATATATATATATATATATATATATATATTGTAGCTATCCTCCACTTCCTCGAATCAAACCTAATTACCTCCAACTCCTTAGACGTTGTACAACCCATACAGGCCTAGCGCATCCCCACGAACACAAAGTATTCAAAATTCCTCAGACCAGATAGTAAGTTAATTGTCTTCTGTCATATTCATTGTATAGTTCACATCTTCTGTCATATTCATTGCATAGTTCACATCTTCTGTCATATTCATTGCATAGTTCACATCTTCTGTCATATTCATTGCATAGTTCACATCTTCTGTAATATTCATTGCATAGTTCACATCTTCTGTCATATTCATTGCATAGTTCACATCTTCTGTCATATTCCTTGTGTAGTTCTCATCTTCTGTCATATTCCTTGTATAGTTCTCATCTTCTGTCATATTCCTTGTATAGTTCTCATCTTCTGTCATATTCCTTGTGTAGTTCTCATCTTCTGTCATATTCCTTGTATAGTTCACATCTTCTGTCATATTCCTTGTATAGTTCACATCTTCTGTCATATTCCTTGTATAGTTCTCATCTTCTGTCATATTCCTTGTATAGTTCTCATCTTCTGTCATATTCCTTATGTAGTTCTCATCTTCTGTCATATTCCTTGTATAGTTCACATCTTCTGTCATATTCCTTGTATAGTTCTCATCTTCTGTCATATTCCTTGCATATTTCTCATCTTCTGTCATATTCCTTGTATAGTTCTCATCTTCTGTCATATTCCTTGTATAGTTCTCATCTTCTGTCATATTCCTTGTATAGTTCTCATCTTCTGTCATATTCCTTGTATAGTTCTCATCTTCTGTCATATTCATTGCATAGTTCACATCTTCTGTCATATTCCTTGTGTAGTTCTCATCTTCTGTCATATTCCTTGTATAGTTCACATCTTCTGTCATATTCCTTGTATAGTTCTCATCTTCTGTCATATTCCTTGTATAGTTCACATCTTCTGTCATATTCCTTGTATAGTTCGCATCTTCTGTCATATTCCTTGTATAGTTCACATCTTCTGTCATATTCCTTGTGTAGTTCACATCTTCTGTCATATTCCTTGTATAGTTCACATCTTCTGTCATATTCCTTGTGTAGTTCACATCTTCTGTCATATTCCTTGTGTAGTTCACATCTTCTGTCATATTCCTTGTATAGTTCTCATCTTCTGTCATATTCCTTGTATAGTTCTCATCTTCTGTCATATTCCTTGTATAGTTCTCATCTTCTGTCATATTCCTTGTATAGTTCTCATCTTCTGTCATATTCCTTGTATAGTTCTCATCTTCTGTCATATTCCTTGTATAGTTCACATCTTCTGTCATATTCCTTGTATAGTTCGCATCTTCTGTCATATTCCTTGTATAGTTCACATCTTCTGTCATATTCCTTGTGTAGTTCACATCTTCTGTCATATTCCTTGTGTAGTTCACATCTTCTGTCATATTCCTTGTATAGTTCTCATCTTCTGTCATATTCCCTGTATAGTTCTCATCTTCTGTCATATTCCTTGTATAGTTCACATCTTCTGTCATATTCCTTGTATAGTTCTCATCTTCTGTCATATTCCCTGTATAGTTCTCATCTTCTGTCATATTCCTTGTATAGTTCTCATCTTCTGTCATATTCCTTGTATAGTTCTCATCTTCTGTCATATTCCCTGTATAGTTCTCATCTTCTGTCATATTCCTTGTATAGTTCACATCTTCTGTCATATTCCCTGTATAGTTCTCATCTTCTGTCATATTCCTTGTGTAGTTCACATCTTCTGTCATATTCCTTGTATAGTTCTCATCTTCTGTCATATTCCCTGTATAGTTCTCATCTTCTGTCATATTCCTTGTATAGTTCACATCTTCTGTCATATTCCTTGTATAGTTCACATCTTCTGTCATATTCCTTGTGTAGTTCACATCTTGTCATATTCCTTGTATAGTTCTCATCTTGTGTCATATTCCTTGTATAGTTCTCATCTTGTCATATTCCTTGTATAGTTCACATCTTCTGTCATATTCCTTGTATAGTTCTCATCTGTCATATTCCTTGTATAGTTCTCATCTTCTGTCATATTCCTTGTATAGTTCACATCTTCTGTCATATTCCTTGTGTAGTTCACATCTTCTGTCATATTCCTTGTATAGTTCTCATCTTCTGTCATATTCCTTGAATAGTTCTCATCTTCTGTCATATTCCTTGTATAGTTCTCATCTTCTGTCATATTTCAATCTCGAAGCCAAAGAAAAATCTATATAACAAATGCTAATACCTTAAGTGCAATAGAAATATTACTGATTTTTTGCAGAATAAACCAAAATTGGCCAAAATTTAACTTCATTCGAAATACTTCATAAGTGTTGGTCTGAATTGTCGCAATTAACGTAAAAATGCGTAAAAATTTTCGATTGCGTGAAATTTTAAATTAATATTTAAATCTCAGATGCGAAATCGAAGATTTTATTTTCAATAGATATAAACGACTCACCACCAAATATGTAAAGAATATTAATCAACATCATGAATAATATAACTAAACAAATGTATATAACGGAAAAGAGAGGTGAGAGAAGCGCACGGTAACTGTACTGATAACTATGATAACTGTACACTACTGATAACTATGATAACTGTACACTACTGATAACTATGATACCTGTACACTACTGATAACTTATGATAACTGTACACTACTGATAACTTATAACTGTACACTACTGATAACTTATAACTGTACACTACTGATAACTATGATAACTGTACACTACTGATAACTTATGATAACTGTACACTACTGATAACTATGATAACTGTACACTACTGATAACTTATGATAACTGTACACTACTGATAACTTATAACTGTACACTACTGATAACTTATAACTGTACACTACTGATAACTATGATAACTGTACACTACTGATAACTATGATAACTGTACACTGCTGATAACTTATGATAACTGTACACTGCTGATAACTATGATAACTGTACACTGCTGATAACTATGATAACTGTACACTGCTGATAACTTATGATAACTGTACACTACTGATAACTTATAACTGTACACTACTGATAACTTATGATAACTGTACACTGCTGATAACTAATGATAACTGTACACTACTGATAACTTATAACTGTACACTACTGATAACTTATGATAACTGTACACTACTGATAACTTATAACTGTACACTACTGATAACTTATAACTGTACACTACTGATAACTTATAACTGTACACTACTGATAACTTATAACTGTACACTACTGATAACTTATAACTGTACACTACTGATAACTTATGATAACTGTACACTGCTGATAACTTATGATAACTGTACACTACTGATAACTTATAACTGTACACTACTGATAACTTATAACTGTACACTACTGATAACTTATAACTGTACACTACTGATAACTTATAACTGTACACTACTGATAACTTATGATAACTGTACACTGCTGATAACTTATGATAACTGTACACTACTGATAACTTATAACTGTACACTACTGATAACTTATGATAACTGTACACTGCTGATAACTTATGGTAACTGTACACTACTGATAACTTATAACTGTACACTACTGATAACTTATGATAACTGTACACTGCTGATAACTTATGATAACTGTACACTGCTGATAACTAATGATAACTGTACACTACTGATAACTTATAACTGTACACTACTGATAACTGTACACTACTGATAACTGTACACTACTGATAACTGTACACTACTGATAACTGTACACTACTGATAACTGTACACTACTGATAACTTATGATAACTGTACACTACTGATAACTTATAACTGTACACTACTGATAACTGTACACTACTGATAACTAATGATAACTGTACACTACTGATAACTAATGATAACTGTACACTACTGATAACTTATGATAACTGTACACTACTGATAACTTATGATAACTGTACACTACTGATAACTTATGATAACTGTACACTACTGATAACTTATGATAACTGTACACTACTGATAACTTATGATAACTGTACACTACTGATAACTGTACACTACTGATAACTGTACACTACTGATAACTTATGATAACTGTACACTACTGATAACTTATGATAACTGTACACTACTGATAACTTATGATAACTGTACACTACTGATAACTTATGATAACTGTACACTACTGATAACTGTACACTACTGATAACTTATGATAACTGTACACTACTGATAACTTATGATAACTGTACACTGCTGATAACTTATGATAACTGTACACTGCTGATAACTTATGATAACTGTACACTGCTGATAACTAATGATAACTGTACACTGCTCATAACTTATGATAACTGTACACTGCTGATAACTTATGATAACTGTACACTGCTGATAACTCATGATAACTGTACACTGCTGATAACTTATGATAACTGTACACTACTGATAACTCATAACTGTACACTACTGATAACTTATGATAACTGTACACTACTGATAACTTTACACTGCTGATAACTAATGATAACTGTACACTACTGATAACTCATGATAACTGTACACTACTGATAACTAATGATAACTGTACACTACTGATAACTCATGATAACTGTACACTACTGATAACTAATGATAACTGTACACTACTGATAACTCATGATAACTGTACACTACTGATAACTTATGATAACTGTACACTACTGATAACTTATGATAACTGTACACTACTGATAACTTATGATAACTGTACACTACTGATAACTAATGATAACTGTACACTACTGATAACTCATGATAACTGTACACTACTGATAACTTATGATAACTGTACACTACTGATAACTATGATACCTGTACACTACTGATAACTGTACACTGCTGATAACTAATGATAACTTTACACTACTGATAACTCATGATAACTGTACACTACTGATAACTATGATAACTGTACACTGCTGATAACTATGATAACTGTACACTACTGATAACTCATGATAACTGTACACTACTGATAACTCATGATAACTGTACACTACTGATAACTATGATAACTGTACACTGCTGATAACTATGATAACTGTACACTACTGACAACTCATGATAACTAACGTTTCGCCTACTGTGTAGGCAATACGTTTCGGAAAAAAGTTGCCTAACTGTCGCCTATGTGCCTCACCTACCAACCTGTCGGTATTGTATACCATTCTTATATTCAACGCCTCAAATATTTCAATACTTTCACAAACCTTTAATGTTTTGGATTTTCAATTCCTTTCTTAAATGAAACACACACACTCACACACACACACATATATATATATATATATATATATATATATATATATATATATATATATATATATATATATATATATATAATTTTTATTTTATTTTATTATCACACTGGCCGATTCCCACCAAGGCAGGGTGGCCACCAAGGCAGGGTGGCCACCAAGGCAGGGTTGCCACCAAGGCAGGGTGGCCACCAAGGCAGGGTGGCCACCAAGGCAGGGTGGCCACCAAGGCAGGGTGGCCCGAAAAAGAAAAACTTTCACCATCATTCACTCCATCACTGTCTTGCCAGAAGGGTGCTTTACACTACAGTTTTTAAACTGCAACATTAACACCCCTCCTTCAGAGTGCAGGCACTGTACTTCCCATCTCCAGGACTCAAGTCCGGCCTGCCGGTTTCCCTGAATCCCTTCATAAATGTTACTTTGCTCGATGAACATCAAAATGGTATACAATACCGACAGGTTGTTAGGTAAGACACATATGCAACAGTTAGACATCTTTATTCCGAAACGTTTCACCTACACAGTAGGCTTCTTCAGTCGAATACAGAAAGTAGGCAGGAGCAGTAGAGATGTGAAGACGATGTAATCAGTCCATCACCCTGCACCTCTCCTTCCGACAGTATTTAAGTCTCCGCACTGTCGCTTGATCTTCAGATAGTTCTTGACTATGGAACTGAACTTCTCCAGGCCGAGGGACTGACAACCTCAAATTCTACGACTTTAAGGGTGATGGACTGATTACATCGTCTTCACATCTCTACTGCTCCTGCCTACTTTCTGTATTCGACTGAAGAAGCCTACTGTGTAGGCGAAACGTTTCGGAATAAAGATGTCTAACTGTTGCATATGTTACTTTGCTCACACTCCAACAGCACGTCAAGTATTAAAAACCATTTGTCTCCATTCACTCCTATCAAACACGCTCACGCATGCCTGCTGGAAGTCCAAGCCCCTCGCACACAAAACCTCCTTTACCCCCTCCCTCCAACCCTTCCTAGGCCGACCCCTACCCCGCCTTCCTTCCACTACAGACTGATACACTCTTGAAGTCATTCTGTTTCGCTCCATTCTCTCTACATGTCCAAACCACCTCAACAACCCTTCCTCAGCCCTCTGGACAACAGTTTTGGTAATCCCGCACCTCCTCCTAACTTCCAAACTACGAATTCTCTGCATTATATTCACACCACACATTGCCCTCAGACATGACATCTCCACTGCCTCCAGCCTTCTCCTCGCTGCAACATTCATCACCCATGCTTCACACCCATATAAGAGCGTTGGTAAAACTATACTCTCATACATTCCCCTCTTTGCCTCCAAGGACAAAGTTCTTTGTCTCCACAGACTCCTAAGTGCACCACTCACTCTTTTTCCCTCATCAATTCTATGATTCACCTCATCTTTCATAGACCCATCCGCTGACACGTCCACTCCCAAATATCTGAATACGTTCACCTCCTCCATACTCTCTCCCTCCAATCTGATATTCAATCTTTCATCACCTAATCTTTTTGTTATCCTCATAACCTTACTCTTTCCTGTATTCACCTTTAATTTTCTTCTTTTGCACACCCTACCAAATTCATCCACCAATCTCTGCAGCTTCTCTTCAGAATCTCCCAAGAGCACAGTGTCATCAGCAAAGAGCAGCTGTGACAACTCCCACTTTGTGTGTGATTCTTTATCTTTTAACTCCACGCCTCTTGCCAAGACCCTCGCATTTACTTCTCTTACAACCCCATCTATAAATATATTAAACAACCACGGTGACATCACACATCCTTGTCTAAGGCCTACTTTTACTGGGAAAAAATTTCCCTCTTTCCTACATACTCTAACTTGAGCCTCACTATCCTCGTAAAAACTCTTCACTGCTTTCAGTAACCTACCTCCTACACCATACACTTGCAACATCTGCCACATTGCCCCCCTATCCTTTTGTATATATATATATATACAAAACCACTGTGAAAGAATAGAGAAATTCCAAGCACTTTCGTGACTACTCACATTATCAAGGAACAATTGTTCCTTGATAATGTGAGAAGTCACGAAAGCGCTTGGAATTTCTCTATTCTTTCACAGTGGTTCTTTTGCATATTCTGAAATCACCTGTTTACTGTGATCTTATTGCGCATATATATATATATATATATATATATATATATATATATATATATATATATATATATATATGTATATATAATCAATAAAATCACGAAACAAGTGATTTTAAATCATTTACCAAGCTGCGGCAGGCCAGTATTCGACCCAACGAACATTGTCGCACCTCCAGACACAACATACGTGTCACCTTTACCACTGAGCCAGCGACCCTTCAAAAACAACACTGTGACTAGCCGGAGAATCGAACCCGTGTTGTTTCAGCCCGCCTCATGGTGAGCAAAAATTCCCGACGCTCTAACCCACTGGACCATACAATCCTACAAAGATCAAGCACCCAGCAGAGCTAGTTGTTATACCGTGATCCGAGGACATACGATGGTGTGGATGCCTCAGAGCTAATTTCATTGTACTCCCTGTTTGGTGTACTAGCCTCCACAAGCAGTATATGTAGTATTGTAACCACGAACGAGTGGTATTTAATCAACAACACTGCCACTGTATGGTCCAGTGGGTTAGAGCATCGTGAATTTTTGCTCACCAAGAGGCCGGCTAAAACAACACTGGTTCAATTCCCCGGCTAGTCGCAGTGTTGTTAATGATTAAATACCACTCGTTTGTGATTACAATACATGTGTGTGTGTGTGTGTGTGTGTGTGTGTGTGTGTGTGTGTGTGTGTGTGTGTGTGTGTGTGTGTGTGTGTGTGTGTGTGTGTACTCGCCTAGTTGTACTCACCTAGTTTAGGTTGCGGGGGTCGAGTCCGAGCTCCTGGCCCCGCCTCTTCACTGATCGCTACTAGATGTGTGTATGTGTGTGTGTGTGTGTGTGTGTCTGCTCACCTATTTGTGGTTGCAGGGGTCGAGTCCTAGCTCCTGGCTCCTGTGTGTGTGTGTGTGTGTGTGTGTGTGTGTGTGTGTGTGTGTGTGTGTGTGTGTGTGTGTGTGTGTCCTGTATATACAGAACAACCACTGTGAAAAAAACAGTGAAATTCCAAGTGCTTTGGTGACTTTTCATATTATGTGGGTTCTAAGAGAGATTTTGGGTGAAGCAATACTCGTTGGATGTCTTGGTAGCATATAATAAGGCGAGAAGTGACAAGCCCAGATGCCAATCTTTGTCCAGTCTGTAGGTCTACAGTTATTGAGGGGCAGATGCCTGAGGCAGGCGTTTCACAAGAGCAGGACTCGTGACATCGTAGCTAGCCAGGGAGCAACTCTATACTAACGGTTTAACAGTATACTGTGCAGTACATAGTACTACTGGCAGCTCGGCCACATTGACGTATGGCGTCCTGACGTACACAATGGACTGAAGCAGGCTAGGTGACTGGCTTAGGCTGGCTTGGACCACTGGCTTAACTGGCTTGGCTTAATTTGCAAACCCAGTTTAACAGTATACTACACAGTACCACTGACACATCAAGGAACTATAAAAATAAAATATCAATGGGTAAGGAGGGAGGCCCATCGGCAATACGAGAATGGCATAGAATCAAAAGTCAAATCTGAGTCGAAGCTGATGCACCAGAGGAAAACAATAGCCAAGGATCAGGAAATCAGGATGATACAATAATAGGCCGTATGATTCATTCAGAGGAGGATACCAATGAACTCCAGGAGGATTTGGACAAGTTAACGTCTTTGTCTGAAAAGTGGCAGATGAAGTTCAATGTGGACAAGTATAAAATACTAGTCCTTGCCTAAGTGTGCGCAATAAGACTAACAGATTACTGGGATTTATTCAGGACGTACAGATAACAGTACAAAAGTTATTTTACAGCTCTATATACATCACTAATAAGGCCTCATTTGGATTATACCGCTCGACTGAGGAAGCCTACTGTGTAGGCGATACTTTTCGAAATAAAGATACCTAACCGTTGCATATGTGTCTAACCTAACAACCTGTCGGTACTGCGTAACATTTATGTACGAGTTCCTGGTTAACAAACTTCCAGTTAGCTAATTTTCGGCCTGAAACTCTCTCCTCATCAATTTCGTCTGAGAGGACCGTTCTACTATCGATCCCTGAATAAGATGCAATCAACTTTCTCTGGCTTCTCTTTAATCATGAATGTAATGGAAGCCTCACATAGGCTCCCTAATAGCCTTACATAGCCTCCCTGATAGCCTCACATAGCCTCCCTGATAGCCGGCTGTCGTAGCCTCCTGAACCTGCTTAAAACTATCGCCCATTTTTCTTGGGGAGATGATAGACTCCGCCTTTTGTAATCAGCTAAATAATGTAGAACTTAGCCGACTAGTTGATAACTAAGATACCGATGCAACAGTCAGGTATCTTTATTCCGGAACGTTTCGCCTACACAGTAGGCTTCATCAGTCGAATACAGAACGATATCTTGGTACAGAAAAAACCTTCGATCACTTTTTCAAGTGAGAAGGGATGGATTTGAGAGGGACGTTGCCCTCACAGTGGTGACCTTTCTTCTACTAGTGAACTACATCTCACCTTCCGACAGTATATAACTCTCCATACTGCTACTTAAAGTTCACACTGTTCCAGACTATGGAGCAGAACTCTTCTCCAGGCTGAGGGACTGACCACCTCAAAACTCCGTCTTCAAGGGTGATGGATTGATTACATCGTCTTCACATCTCTACTGCTTCTGCTAACTCTTCTGAAGACGCCTACTGTGTAGGCGAAACATTTCGGAATAAAGATACCTAACTGTTGCATATATATCTTATCAAGACAGCAATGCCTATAAATCCCAGTAATAAGGCAGATTGAACATTAAAATGGTATAAAATACCGACAGGTATTTTATACCATTTTAATGTTCAATCTGTCAGACACTGCAACACAAGGGTATCTTGGTACAGACCTGCAATCAACTTCGACAACTTTCACTAGTGAGAACGGCTGGATTTGAGAGGGACCTGACCTTTCAACATCTGAGTTCTTACCTCTCCTAGTGGCCTACGTCTCACCTCTTGGCGCTATAAAAGCTCCATCCTGTCACTTCATCTCCATATTGTTTCATACTATGGAACAATGCTCTTCTCCAGACTGAGGGACTGACCACCTCAAAACTTTAAGGGTGATGGACTGATTACATCGTCTTCAAGTATCTTCTGCTTCTATCAACTTTTCTGTACTCGACTGAAGAAGCCTACTGTGTAGGCGAAACGTTTCGAAATAGATACCTAACTGTTGCATATGTGTCTTACCTAACAACCGACATGTTGATAAATTAGACACATGTGCAACTCTTGGGTATCTTTATTGAGGAAACGTTTCGCCACACAGTGGCTTCATCAGTCCATACAAAGGAGAATGGTGGAGAACAGGACTTTGAGGTAATCAATCCCTCAGATGGGGGACTCCTGTTCTTCACCATTCTCCTTTGTATGGACTGATGAAGTCACTGTGTGGCGAAACGTTTCCTCAGTCAAGATACCCAAGAGTTGCACATGTGTCTAATTTATCACCTAGCATTACCGACACGTATTGTCACAGTACGTCAGAAGGGCGTTATAATTATTGTAGCCCGCTCTCTGACAGCCCAATGGTAGCTAAGACAGCCGAAAGAGACCCCCTAGACCCCAGGTTGCTGGGGTCTGAGCTGTCGACGAGAAAGATGAGTACCCATGATTGAGTACTCAGGATGGGGTACCCCAACTGTAATTTCAATTGTATACCCACACTAACCCCTTCCTCCGCTAACACCCCTACCTATTGTACACCCCTACCCATTGTACACCCCTACTCACTGCACACCCCTACCCTTTGCACACCCCCACCCATTATACACCCCTACCCATTGTACACCCCTACCCATTGCACACCCCTACCCTTTGCACACTCCTACCCATTGTACACCCCACCCATTGTACACCACTACCCATTGTACACCCCTACCCATTGTACACCACTTCCCATTGCACACCCCTACCCATTGTACTCCCCTACCCTTTGCACACCCCTACCCATTGTACACCCCACCCATTGTACACCACTACCCATTGTACACCCCTACCCATTGTACACCTCTTCCCATTGCACACCCCTACCCATTGTACACCTCTTCCCATTGTACACCCCACCCATTGTACACCACTACCCATTGTACACCCCTACCCATTATACACCTCTTCCCATTGTACACTCCTACCCATTATACACCTCTTCCCATTGTACACTCCTACCCATTGTACACCCCTACCAATTGTACACCCCTACCCATTGTACACCTCTTCCCATTGCACACCCCTACCCATTGTACATCCCTACCTATTATACACCCCTTCCCATTGCACACCCCTCCCATTGTACACCCTTCCCTATTATACACCCCTCTCCACATAGCAGTAATAGTTGATAAATTAGACACATACACAACTCTTGGGAATCTTCATTGAGGAAACGTTTCGCCACACAGTGGCTTCATCAGTCCATACGTAGGAGAAACTTGAAGAATAGGAGGAGAATGAGGTAATCAGTCCCTCAACCTTGAGTCGATGTGTTCAGTCCATCAATCTTGAATAGAAACGTTTCCTCAATGAAGATTCCCAAGAGTTGTGTATGTGTCTAATTTATCAACATGTCGGTTCTCTGAACCATTCATCTACAGCAGTAATAGTGTACTTACTAAGAACGGTCATGGGAGATGTGGAAGCCTCAGTGCGGAAGCTGGGATGTTCGGCGATAACCTCACAGCGGTACTGACCAGAGGCTGACACTGCCAGTCTTGTTAGTGACAGTGTCACTCGTTGCTCGTTACGGAACACCTCCTGGAAAGACAAACACACTCGTTAAACGTCAAGTAAAAAGAATTGTGTTGTGACGAATAGGTAAAACTGGTTAATTAACATAAGCTCGTTTAAAATTAAGTCCTTTCTAAAATTTTCTCTTATACGTTTAAAGATATATTTTTTTTCATTCATGTTAATGTAAAATTTAATAATTTTTGTACCAAAAGAACCTTAGAAAACTTACCTGCCCTTATTATAACAAACGCAATATAGTTTAGCCTAATCCAACTAAATATATTTTAGATTTGTTTACAATAATTTAGTACTAAACAAACACAATCAAATATATTTTTTTCGTTAGGTTCAGAATTATTTTTGCGAAATTATTTCATACACAAATTTTTGCTCATCTTATTCGGCAACAAGAGCGTTGCTATTTAAGCCAAATTCACAATTTTACTTATTCGGCATATATATATATATATATATATATATATATATATATATATATATATATATATATATATATATATATATATAAATATATATATATATATATATATATCGTGCCGAATAGGCAGAATTTGCGATCTTGGCTTAAATATCAACGTTCATCTTGCCATATAGGACAAGTGAAAATTTGTGTATGCAATAATTTCTCCAAAATCATTCTGAACCTAACGAAAAAAATATATTTCACTGTGTTTGTTTAGTATTAAATTATTGTAAACAAATTTAAAATATATTTAGTTGGGTTAGGCTAAACTATATTGCGTTTGTTATAATAAGGTCAGGTAAGTTTTCTAAGGTTCTTTTGGTACAAAAATTTTTAAATTTTACATTAACATGAATGGAAAAAATATATCTTTAAACGTATAAGAGAAAATTTTAGAAAGGACTTAATTTTAAACGAGTTCTTGCTAATTGACCAGTTTTACATATTCGGCACGACATATATATATATATATATATATATATATATATATATATATATATATATATATATATATAATATGTGTGTGAGTTTGTGTACTCACTTAATTGTGGTTGCAGGGGTCGAGACTCAACTCCTGGCCCCGCCTCTTCACTGAGTGCTACTAGGTACCTCATCTTAAAGCTATGTATGGTTCCTGCCTCCACTACATCACTTGCTAGGCTATTCCACTTCCTGAGTACACTATGACTGAAGAAATACTTCCTAACATCCCTTTGATTCATCTGACTCTTCAACTTCCAACTGTTTCCCCTTGTTGCTGTGTCGCATCTCTGGAACATCCTGTCTCTGTCCACTTTATCTATTCCACGCAGTGTTTTGTATGTCGTTATCATGTCTCCCCTGACCTTCCTGTCCTCCAGTGTCGTCAGGCCGATTTCCCTTAACCTTTCTTCATAGGACATTCCCCTTAGCTCTGGAACTAACCTTGTCGCAAACCTTTGCACTTTCTCTAATTTCTTGACGTGCTTGATCAAGTACGGGTTCCAAACAGGTGCTGCATACTCCAGTATGGGCCTGACGTGCACGGTGCATAGTTTCTTGAACGATTCCTTAATAAGGTATCGGAACGCTATTCTCATGTTTGCCAGGCGCCCATATGCTGCAGCAGTTATCTGGTTGATGTGTGCTTCCGGAGACGCAATCAACCCACCCCTCTCTCTCGTGTCTTACTTCTGTTATTTTATCATAAAACTCCAGAAGGTTTGTGACACAGGATTTGCCTTCCATGAATCCGTGCTGGTTGGCGTTTATACTCTTGTTCCGTTCCAGGTGCTCCACCACTCTCCTCCTGATAATCTTCTCCATAACTTTGCATACTATACACGTCAGTGACACTGGTCTATAGTTTAGTGCCTCTTTTCTGTGTACTCAGTTGTACGCACCTAGTTGAGGTTGCAGGGGTCGAGTCCTAGCTCCTGGCCCCGCCTCTTCACTGGTCGCTACTAGGTCACTCTTCCTGAACCGTGAGCTTTATCATACCTCTGCTTAAAGCTATGTATGGATCCTGCCTCCACTACATCGCTTCCCAAACTATTCCACTTACTGACTACTCTGTGGCTGAAGAAATACTTCCTAACATCCCTGTGATTCATCTGAGTCTTCAACTTCCAACTGTGTCCCCTTGTTGCTGTGTCCCATCTGTGTGTGTGTGTGTGTGTGTGTGTAAATATTTAATGTGACAATACAAAGCCTGACAAGAAGTAAGACTAGTCGTTAATTAAGCTTTAAAACAAACACATATAATAACACTCTTCACTGATTAATAACTAGAACTAAGCCAAGTGTCAACAGTGTCAAGGTTGTGTCATGATAAGATAAAAGATAAGATAAGATTTCGTTCGGATTTTTAACCCCGGAGGGTTAGCCACCCAGGATAACCCAAGAAAGTCAGTGCGTCATCGAGGTCCGTCTAACTTATTTCCATTGGGGTCCTTAATCTTGTCCCCCAGGATGCGACCCACACCAGGCTACTAACACCCAGGTACCTATTTGCTGCTAGGTGAACAGGACAACAGGTGTAAGGAAACGTGTCGAAATGTTTCCACCCGCCGGGAATCGAACCCGGGCCCTCAGTGTGTGAAGCGGGAGCTTCAGCCACCAGACCACCAGGCCTTGCTTCCAGTGTCCTCAGAAGCGCAAGTTTTTTAATGAAAGCGCGGGGGCGTTGACTCCCGAAACCCTCTCCAGGTAAATTCTAGGTAAACGAAGTAGATGTTAGAATAGGTAATGCAAGCAGTGCTATGTTTCTCGTGTATGTGACGGTGCCCACAATAATAATAATAATAATAATAATAATAATAATAATAGGAGGACTGAGGAAGAGCCAGTTGTGAGTGTGGGGGAAGTTCGTGAGGCAGTGTGAGTGTGGGGGAAGTTCATGAGGCAGTAGGTAAAATGAAAGGGGGTAAGGCAGCCGGGATTGATGGGATAAAGATAGAAATGTTAAAAGCAGGTGGAGATATAGTTTTGGAGTGGTTGGTGCAATTATTTAATAAATGTATGGAAAAGGGTAAGGTACCTAGGGATTGGCAGAGTGCATGCATAGTTCCTTTGTATAAAGGCAAAGGGGATAAAAGAGAGTGCAAAAATTATAGGGGGATAAGTCTGTTGAGTATACCTGGTAAAGTGTATGGTAGAGTTATTATTGAAAGAATTAAGAGTAAGACGGAGAATAGGATAGCAGATGAACAAGGAGGCTTTAGGAAAGGTAGGGGGTGTGTGGACCAGGGGTTTACAGTGAAACATATAATTGAACAGTATTTAGATAAGGCTAAAGAGGTCTTTGTGGCATTTATGGATTTGGAAAAGGCGTATGACAGGGTGGATAGGGGGGCAATGTGGCAGATGTTGCAGGTGTATGGTGTAGGAGGTAGGTTACTGAAAGCAGTGAAGAGTTTTTACGAGGATAGTGAGGCTCAGTTAGAGTACATAGGAAAGAGGGAAATTATTTCCCAGTAAAAGTAGGCCTTAGACAAGGATGTGTGATGTCACCGTGGTTGTTTAATATATTTATTGATGGGGTTGTAAGAGAAGTAAATGCGAGGATCTTGGCAAGAGGCGTGGAGTTAAAAGATAAAGAATCACACATAAAGTGGGAGTTGTCACAGTTGCTCTTTGCTGATGACACTGTGCTCTTGGGAGATTCTGAAAAGAAGTTGCAGAGATTGGTGGATGAATTTGGTAGGGTGTGCAAAAGAAGAAAATTAAAGGTAAATACAGGAAAGAGTAAGGTTATGAGGATAACAAAAAGATTAGGTGATGAAAGATTGGATATCAGATTGGAGGAAGAGAGTATGGAGGAGGTGAATGTATTCAGATATTTGGGAGTGGACGTGTCAGCGGATGGGTCTATGAAAGATGAGGTGAATCATAGAATTGATGAGGGAAAAAAGAGTGAGTGGTGCACTTAGGAGTCTGTGGAGACAAAGAACTTTGTCCTTGGAGGCAAAGAGGGGAATGTATGAGAGTATAGTTTTACCAACGCTCTTATATGGGTGTGAAGCATGGGTGATGAATGTTGCAGCGAGGAGAAGGCTGGAGGCAGTGGAGATGTCATGTCTGAGGGCAATGTGTGGTGTGAATATAATGCAGAGAATTCGTAGTTTGGAAGTTAGGAGGAGGTGCGGGATTACCAAAACTGTTGTCCAGAGGGCTGAGGAAGGGTTGTTGAGGTGGTTCGGACATGTAGAGAGAATGGAGCGAAACAGAATGACTTCAAGAGTGTATCAGTCTGTAGTGGAAGGAAGGCAGGGTAGGGGTCGGCCTAGGAAAGGTTGGAGGGAGGGGGTAAAGGAGGTTTTGTGTGCGAGGGGCTTGGACTTCCAGCAGGCATGCATGAGCGTGTTTGATAGGAGTGAATGGAGACAAATGGTTTTTAATACTTGACGTGCTGTTGGAGTGTGAGCAAAGTAACATTTATGAAGGGGTTCAGGGAAACCGGCAGGCCGGACTTGAGTCCTGGAGATGGGAAGTACAGTGCCTGCACTCTGAAGGAGGGGTGTTAATGTTGCAGTTTAAAAACTGTAGTGTAAAGCACCCTTCTGGCAAGACAGTGATGGAGTGAATGATGGTGAAAGTTTTTCTTTTTCGGGCCACCCTGCCTTGGTGGCCACCCTGCCTTTGTGGCCACCCTACCTTGGTGGGCCACCCTGCCTTGGTGGCCACCCTGCCTTGGTGGCCACCCTGCCTTGGTGGACACCCTGCCTTGGTGACCACCCTGCCTTGGTGACCACCCTGCCTTGGTGACCACCCTGCCTTGGTGACCACCCTGCCTTCGTGGCCACCCTGCCTTGGTGACCACCCTGCCTTGGTGACCACCCTGCCTTGGTGGCCATCCTGCCTTGGTGGCCACCCTGCCTTGGTGACCACCCTGCCTTGGTGACCACCCTGCCTTGGTGACCACCCTGCCTTGGTGACCACCCTGCCTTGGTGACCACCCTGCCTTGGTGACCACCCTGCCTTGGTGACCACCCTGCCTTGGTGACCACCCTGCCTTGGTGACCACCCTGCCTTGGTGACCACCCTGCCTTGGTGGCCACCCTGCCTTGGTGACCACCCTGCCTTGGTGACCACCCTGCCTTGGTGACCACCCTGCCTTGGTGACCACCCTGCCTTGGTGACCACCCTACCTTGGTGGGAATCGGCCAGTGTGATAATAATAATAAAAAAATAATTTCTGCGTAATAGTGTTTGTACAGAGATGGGTGACAACATGACTTACGAAATCGTAATGACACGATTGTACACAAACCATACCATGGGCGGGGTTAGAACCCGTGAACAGATACCTAAATGGGTGAATCTTATTGTAGCCAGCTGGCCCAGTGGTTAAAGCGTCGGTCTGGAGTTTTATGACTCTCTGATCGCGGGTTCTAACCCCGCCCGTGGTATTGGTGACAATTTAGTCGTTTATGCAAAAAACCATAATTATACAGGACATTTAAAGCAATGGAGATTGCATGGTTTGGTCAACGTAGGTGACCAGGTGAGAAGTGACCAGGTGAGAAGTGACCAGGTGAAAAGTGACCAGGTGAGAAGTGACCAGGTGAAAAGTGCCTAGGTGAAAAGTGACCAGGTGAAAAGTGACCAGGTGAAAAGTGACCAGGTGAAAAGTGACCAGGTGAGAAGTGACCAGATGAAAAGTGACCAGGTGAAAAGTGACCAGGTGAAAAGTGACCAGGTGAAAAGTGACCAGGTGAAAAGTGACCAGGTGAAAAGTGACCAGGTGAAAAGTGACCAGGTGAAAAGTGACCAGGTGAAAAGTGACCAGGTGAAAAATGACCAGGTGAAAAATGACCAGGTGAAAAGTGACCAGGTGAAAAGTGACCAGGTGAGAAGTGACCAGGTGAGAAGTGACCAGGTGAGAAGTGACCAGGTGAAAAGTGACCAGGTTAAAAGTGACCAGGTGAAAAGTGACCAGGAATCAAGTGTCGACACAAGGGGAAGATTACAGTACAACGAGAAATAAAGGGAGAAAAGTGTTAGCAGTGGCGGAAGTTCATATGAACGTAACTGTTCAGTACTGGTACTGTTCAGTACTGGTACTGTACAGTACTGGTACTGTTCAGTACTGGTACTGTTCAGTACTGGTACTGTACAGTACTGGTACTGTTCAGTACTGGTACTGTTCAGTACTGGTACTGTACAGTACTGGTACTGTTCAGTACCAGTACACAGTAATTCATAATACAGTATGAATAAAGATAATGTATATGGAGTAAATTATACATAGTACTGATATTTATGTATGCAGAGTACATAATACGTAGTACAGATACTGATGTACTCAAAGAATATCATACATAGTACTGACACTATACACAAAGTGCATATGTAGTAATGACATTGTACACACAGTACGCCATACACAGTACTAACACTACACAAAGTACATCATACACAGTACTAACACTACACAAAGTACATCATACACAGTACTAACACTACACAAAGTACACCATACACAGTACTAACACTACACACAGTACATCATACACAGTACTAACACTACACACAGTACATCATGCACAGTACTAACACTACACACAGTACATCATACACAGTACTAACACTACACAAAGTACATCATACACAGTACTAACACTACACAAAGCACATCATACACAGTACTAACACTACACACAGTACATCATACACAGTACTAACACTACACAAAGTACATCATACACAGTACTAACACTACACAAAGTACATCATACACAGTACTAACACTACACAAAGTACACCATACACAGTACTAACACTACACAAAGTACACCATACACAGTAACACTACACAAAGTACACCATACACAGTAACACTACACAAAGTACACCATACGCAGTAACACTACACAAAGTACACCATACACAGTACTAACACTACACAAAGTACACCATACACAGTAACACTACACAAAGTACACCATACACAGTAACACTACACAAAGTACACCATACGCAGTAACACTACACAAAGTACACCATACACAGTAACACTACACAAAGTACACCATACGCAGTAACACTACACAAAGTACACCATACACAGTAACACTACACAAAGTACACCATACGCAGTAACACTACACAAAGTACACCATACACAGTAACACTACACAAAGTACACCATACACAGTAACACTACACAAAGTACACCATACACAGTAACACTACACAAAGTACACCATACGCAGTAACACTACACAAAGTACACCATACACAGTACTAACACTACACAAAGTACACCATACACAGTAACACTACACAAAGTACACCATACGCAGTAACACTACACAAAGTACACCATACGCAGTAACACTACACAAAGTACACCATACGCAGTAACACTACACAAAGTACACCATACACAGTAACACTACACAAAGTACACCATACACAGTAACACTACACAAAGTACACCATACACAGTAACACTACACAAAGTACACCATACACAGTACTAACACTACACAAAGTACATCATACACAGTACTAACACTACACAAATTACATCATACACAGTAACACTACACAAAGTACACCATACACAGTACTAACACTACACAAAGTACATCATACACAGTAACACTACACAAAGTACATCATACACAGTACTAACACTACACACAGTACATCATACACAGTACTAACACTACACAAAGTACATCATACACAGTACTAACACTACACAAAGTACATCATACACAGTACTAACACTACACACAGTACATCATACACAGTACTAACACTACACACAGTACATCATACACAGTACTAACACTACACACAGTACATCATACACAGTACTAACACTACACACAGTACATCATACACAGTACTAACACTACACAAAGTACACCATACACAGTACTAACACTACACACAGTACATCATACACAGTACTAACACTACACACAGTACATCATACACAGTACTAACACTACACACAGTACATCATACACAGTACTAACACTACACACAGTACATCATACACAGTACTAACACTACACACAGTACACCATACACAGTACTAACACTACACACAGTACATCATACACAGTACTAACACTACACACAGTACATACACAGTACTAACACTACACACAGTACATCATACACAGTACTAACACTACACACAGTACATCATACACAGTACTAACACTACACACAGTACATACACAGTACTAACACTACACACAGTACATCATACACAGTACTAACACTACACACAGTACATACACAGTACTAACACTACACA
>NC_091383.1:7428431-7453431 GCF_038502225.1 Cherax quadricarinatus
CTCTCTCTCTCTCTCTCTCTCTCTCTCTCTCTCTCTCTCTCTCTCTCTCTCTCTCTCTCTCTCTCTCTCTCTTTCTCTTTCTCTCTCTCTCTCACATATTGTTAGGAAGTATTTCTTTAGTCACAGAGTTGTCAGGAAATGGAAAAGTCTTGGAAGTGATAGAGTGAACGCAGGAACCATACATAGCTTTAAGAGGAGGTATGATAAGGCTCATAGAGCAGGGAGAGAGTGGACCTAGTAGCGACCAGTGAAGAGGCTGGGCCGGGAGCTGTGAATCGATCCCTGCAACCCCAATTAGGTGAGTACAGTTAGGTGAGTACCATTAGGCGAGAACAATTACAATTAGGCGAGTACAATTACAATTAGGTGAGTACAATTAGGTGAGTACAGTTAGGTGAGTACAGTTAGGTGAGTACAATTAGGTGAGTACAGTTAGGTGAGTACAGTTAGGCGAGTACAGTTAGGCGAGTACAGTTAGGTGAGTACAGTTAGGCGAGTACAGTTAGGTGAGTACAGTTAGGTGAGTACAGTTAGGTGAGTACAGTTAGGTGAGTACAGTTAGGCGAGTACAGTTAGGTGAGTACAGTTAGGTGAGTACAGTTAGGTGAGTACAGTTAGGTGAGTACAGTTAGGTGAGTACAGTTAGGTGAGTACAGTTAGGCGAGTACAGTTAGGCGAGTACAGTTAGGTGAGTACAGTTAGGTGAGTACAGTTAGGTGAGTACACGCAACTAGTAACTAAGACAACAAACTAAGTAATAAATATTAACATTATCATCTCAGATAATTTAACATGCTTAATATTTAACTTTCCACTGTTATTTAAGTATTGTGTAATAAACATTAGCTTATATCATCAGAGTACAAAACAAATTCTGGCCACGAAATAGAGCGAAACACCAACGTCAAAGACCTGGGAGTGATCATGTCGGAGGATCTCACCTTCAAGGACCATAACATTGTATCAATCGCATCTGCTAGAAAAATGACAGGATGGATAATGAGAACCTTCAAAACTAGGGAGGCCAAGCCCATGATGACACTCTTCAGGTCACTTGTTCTATCTTGGCTGGAATATTGCTGCACACTAACAGCACCTTTCAAGGCAGGTGAAATTGCCGACCTAGAAAATGTACAGAGAACCTTCACGGCGCGCATAACGGAGATAAAACACCTCAATTACTGGGAGCGCTTGAGGTTTCTAAACCTGTATTCCCTGGAACGCAGGAGGGAGAGATACATGATTATATACACCTGGAAAATCCTAGAGGGACTAGTACCGAACTTGCACACGAAAATCACTCACTACGAAAGCAAAAGACTTGGCAGACGATGCAGCATCCCCCCAATGAAAAGCAGGGGTGTCACTAGTACGTTAAGAGACCATACAATAAGTGTCAGGGGCCCAAGACTGTTCAACTGCCTCCCAGCACACATAAGGGGGATTACCAACAGACCCCTGGCAGTCTTCAAGCTGGCACTGGACAAGCACCTAAAGTCGGTTCCTGACCAGCCGGGCTGTGGCTCGTACGTTGGTTTGCGTGCAGCCAGCAGTAACAGCCTGGTTGATCAGGCGCTGATCCACCAGGAGGCCTGGTCACAGACCGGGCCGCGGGGGCGTTGACCCCCGGAACTCTCTCCAGGTAAACTCCAGGTAAACTCCAGGTAAATATGTTGAATATAATAACTACAGTTTTAACAATGACAAGTTTATTGTGGATACCTACCTGGAGACTTACCTGGAGACTACCTGGAGTCTACCTGGAGACTACCTGGAGTCTACCTGGAGTCTACCTGGAGACTACCTGGAGTCTACCTGGAGACTACCTGGAGTCTACCTGGAGTCTACCTGGAGACTACCTGGAGTCTACCTGGAGTCTACCTGGAGACTACCTGGAGTCTACCTGGAGACTACCTGGAGTCTACCTGGAGACTACCTGGAGTCTACCTGGAGACTACCTGGAGACTACCTGGAGTCTACCTGGAGTCTACCTGGAGACTACCTGGAGTCTACCTGGAGTCTACCTGGAGACTTACCTGGAGTCTACCTGGAGTCTACCTGGAGTCTACCTGGAGTCTACCTGGAGACTACCTGGAGTCTACCTGGAGTCTACCTGGAGTCTACCTGGAGACTACCTGGAGTCTACCTGGAGTCTACCTGGAGACTTACCTGGAGACTACCTGGAGTCTACCTGGAGTCTACCTGGAGACTACCTGGAGTCTACCTGGAGTCTACCTGGAGACTACCTGGAGTCTACCTGGAGTCTACCTGGAGACTACCTGGAGTCTACCTGGAGTCTACCTGGAGACTACCTGGAGTCTACCTGGAGACTACCTGGAGACTACCTGGAGTCTACCTGGAGTCTACCTGGAGACTACCTGGAGTCTACCTGGAGTCTACCTGGAGACTTACCTGGAGACTACCTGGAGTCTACCTGGAGTCTACCTGGAGTCTACCTGGAGACTACCTGGAGTCTACCTTGAGTCTACCTGGAGACTACCTGGAGTCTACCTGGAGTCTACCTGGAGACTACCTGGAGTCTACCTGGAGTCTACCTGGAGTCTACCTGGAGTCTACCTGGAGACTACCTGGAGTCTACCTGGAGTCTACCTGGAGACTACCTGGAGTCTACCTGGAGTCTACCTGGAGTCTACCTGGAGTCTACCTGGAGACTACCTGGAGTCTACCTGGAGTCTACCTGGAGTCTACCTGGAGTCTACCTGGAGTCTACCTGGAGACTACCTGGAGTCTACCTGGAGTCTACCTGGAGTCTACCTGGAGACTACCTGGAGTCTACCTGGAGTCTACCTGGAGTCTACCTGGAGTCTACCTGGAGTCTACCTGGAGACTACCTGGAGTCTACCTGGAGTCTACCTGGAGTCTACCTGGAAACTACCTGGAGTCTACCTGGAGTCTACCTGGAGTCTACCTGGAGACTACCTGGAGTCTACCTGGAGTCTACCTGGAGGGTTTTCCGGGGGGTCAACGCCTCCGCGGCCCGGTCCACGACCAGGCCTCCCGGTGCATCACGGCGTAATCAACCAGGCTGTTACTGCTGGCCGCATGTAGTCCAACGTACGAACCACAGCCCGGCTGATCCGGCACTACTTTAAGTATCTGTCCAGCTCCCTCTTGAAGCCAGCCAAGAGCCTAGTGGTAATTTCCCTTATCCTTGATGGGAGGCTGTTGAACAGTCTTGGGCCCCGGACACTTATGGTGTTTTCCCTTAGTGTACCAATGGCGCCCCTACTTTTAATTGGCTGCATTTTGCATCGCCTGCCCAGTCTTTTACTTTCGTAGGGAGTGATTTCTGTGTGCAGATTTGGGACCATTCCTTCCAAGATTTTCCAAGTGTAGATTATGATATATCTCTCCCTCCTGCGTTCCAACGAGTACAAGTCAAGTGCTTCCAAGCGTTCCCAGTAGTTAAGGTGCTTGACAGAACTTATACGTGCAGTAAAGGATCTCTGGACACTCTCTAAGATCTGTAATTTCACCTGCTTTGAACGGAGATGTTAATGTACAGCAGTATTCCAGCCTAGAGAGAACAAGTGATTTGAAAAGGATCATCATTGGCTTGGCATCTCTTGTTTTGAGCGTTCTTATTATCCATCCTATCATTTTCTTTGCAGTTGTGATCGTGGGACTGTTGTGATCCTTGAAAGTGAGATCCTCCATTACCACTCCCAGGTCCCTTACATTATTTCCTCGCTCTATTGTGTGATCAGAGTTTGTCGTATACTCTGTTCTAGTTATTATCTCCTCCAGTTTTCCATAACGGAGTAGTTGGAGTTTGTCTTCATTGAACATCACATTGTTTTCCGTTGACCATTGGAAAACTTGGTTTATATCCTCATGGAGGTTAACCATTATTACACTGTTGCAGTAAAAATATTGAATAAAAAAAATACTCCATAATTCCTGGATTATTCTGAAATTTAACGTTTATTATTCCTGGTCAGAGTGGCCAGGAGAGAGGAGAGTGAGGTACTTTGTGCAGTAGGTAAAGCACAGCAGAGGGAGCAAAACACAGTGGTGTAAGTACGTGAATGGGTGATTTATTTTTTTTTAGCGAAACGTTTCCTCAATAAAGATACCCAAGAGTTGCACATGTGTCTAATTTAACAACGTGTCGGTTCCTTGAACCATTCATCTACAATTTTATTAGTGATTATGTGTTCTCATGTTCACCTGTAAGGTCCTAGTGTGCAGAGGCCTATTAAAGTTTTTTGAAGAGTACTTGGATGATATTTTTTCTTGCTGGTAGACGGACCAGCAGAAAGGAAAGGGGGTGTCATGGAGCTTAAGTTTATAAATATATATTTCGTTTTTCTCACCAGTAGCAGTGTGCTAGTGAGCCAATGTGAGTACTGGGTAAATGTAAACTGGATTGAGGTAATGTGGGTTGTAGTAGAGTAGATTGTTAGGTTGTATATACGTTGTTGTTAATATATTTTTGTATAGGTGAGTTTTTGTGTCCTTATTAATATTGACTAACGTTCCACATTTAATGTGATGGTACAAACTGGCCCTAGAGTTGTTTCTTTTTCTATTTTAAATAATGTAAGTGCCTCTAGCCAGGACTTTTTATTCATGTTGTAAAAAAGCGTAACAACCGTGTCCTCAATAGGTGACAGTCTCATGCAGATCCTAGTACCGTCTGCAAAGGATGACACGGTGCTGTGGATTACATCTCTCTCTGATATGAGGATGAGGAACAGGATGGGGGCGAGTACTGTGCCTTGTGGAACAGAGCTCTTCACTATGGCAGCCTCCAATTTATCTCATTTGACCACTACTGTCTGTGTTCGTTTGGTTAGAAAGTTGAAGATTCATCTTCCCACGTTGCCAGTTATTCCTTTGACACTTTTTTTTTTCTCTATTACACCATGATCGCACTTGGCAAAGGCGTTTGCAAAGTCCGTGTATATTATATCTGCATTCTGTTTTTCTTCAAGTGTATCCAAGACCGTATCATAGTGGTCCAGTAGTTGTGAGAGGCAGGAGTGACCTACTCTGAACCCTTGTTGCCCTGGATTGTGAAGTTATTGGGAATCCATGTAGTTTGCAATCGTGCTTTTTAGCACTCTTTCAGAGATTTTTATGTGGGACGTTAGAGCTGTTGGTCTATAGTTCTTAGCTAATGCTTTGCTTTATGGAGTGGGGATATATCCGTTGTTTTTAGTGACTGGAATTTCACCCATGTCTAAGCTCCTCCATAGTATACTTAGGGCATGCGAAAAGGGTTTCTTGCAGTTCTTAACGAGTTTCACGAGTCTGTGCCCGGGGCTGAGTGCATGGGTATGAGGTCAATGGTTTTCTCGAAATCTATGGGAGTTAGGGTAATGTCTGAAATCTCATACATTGATGGAGTTTTGAGGCTCATTCATAAAATAATCATTTAGATTGTCGATCTTTAGACTGATTAGTGGGTCACTAAACACAGAGTCATATTGGGATTCCAGTATCTCATTCATTTCTTTGTTGTCAACCGTGTAAGTCCCATCTTGTCTGAGCAAGGACCCGATACTAGATGTGATATGTGCCTTGTTTTTGACAAATGAAAAGAAATATTTCGAATTTTTCAATTTCACTAATCCCTTTTAGCTCCTCCTGTCTCTCCTGGGTCCTGTATGAGTCCTTTAACTTAAGTTCGATACTTTCCACTTGCTGGTCAGTGCTTCCTTCTGTGTATCAAATAATCTAGCATTCTTGAGGAGCTCAGTGATTCTTCGTCCTCTTCAGCAGAGAGACCGTCTTTCTCTCTCCAGTTCACTTCTTTCTTAGGGGAATATGCCTTGAACATACTTCAGCTGCCAGGAAATTGATCTTTTCAAGGCACTGGTTTGGATCCATGTTAATTAAGATATCTTCCCAACATGTTTCGTTTAATACACGATTCACCTGGTCCCAGTTAATGTTCTTGTTGTTGAAGTTGGATTTTGTGAAGACACCTTCACAGCTACGTGCATTTTGCTGATATAAGTCTGAACTTCGATTACATTGTGATCAGAATTAATTATTTTTGATATGTCTTTTACCAGGTCCTCATTATTTGTGAAGATAAGGTTAAGTGTATTTTGCAGTCATGTTGGCTCCTCTATCTGCTAACTTAAGGTGTGTATATCGCAGAGATTTAGCAGTTCATGTGTGTGTGACCTTTCACCTGTGCTTCCTCCAGAGATTGTGTCTGCTATAACATTATTGGCTACATTCTTCCATTATATACGCCTGTGGTTGAAATTAGCAAGCAGTAAGATGTTTGGGAATGGAGCTGGAAGACTCTCTAGAGAGTAATCAATTTTCAGTAGTGGTAGAAATAGTGGTAGCAGTGATTGCAGTGATTGGTAGTTAAAATAGGTATAGTAAAAGTATTAGTAACAGTATTAATATCTGCATAAACAGCAGTAGTAATATCTGAATTACTAACAGTAGTTGAGATGGTTAGTTGTAGGAAAAGGATAGGTTTCGGCCGAAAATTGTGTATCGGTATAGGCCGAAAAATTGGTATCGTCAGACTCCTAGTGTAGAACCAATTTATAAAGCACTACACACGGAAAAGCTTTTTCCTTTTAAAAGCTTGCATTGCAGATTGTGTATTAGTCTTCAAAAAAAAATGACAAGAAGTGCTGACTGTAAATTGTTGGAGAGAACACTGGTGATAAGTTTTGAGAGAGAGAGAGAGAAAGAGAGGAAGAGAGAGATGTATGTATGTATAATGTTGGCCAAGACCGGGGTCCTGGCACGGGTCTTAATCTTGCGATGACCCGTCTCTGCCTCTTGAAGGAGAAAGGTTTCTGCAATGTTGCAACGTATGTTGCTGAAACAGTGTTCTGGTCGTTCATCTGGTGCGTCTTATAACAACACTATATGTACTCCTAACTGTGGACACTAGCGAGGAGGAGGATATGTCGTTATTACGGGTAACAGCTTGTCTGGTTCGTTGACTCCATGGTACACTAGTGTGGCCGCAGTCATCTCTGGGTCTTCTTCGGGAGGGGACATCAGTGGTAGTTGCCTGCGGAGTGTCTCAGTAACTTCAAACTCCAGAAGATAGTGTGTTACGGGCAGCTGGACAACGTGCTGGCAGTACTGGCACATCTCCTCAGCCTTGTCTACCATCATCTGGGCTGTGGGAAAGCCCAAACGAAGCCGGTGGATGGCGGTACACTGCGCTCTGGACCACCACCTATCATATGGAGGGGGTTCTCCCTGAGTCGCTGCTCAGAAAAAAGAGAAAACTAAGAAACGAGTACATATGGTGGCAGGAGTCAGGCGGTAAGCCAGGAGTAGTAGTAATAGCTCCAAAGAGTACGTGAGTATATGTACTCATTACTCAGGTAGATCTGTGACTTCATTAAGCCCACTGTGTGGGCGAAACGTAGTCAATAAAGGATCGCATTACACTGTCTTTGTGTCGGTATTTTAAACAATTTAACTCCACTCTGAGAGTATTATCGCAGACTTCCCAGGAAGAACAGTGAAGATGCTAGACTGGTCGTACCTCTCACAGGTTACACTGCTGTTGTCTCGAAGCGAGTCACGAAACCGTAACGACACGATTGCTAACAAACCATACCACGAGTGGGGTTAGAACCCACGGTCAGAGAGTCTTTAAACTCCAGACCGACGCGTTAGCCACTGGGCCAAGTAGCTAACGCGTTGATCTGGAGTTTTAAGACTTTCTGATCGCGGGTTCTAACCCAGCCCGTGGTATGGTTTGACTGCTGTTGTCACCAGACTCCATGAAGCTAAAAGCCCAGTAGCTGTGATTTTATGTAAATCCATTAAAGACCATCGCTAAACCCTGTATCCGCAGTGCATGTAACAACTCAGCTTAGGATTACACCATTCCTTGTACCGGATGCAGTAAATTGTATCAGTGAGACAACCTGTGATCTCCAGACACGACTCCCGGATCATAAATATACTGTGGAATACACAACACTAAAATCGTGTGTGATGCATGGGACAAGACCACGCACTATATGGCCTGGGACAGAGCCCAACTCTTGCCGCATGTAAATGATAGGGTCAGGAGAGAATGACAGTCAAGACCGATGACGTAGAGCAAATATAGAGCGCATAGCTACCGACAAGATGAAAATTAGACATATTTGCAACATCTGGGTATGAATATCAAAATGGTATATAATACCGACAGGTTGGTAGGTAAGACACATAGGCAACAGTTGGGCAACTTTATTCCGAAACGTTTCACCTACATAATAGGTTTCTTCAGTCGAGTACAGACAGTAGGCAGGAGCAGTAGAGATGTGAAGACGATGTAATCAGTCCATGTAGGTTTGAGGTTGTCAGTCCCTCAGCCTGGAGAAGAATTCTGTTTCATAGTCTGAAACAACGTAAAGAACAAGCAACAGTGTGGAGACTTATATACTGCGGGCAGGAGAGGTGTAGAGTGGGAGAAAAAAGAATGTAGCCACTGAGAGGTCGCATCCCCCTCAGATCCAACAATTCTCTCTTAAAAAAGTTGTCCAAAGTGTTTTCTGTACCAAGATACCATCGTGTTGCAGTGTCTGACAGAGTGAATATCAACCATGGTGCTCAAACACCACCTCCAAGGCTGAGGGACTGATTACCTCATCTTCTGTAGTTCTTCTGTTTTCTTATTATGTCCAAGAATCTGCATTGGTAAAGCCACTGGATGGCGAAACGTCTACAATAAAGGTAACCAGATGTTGCACAAGAGTCAAAATGGTATACAATACTGACAAGTTGGTAAGCATGACACATAGGTAACATTTAGGGATATTTATTCCGGGTATCTTTATTGTAGACGTTTTGCCATCCAGTGGCTTTATCAGTACAAATTGAAGGACGTAATTGGAAGATTGTAGAATTACAATAGACCCTCCATTAAAAACGTTTTCTTTAAAACGTTTTCTCCATTAAACTATTGTCAGATTGCGGTATAGTTTCGTTTTACACTTCTTAAAATTCAGTTTAAACGATTCTGCTTCATGGTAGGGAAAAAAAATCAGTGCCGGAAGCTGGAAAACTGACTTACTGACTGACCTGATTTACTGATTTTCTGAATTACTTGACTGACTTGACTTAACTGATTTATTGAATGACTTGACTGATATACTGACTGTGTACTACTTGACTGACTGACTGATTTACTGATTGATGGCTTACTGATTTAACTGACTGACTTAACTGATTCACTGAATGACTTGACTAACTGACTGGAATGAGTTACCGACTGACCTGAATGAGTGACCTACTGACTTAAATGAGTGACCTATTCAATTGAATGACTGTAGTGACTTGACTGGCTGACCTACTGACTCACTTGACTGTACTGACTTGACTGACTGGTCTACCATCCACCTCAGCCCAGATAGGCCTCTCCACTCCTTCACACTCATCCACAAATATCAGCAACCACAATTTAAAGTAAGAAATATTATTTCTCTTCAGTTTTAGGCTTAAGCAACAGAAGAAAACATACATTGTAACAGTAATAAACAACACCTGTATTATTACTTAATTTATGTAAGATTTGGAGACCGAAAAAAAAAGTTTTGGCTTTTCTTGAGGTCCCAGGAACGTAACCCTAATTTTCCCATAAGTTCTTCAGTTCCTTTAACACAGACTCGTCTAACACTATTTTCATGAATCTAACTACCATCTTAATCGACGGAGTTGGAGTTGGTGACAAGCACCGTCGTCTTGAAGAATCTCAGTCTTCAAGACAACAGAGCTCTTCACCAACTCCAAGGCTGAGGGACTGATTACCTTATGTTTTGTAAATAGTTCTTCACATTATGTCTTCGTATTGATAAAGCCACTGGTTGGCGAAACGACTACGAATAAAGACACCCAGAAGTTGAACATATGTCTAATTGTTTTTGGGTAGAGTATAGAAGAATTTGAAAAAGCAGTAGAGATGTGAAGACGATGTAATCAGTCCATCACCAATAAAGACGCAGTTTTGAGGTGGTCAGTCCCTTGGTCTGGAGAAGAGTTTTGTCCCATAGTCTGGAACAATGTGAAGTTGAAGCTTTGATTTTGATTTGATCGATTCGCCAGGAACTGCGTCTAGACACGGGTCTTAATCCTAAGATGACCCGTCTGAGGATCTCGAAGATGTCAATATAATTTAGTTGTTCTGTGGCCGCGATCAGGGTCTTGCTGTAGCTCCTGTAGGTTCCACAACGAAATGTTTTATGTTTAACAACAAGCTGAGACAATCAGGCCTCACATAGACTCTATTTTGCCCATCATGTATATGTTCACGAAGGTCTTCGCAATAGTTCTAAATGTATCTTTGTTTTCTTCCGAGTCTATCAGGTCGCATATGATATCAGTGAAGCACGTGAGAGTCGACATCATTTGATGGATCAGGAGTAATCCGGGATTATCTTGCAATTCCCTCTTAGTCTACAGTGTTTCTCCCTGGTGACTGTTATCGTGTTAGGGCTGACGCGTTGGCTGCAGTATGGGGCCTGCTGGCTGCCGTTTGTCGGGTGGGAGAATGGGAAGCCGGCTGAGCAAGGGCGCGACCCCGTCGCTGATGCTTCCTCGGCGATTTTCGTAGCTGTGGTCGGGAAAATGGCGCTGGATTCCCTGTTACTGTAGCCTCTGGGAGAGGCTGCTGCTGTTGGCGAGGGCTCTATTTAGCGTTGGAGGCTGGACAACTGGAGTTTTCCATGCTGCCTTGACAAGGCAGAGCCTCTCCGGGCAGTACAGGTTCCAAGCAACATTTTTCTTGCCGCAGTTAGCACATCGAGGTTCCATAGCTTCACTTCAGTTTACTAAAGTAGTTCTTGGTCGGGTGAGACCCGCTGCAGATGCCGCTGAGGTGGCTGTACCTGTGGCTCCTAAAGCACCTTGAAGGTTCTGGGTTGTACGTCCTAACCCAACCGAGATCCAACTGAGCTGGGAGAGGTCCTCTATGTTGGATCAAGAGCTACCTCGTAGGTGCACTGCCGTCCTTCTTGGCTCGGAGCCGCTCAGCTTTCAGTATTTTTTTGTTACTGAGGATTGAATTGAGAGGCATGTCTAGTGGATAGCGCATTAGTTCGCCTTGCGTCACCTGGTCTATGAATTTTAGTTCTGTGAGAACGAGTGGTGATTCAAGGTCACTCACCTTCTGGAGTGCCTCACAGGACTCTGTTTCGGGGAGTGAGAATATACTCTCAGATTTGGGGACACTGATATCTTCAGGCCGTATTTTCTCTCCATGTGAATTATATCACCATACGGGGTGTCATGGTGTCATTTGTTGATAAGTCCGAATTTGTTATCTATGAATCTTTTAGCTTGACTGATCTTCAGGGAAGCACTGTGCCTTCCCTTGGACTTCGTATTTCCTGCCAACCTTCGCCATACGGTATTTCTGTGGTAGGAATGGCGATTTCGCCATTCATACCTCTCACTGGCCAGGCTGATTTCATTTGTATCGCTGTCCCAAGAACCCAGAGAGTCCAGTGAGTGGTCTCGCAGCTTCTTCGCCAGAACTGCGCCCCACATTTCCAAATCCGAATCCTCGGTTGAGTTCTTGGAAGATCGTGACCTCTTCCTTTCGGATGCAGCCATGTGCCTCTTTCGTGTGGATGAACAACGATGAAGTTGAAGCAACAGTTTGAAGAATTATATACTGTCAAAAGGTGAGGCGCAGCCCACTAGTAGAAGAAATAATGTAATCAATGAGACGTCAGGTCTCGAATCCATCCAATTCATCTACAATCCTGTCAGACACTGCAGCTTCTTGGGATCTTAATACTTGGGAATTCTTCGCTTGCCTAACCCTTGGGCACGACCTACTTGGGCACGACCTACTTGGGCACGACCTACTTGGGCACGACCTACTTCCACATTGAACAAATGTGACACCACCTACGACTGCTGCACCTCTCCTGCCATACGGTTTATAAGCTGCTTCTCCGCTCATATGCCGTATTCTATTCAAGATTGATGGACTGACCACATTGACTCAAGGTTGAGGGACTGATTACCTCATTCTCCTCCTGTTCTTCAAGTTTATCCTTTGTATGGACTGATGAAGCCACTGTGTGGCGAAACGTTTCCTCAATAAAGATACCCAAGAGTTGCACATGTGTCTAATTTAACAACATGTCGGTTCTTTGAACCATTCATCTACAATCCCTTCTCACTTGAAAAGTTGTCACTGAAACACTCCGCAGGCTACTAGCACTGACGTCCCCTCCCGAAGAAGACCCAGAGAGGACTGCGGCTACCTTAGTGTACCACGAAGTCAGCACCCTGAACAAGCTGTTGCCCGTGATTACCACATACCCTCCTCCTACCTAGTGTCCACAGTTAAGTATGTATATGTGTACGTATCAGTCTTCATGAATATACATATGTATGTGTAGGTACTTAGCATGGACATGTATGTGACCCAATGTTCCTGCCAGGAATCCGAAGATTACAGATGGTGTTGCTGCTTAGGAGACGCAACAGATGCACTGTTCAGAACACTGCTTGAGCAGTACATGCTGCAACATTGCAGAAACCTTTCTCCTTCAGGAGCCAGAGACGGGTCATCGCAAGATTTAAACCTGTGCCAGGACCCCGGTCTTAGCGAACATTTTACATACATACCCTTCAACTTCACATTGTTCCAAACTATGGATCAAAACACTTCTCCAGACTGAGGGACTGACCACCTCAAAACTTCAAGGGTGATGGACTGATTACATCACCAGTGTTCGAATACATTCACGAGTGATACGAACAACCAAATCAACAAGCACACGAAGCCAGTGTTCGAATACATTCACGAGTGATACGAACAACCAAATCAACAAACACACGAAGCCAGTGTTCGAACACATTCACGAGTGATACGAACAACCAAATCAACAAGCACACGAAGCCAGTGTTCGAACACATTCACGAGTGATACGAACAACCAAATCAACAAACACACGAAGCCAGTGTTCGAATACATTCACGAGTGATACGAACAACCAAATCAACAAACACACGAAGCCAGTGTTCGAATACATTCACGAGTGATACGAACAACCAAATCAACAAACACACGAAGCCAGTGTTCGAATACATTCACGAGTGATACGAACAACCAAATCAACAAACACACGAAGCCAGTGTTCGAATACATTCACGAGTGATACGAACAACCAAATCAACAAGCACACGAAGCCAGTGTTCGAATACATTCACGAGTGATACGAACAACCAAATCAACAAGCACACGAAGCCAGTGTTCGAACACATTCACGAGTGATACGAACAACCAAATCAACAAGCACACGAAGCCAGTGTTCGAATACATTCACGAGTGATACGAACAACCAAATCAACAAGCACACGAAGCCAGTGTTCGAATACATTCACGAGTGATACGAACAACCAAATCAACAAGCACACGAAGCCAGTGTTCGAACACATTCACGAGTGATACGAACAACCAAATCAACAAGCACACGAAGCCAGTGTTCGAATACATTCACGAGTGATACGAACAACCAAATCAACAAACACACGAAGCCAGTGTTCGAATACATTCACGAGTGATACGAACAACCAAATCAACAAGCACACGAAGCCAGTGTTCGAACACATTCACGAGTGATACGAACAACCAAATCAACAAACACACGAAGCCAGTGTTCGAATACATTCACGAGTGATACGAACAACCAAATCAACAAGCACACGAAGCCAGTGTTCGAACACATTCACGAGTGATACGAACAACCAAATCAACAAGCACACGAAGCCAGTGTTCGAATACATTCACGAGTGATACGAACAACCAAATCAACAAACACACGAAGCCAGTGTTCGAATACATTCACGAGTGATACGAGTGATACGAACAACCAAATCAACAAGCAACAACCAAATCAACAAGCACACGAAGCCAGTGTTCGAACACATTCACGAGTGATACGAACAACCAAATCAACAAGCACACGAAGCCAGTGTTCGAACACATTCACGAGTGATACGAACAACCAAATCAACAAGCACACGAAGCCAGTGTTCGAATACATTCACGAGTGATACGAACAACCAAATCAACAAGCACACGAAGCCAGTGTTCGAACACATTCACGAGTGATACGAACAACCAAATCAACAAGCACACGAAGCCAGTGTTCGAATACATTCACGAGTGATACGAACAACCAAATCAACAAGCACACGAAGCCAGTGTTCGAATACATTCACGAGTGATACAAACAACCAAATCAACAAGCACACGAAGCCAGTGTTCGAACACATTCACGAGTGTTCGAACACATTCACGAGTGATACGAACAACCAAATCAACAAACACACGAAGCCAGTGTTCGAACACATTCACGAGTGATATGAACAACCAAATCAACAAGCACACGAAGCCAGTGTTCGAACACATTCACGAGTGATACGAACAACCAAATCAACAAGCACACGAAGCCAGTGTTCGAACACATTCACGAGAATCCTAAAACTCACAATTTTTGTCTATTTGTAACTGCAGTAAAATGCGTCACAAAAATGGAACTGGAATAAATAAATAAATAAAATCTATATTTCTAATGTAATTACATTGACATTCAGATTATAAATAAATTTAAAATAATTTTAGCAAAAAAAGAAATCATGGCGGAATATCTTTCATTTACACATATGTAATTAAATATTAATGCAATATAATTCTAAACTAATGTAACTCAAATATAATTCAGAAGTAATGTATTTCAGAATTAATATAATTCAGATCTAATGTAATATAATTCAAAACTAATGTAATTAAAAAAATAATTTAATTCAGAACTAATATAATTCAAAACTAATATAATTCAATACTAATATAATTCAATACTAATATAATTCAAAACTAATATAATTCAGAACTAATATAATTCAGAACTAATATAATTCAGAACTAATATAATTCAAAACTAATACAATTCAGAACTAATATAATTCAAAACTAATATAATTCAGAACTAATATAATTCAAAACTAATATAATTCAAAACTAATATAATTCAGAACTAATATAATTCAAAACTAATATAATTCAGAACTAATATAATTCAGAAATAATATAATTCAAAATTAATATAATTCAAAAATAATATAATTCAAAACTAATATAATTCAAAACTAATATAATTCAGAATTTAAATTATATGAAACATAATAATATAATTCAAAATTAATATATGAAATATAATATAATTTGAAACATATAATTAAAGAGTGATAATCAAGATAATTAAAGGTAATATAATATGAAAAAAAATCTATAATAATTATTACAATCATAAGTATTTTTCCAGATCTTTCAGTGATGTAGTCGATAGAGTTGAAACCCAGCAACTGAACCTACCTTAAAATTATCTAGAATTTATTGCAACTAACCCACAATACCATGACTACAATATTTCATAACTAACCCACAATACCATGACTACAATATTTCATAACTAACCCACAATACCATGACTACAATATTTCATAACTAACCCACAATACCATGACTACAACAATTCATAACTAACCCACAATACCATGACTACAACAATTCATAACTAACACACAATACCATGACTACAACAATTCACAACTAACACACAATACCATGACTACAACAATTCACAACTAACACACAATACCATGACTACAACAATTCATAACTAACCCACAATACCATGACTACAACAATTCACAACTAACACACAATACCATGACTACAACAATTCACAACTAACACACAATACCATGACTACAACAATTCATAACTAACCCACAATACCATGACTACAACAATTCACAACTAACTCACAATACCATGACTACAATAATTCACAACTAACCCACAATACCATGACTACAACAATTCACAACTAACCCACAATACCATGACTACAACAATTCACAACTAACCCACAATACCATGACTACAACAATTCATAACTAACACACAATACCATAACTACAATAATTCACAACTAACCCACAATACCATGACTACAACAATTCACAACTAACCCACAATACCATGACTACAACAATTCATAACTAACCCACAATACCATGACTACAACAATTCATAACTAACCCACAATACCATGACTACAACAATTCATAACTAACCCACAATACCATGACTACAACAATTCATAACTAACACACAATACCATGACTACAACAATTCACAACTAACACACAATACCATGACTACAACAATTCACAACTAACACACAATACCATGACTACAACAATTCATAACTAACCCACAATACCATGACTACAACAATTCATAACTAACCCACAATACCATGACTACAACAATTCACAACTAACTCACAATATAATGACTACAATAATTCACAACTAACCCACAATACCATGACTACAACAATTCACAACTAACCCACAATACCATGACTACAACAATTCATAACTAACACACAATACCATAACTACAATAATTCACAACTAACCCACAATACCATGACTACAACAATTAATAACTAACCTACAATACCATGACTACAACAATTAATAACTAACCCACAATACCATGACTATAACAATTAATAACTAACCTACAATACCATGACTACAACAATTAATAACTAACCCACAATACCATGACTATAACAATTAATAACTAACCCACAATACCATGACTACAACAATTCACAACTAACACACAATACCATGACTACAACAATTCACAACTAACACACAATACCATGACTACAACAATTCATAACTAACCCACAATACCATGACTACAACAATTCACAACTAACTCACAATACCATGACTACAATAATTCACAACTAACCCACAATACCATGACTACAACAATTCACAACTAACCCACAATACCATGACTACAACAATTCATAACTAACACACAATACCATAACTACAATAATTCACAACTAACCCACAATACCATGACTACAACAATTCACAACTAACCCACAATACCATGACTACAACAATTCATAACTAACCCACAATACCATGACTACAACAATTCATAACTAACCCACAATACCATGACTACAACAATTCATAACTAACACACAATACCATGACTACAACAATTCACAACTAACACACAATACCATGACTACAACAATTCATAACTAACCCACAATACCATGACTACAACAATTCACAACTAACTCACAATACCATGACTACAATAATTCACAACTAACCCACAATACCATGACTACAACAATTCACAACTAACCCACAATACCATGACTACAACAATTCATAACTAACACACAATACCATAACTACAATAATTCACAACTAACCCACAATACCATGACTACAACAATTCACAACTAACCCACAATACCATGACTACAACAATTCACAACTAACCCACAATACCATGACTGCAACAATTCATAACTAACCCACAATACCATGACTACAACAATTCATAACTAGCCCACAATACCATGACTACAACAATTCACAACTTACCCACAATACCATGACTACAACAATTCACAACTAACACACAATACCATGACTACAACAATTCACAACTAACACACAATACCATGACTACAACAATTCATAACTAACCCACAATACCATGACTACAACAATTCACAACTAACTCACAATACCATGACTACAATAATTCACAACTAACCCACAATACCATGACAACAACAATTCACAACTAACCCACAATACCATGACTACAACAATTCATAACTAACACACAATACCATAACTACAATAATTCACAACTAACCCACAATACCATGACTACAACAATTCACAACTAACACACAATACCATGGCTACAATAATTCGCAACTAACCCAGAATACCATGACTACAACAATTCATAACTAACCCACAATACAATGACTACAACTATTCATAACTAACCCACAATGCCATGACTACAACAATTCACAACTTACCCACAATACCATGACTACAATAATTCACAACTAACCCACAATACCATGACTACAACAATTCATAACTAACCCACAATACCATGACTACAACAATTCATAACTAACCCACAATACCATGACTACAACGACTCACAACTAACTTACAATACCATGACTACAACAGTTCATAAATAACCCACAATACCATGACTACAACAATTCATAACTAACCCACGATGCCATGACTACAACAATTCATAACTAACACACAATACAATGACTACAACAATTCACAACTAACCCACAATACCATGACTACAACAATTCACAACTAACCCACAATACCATGACTACAACAATTCACAACTAACACACAATACTATGACTACAACAATTCACAACTAACCCACAATACCATGACTACAACAATTCACAACTAACCCACAATACCATGACTACAACAATTCACAACTAACCCACAATACCATGACTACAACAATTCATAACTAACCCACAATACCATGACTACAACAATTCATAACTAACCCACAATACCATGACTACAACAATTCATAACTAACACACAATACAATGACTACAACAATTCACAACTAACCCACAATACCATGACTACAACAATTCACAACTAACACACAATACCATGACTACAACAATTCACAACTAACCCACAATACCATGACTACAACAATTCACAACTAACCCACAATACCATGACTACAACAATTCACAACTAACCCACAATACCATGACTAAAACAATTCATAACTAACACACAATACCATGGCTACAATAATTCGCAACTAACCCACAATACCATGACTACAACAATTCACAACTAACCCACAATACCATGACTAAAACAATTCATAACTAACACACAATACCATGGCTACAATAATTCGCAACTAACCCACAATACCATGACTACAACAATTCATAACTAACCCACAATACCATGACTACAACAATTCACAACTAACCCACAATACCATGACTACAATGATTCATAACTAACACACAATACCATGACTACAACAATTCATAACTGACACACAATACAATGACTACAACAATTAATAACTAACCCAGGAATTGTAAAGGGAACCCAAGACTGTGTTTCGATCCATTCTGGAGTTGATATCGACTTTTGATCCATCATTTTCTGGGCTCGTTGTGGAGAGAGAGATAGAGAGAGAGAGAGAGAGAGAGAGAGAGAGAGAGAGGAGTACGAAGGAAGAAGAGGAAGGGAGGGAAGAAGAGACGGAAGGAAGGAGAAAAGAAGACAGAGGGAACAAATAAACAGAAATGGGAAAATTCACGCAAATAATATCTTTGTAAATACAAATTTGTTCTTATTGAACAACAATTTAAGAGAACATGCTAAAGAGAACACGTTAGAAAACATATGTTCTCTAACACCAGTTAGAGAACATATGCTAGAAACCACAGATAACAGAACATGTCGGATAACAGAACTAGACAACATATACTGAAAATCATAAAGAACAGAATATTAGACAACAGAACATGTTAGAGAACACTCACAGTGACGGAGAACTTGTGACTGGGTTTGATGTTAATGGGTTTGTTCCTCTCAGTGGGAACATAACGATAGAACTCCGTGCCGTTGTGGTACCACTTGAGGGAGTAGAGTCGTCGAGCACTCAGGTCGTAGGAACAACTTAGCGTAGCCTGACCTCCAGCGAAGGCGTATAGCGGAACATCAACACCGCGTAGCAAGTCTGCTGCTGCCACACCTGTGGAATATACGCCTGAGTTAGTGTATATACCTGTGTTAGTGTATATACCTGTGATAGTGTATACACCTGTGTTAGTGTATACACCTGTGTAGTGTATACACCTGTGTAGTGTATACACCTGTGTTAGTGTATACACCTGTGTAATGTATACACCTGTGTTAGTGTATACACCTGTGTAGTGTATACACTTGTGTTAGTGTATACACTTGTGTTAGTGTATACACCTGTGTTAGTGTATACACTTGTGTTAGTGTATACACCTGTGTAGTGTATACACTTGTGTTAGTGTATACACTTGTATTAGTGTATACACCTGTGTTAGTGTGTACACCTGTGTTAGTGTATACATCTGTGTTAGTGTGTACACCTGTGTTAGTGTATACACCTGTGTTAGTGTGTACACCTGTGTTAGTGTATACACCTGTGTTAGTGTATACACCTGTGTTAGTGTATACACCTGTGTTAGTGTATACACCTGTGTTAGTGTATACACCTGTGTTAGTGTATACACCTGTGTTAGTGTATACACCTGTGTTAGTGTATACACCTGTGTTAGTGTATACACCTGTGTTAGTGTATATACCTGTTTTAGTGTATACACCTGTGTTAGTGTATAAACCTGTGTTAGTGTATACACTTGTGTTAGTGTAGAATACACAGCTGTGTTAGTGTAGAATATACACCTGCTCCAGAATCTTCACAACCACGGTGGTCTCCACACCAACTCCAAGGTTGAGGGACTGATTACCTCATCTTGTGTACATAGTTCTACTGTCCTCAAATTATGTCCTGGAATCTGTATTGATAAAGCCACTGGAGGGTGAAACGTCTACAATAAAGATACCCAGATGTTGCACAAGTGTCTAAATCTTCATCTAGGAGTCAGTCGACTCATGGATTCGGCCAGGAAGACCCGACTCTATCTACAATCCTTTCTCTTCCGCGTAACAGCCAGATCCAGACTCCCGCTGGCGAGGGACGGGAGTCTGGATCTGGCGGAATATTTATTCCAGCTCAACGTATTCCAGGCGGAATACGTTGAGCTGGAATAAATAAATGTCTGAGCTAGAGAAATTTATCTTCATTACCTGCAACCTCACAGGTCCCACTCCGGTACCTGCTACCTCCCACGTCCCATTCTGGTACCTGCAACCTCACAGGTCCCACTCCGGTACCTGCTACCTCCCAGGTCTTATCACGGTACCTGCTGCCTCCCAGGTTCCACTCCCGTACCTGCTACTTCCGACGTCCCTCTCTGGTACCTGCTACCTCCCAAGTCTCATTCTAGTACCTGCTATCTCCCAGGTCTCTCTCCGGTACCTGCTACCTCCCAAGTCTCATTCTAGTACCTGCTACTTCCCAGGTCCCTGTCCGGTACCTGCTACCTCCCAGGTCTCATTCCACTACCTGCTACCTCCCAAGTTTGACCACGGTGCCTCCTCCATCTCAGGTCTGACATCAGCATCACCTACCCCAGTGGTCCAACACCGGTACCTCATCCCTATTTCACATAGTCCCAGGTACCTGTACCTCAATGATCCAGAAGACAGATACATCCCTGTACCACATAACCCCAGCCTCCTCTACCACAAAGCAAGCTGGAAGCACACAAACCATATTTCTAAACTACTAACAGACAACATAGATCTATGTAACTGCACCTCCGCAAGCGGTCAAGGAGCTAGAGACCAACAGTTCCAAGAGGTTTTACAGCTTTAAACAAACTCCAGAAGCCTGTACCGCAAAAGCAATGAACACGAATGGTAGACATTACCGACAAGATGAAGAATTAGACACATGTCCAACATCTGGGTATCTATATTTGTAGACATTCCTTAGTTATAAAGTCACTAGTTGGCGAAACGTCTACAAATAGACACCAGGTGTTGCACCTGTGTCTTAGTCATCAACTTGTCGGTATTTGATACCATTTTCGCCATAATTAGTAAACTGGTGTCTATACATAGCCATTCTCAGTCTTTAAGACACACACCAGCGACACAAGTTTCAAGCCGATCAGACCAGTCATTCTCTAGTTATTATTTAATTTTTTTATATAAATTTGTTTAATAAAATAGTTAGAATTTTTTTAGCAAAACGATAAGTTGAAAAATGAGACTTGTGCAATATTGAGGAATCTTTATTCAGGAAACGTTTCGCCCGCCAGTGACTTCTTCAGTCCAATACAGAGAATAACATGAAAATGAGTAATAGTGTGAGGTAATCAGTCCTTCATCTTGGAGTTTGAGGTAATCAGTCCCTCATCTTGGAGTTTGAGGTAATCAGTCCCTCATCTTGGAGTTTGAGGTAATCAGTCCCTCATCTTGGAGTTTGAGGTAATCAGTCCCTCATCTTGGAGTTTTGAGATAATCAGTCCCTCATCTTGGAGTTTGAGGTAATCAGTCCCTCATCTTGGAGTTTGAGGTAATCAGTCCCTCATCATGGAGTTTGAGGTAATCAGTCCCTCATCTTGGAGTTTGAGGTAATCAGTCCCTCATCTTGGAGTTTGAGGTAATCAGTCCCTCATCATGGAGTTTGAGGTAATCAGTCCCTTATCTTGGAGTTTGAGGTAATCAGTCCCTCATCTTGGAGTTTGAGGTAATCAGTCCCTCATCTTGGAGTTTGAGGTAATCAGTCCCTTATCTTGGAGTTTGAGGTAATCAGTCCCTTATCTTGGAGTTTGAGGTAATCAGTCCCTCATCTTGGAGTTTTGAGATAATCAGTCCCTCATCTTGGAGTTTGAGGTAATCAGTCCCTCATCTTGGAGTTTGAGATAATCAGTCCCTCATCTTGGAGTTTGAGGTAATCAGTCCCTCATCTTGGAGTTTGAGGTAATCAGTCCCTCATCTTGGAGTTTGAGATAATCAGTCCCTCATCTTGGAGTTTGAGGTAATCAGTCCCTCATCTTGGAGTTTGAGGTAATCAGTCCCTCATCTTGGAGTTTGAGGTAATCAGTCCCTCATCTTGGAGTTTGAGGTAATCAGTCCCTCATCTTGGAGTTTGAGGTAATCAGTCCCTCATCTTGGAGTTTGAGGTAATCAGTCCCTCATCATGGAGTTTGAGGTAATCAGTCCCTCATCTTGGAGTTTTGAGATAATCAGTCCCTCATCTTGGAGTTTGAGGTAATCAGTCCCTCATCTTGGAGTTTTGAGATAATCAGTCCCTCATCTTGGAGTTTGAGGTAATCAGTCCCTCATCTTGGAGTTTTGAGATAATCAGTCCCTCATCATGGAGTTTGAGGTAATCAGTCCCTCATCTTGGAGTTTGAGGTAATCAGTCCCTCATCTTGGAGTGGCTGTGTTGAGTCTATCTCGATAAACTGATAGACTGAAAACATCAACTCCAGACTGAGGGACTGATTACCTTACACACCTTATCCTTCTCTCTTATTCCCTATTTTGGACTGAAAAAGCCACTGGCTGGCGAAACATTTTCTCGGTAAAATTGTTATATTGAGACCCAACACAGTCATATACCTCCATAAACCTCCACTTAAACAAAGCTGGAGGTTTCACACCTATCCGAAGAAGCATTCTCAAGGTATTTTGTATTTTTTATGTAGTTAGACGGTGAGTGACGTCAATGAATGACAATAACACTCAAATGACATCAATAAATAGTAGTAACATTAAATGACATCAATGAATGGTAAATAACATCAATAAGATTTAAATATATTAATGATGTCACTTAAATGACATCACTGATAACATTTCAATGACATCAATGAATGTTAACATTAAATGATGTCGGGGTTACTAATATTTAAATGATGTCAATGAATGATTATATTGACATCAGTTAATAAAAACGTTGACATCAATGAAGAATAATGACATCAATGGAGGAAAAAACTGACATCCGTGAAAAACAATGACATCAATGGAGGAAAAAACTGACATCCGTGAAAAACAATGACATCAATGAAGGAAAAAATTGACATCCGTGAAAAACAATGACATCAATGAATGAAAAAATTGACATCCGTGAAAAACAATGACATCAATGGAGGAAAAAACTGACATCCGTGAAAAACAATGACATCAATGAATGATGATGACATTAATGAATGATAACAATGACATCAATTATTGTTACTAATACATAACATCAACTGGTTGACATCTTAGCAGAGTAATATTAAGTGAGTGGGAACTAGTTGGCACTTAAGTGAGTGTCAAGTAAGATGCGCTCAAGCAACAGCTGGCGCTCAACATTTGCATAATATTCCCATTAAATATTGATGTCAAAAGCGACATCTCAGCCAGCAGCAGCAGCAGCTGTGCTGCTGTAACTGCTGTAACTGCTGTAACTGCTGTAACTGCTGTTGCTGCTGTAACTGCTGTAACTGCTGTTGCTGCTGTAACTGCTGTTGCTGCTGTAACTGCTGTTGCTGCTGTAACTGCTGTAACTGCTGTAGCTGCTGTAACTGCTGTAGCTGCTGTTGCTGCTGTAACTGCTGTTGCTGCTGTAACTGCTGTAACTGCTGTTGCTGCTGTAACTGCTGTTGCTGCTGTAACTGCTGTAACTGCTGTTGCTGCTGTAACTGCTGTTGCTGCTGTAACTGCTGTTGCTGCTGTAACTGCTGTAACTGCTGTAGCTGCTGTAACTGCTGTAGCTGCTGTTGCTGCTGTAACTGCTGTTGCTGCTGTAACTGCTGTAACTGCTGTTGCTGCTGTAACTGCTGTTGCTGCTGTAACTGCTGTAACTGCTGTTGCTGCTGTAACTGCTGTAACTGCTGTTGCTGCTGTAACTGCTGTAACTGCTGTAGCTGCTGTAGCTGCTGTAACTGCTGTAGCTGCTGTTGCTGCTGTAACTGCTGTTGCTGCTGTAACTGCTGTAACTGCTGTTGCTGCTGTAACTGCTGTTGCTGCTGTAACTGCTGTTGCTGCTGTTGCTGCTGTAACTGCTGTAGCTTCTGTAACTGCTGTTGCTGCTGCTGCTGCTGTAACTGCTGTTGCTGTTGTAACTGCTGTAACTGCTGTAGCTGCTGTTGCTACTGTTGCTGCTGTTGCTGTAACTGCTGTAACTGCTGTTGCTGCTGTAACTGCTGTAACTGCTGTTGCTGCTGTTGCTGCTGTAACTGCTGTTGCTGTTGCTGCTGTAACTGCTATTGCTGCTGTAACTGCTGTTGCTGTTGCTGCTGTAACTGCTGTTGCTGCTGTTGCTGCTGTAACTGCTGTTGCTGTTGTAACTGCTGTAACTGCTGTAGCTGCTGTTGCTACTGTTGCTGCTGTTGCTGTTGCTGCTGTAACTGCTGTAACTGCTGTTGCTGCTGTTGCTGCCGTAACTGCTGTAACTGCTGTT
>NC_091383.1:7458431-7495931 GCF_038502225.1 Cherax quadricarinatus
TAAATTATTGTAAATAAATATACAGTATATTTAGTTGGATTAGGCTAAAATAAATTGTTCTTGTTATAATAAGGTTAGGTAAGTTTTCTAAGATTCTTTTGGAGCAAAATTAAAAAAATTCACATTAACATTAATGAAAAAATATATCTTTAAACGTATATGAGAAAATTTTCGAAAGGACTTAATTTTAAATGAGTTCTTGCTAATTGACCAGTTTTACATATTCGACACGACATATATATATATATATATATATATATATATATATATATATATATATATATATATATATATATATATATGGCACCTCTGCCAGAGAGAGGCTGTGGGCATCTCGCTCTGTGATTTTGGCACAATATCGTCCAATCAAGAACACCTACCAGGATTATCATCAACAGACTGGTGTGTGAATATCTGCTGGTCGTGTTGGAAAGAGCCAGAAGACTCCGCATTTCGTCTATTCCGTCAGAATCAAGAAAAGTTCTGTGTATGTGAATTCAGTGAGGGAACATAACGGTCACCTATGGGTAGGAGAGGTCGGTGAGGGGAGGCCTCATGGAGGAGGAGGAGGCGGAGGTTGAGAGGTAAAACTGTCCCACCCCCTTCCCCAAACAGGCGCGCATACACCGTGTGCTCGTGTTACAACAATGGAGTGTTTGTTCACCGTGTGTAGTGTATATAGTCTATAGTGTACAGTGCATAGTATGTGCATGGTATGCGCATAGCATGTGAAGTGTATAGCGGTGTGTCGTTGATAGTGGGGGCAGTGCACTGAGCATAGTGGTGTATAGTGACTTGTCCTGGGAGGGAGTGAGTGCCCTACTCCGCCTCATCACACATCTTCCACTCCTCCCTTTCTTCCACCGCCCACCACAAGGACTGGACACCCCTCTCCTCCCCCCACCACCACTATGAACCACATGCGGTATGTGCCATGCGCCATTTTCCCTTCAGCTTGGGCTTACCACACAGTTTGAGGTATGGCAGACGATGAAGCCAGCCAGCCACAAAGCCAGGGAAACAATGCGCCCAACAATGAAAGAAGAGGCACATGTCAGGTGTGTGGAGAGTTTCGAGCACGCAATAGGGACGGCCGCATTCGTGCACACAATGGGTGTGCAGGATCACATATGCCGCCAGCAGAGAGTAGCCCACAGCCTCCACAGGCAGATGACAATTCCAATGGCAACTTCGTCACTTGCGATAACCTTCTGTTGGCATTCAAATCGACTGCTAGCAGTACACTATCCCACATCCCTAAAGCGGCTCGCCCATATGCAGCAGGGAAATTCACAGACCTTCTTAAGCGGGTGAATGGAGGTTCCACCAACTTGGATGGTGCCCGAGGCACCATCCAAGCATGGCGCAACCTACTCTTGTTCGGCAATGTCTGTCTTGCAGTTCCTGAAAGACGAGGCAAACTGCTAACCACGTCAGTTATCAAGGCAGTGCGCAACTACCCAAGAACGGATAACTGTGTCCCTCTGCCCCATCATCGCAGGAATCAAAGAGGCAGACCCAAGAAAAGTCCTACTGAAAACGAGAAAATTTGCGCACAGGTTAGCAAAAAAATTGAAGAAGGTAACACAGTGGGAGCAATAAGAATAATTACAAGTGACGACACTGTAGCCCCCAAGGATGAGACCACGGCCCAAGCACTAAGAGACAAGCATCCAACCAGGGACACCATAGCCATCAACGACAACCCTGAGGAAGACCCCATCACTGAACAATTAATTTTGCCAGAATCGGAAGTCTATAAGGCGATCGTGTCATTTCCAGCAGGATCGGCAGGAGGTTACACTGGAATTCGACTTCAGCACCTCAAAGAGATGGTAAATCCAGTACTCAGTAAATCTGCATCAATTCTTCTCACCGAGTTAACAACTTTCGTCAACAATTGCCTGGCTGGGCGAATCCCAGAAGAAATTAAACCTTTCTTTTTTGGGGCCTCACTATGTGCTTTGAAGAAGAGGGATGGGGGAATCAGGCCCATTGCAGTTGGAAACACTCTTCGCCGTCTAGTTGCCAAAGCAGCAGTGAGAAATATTCGCCTAGAAGCTGCCACTTTACTCCAGCCACACCAACTGGGCTTTGGGGTCTCTCAAGACAGTGAAGCTGCAGCTCATGCGGCAAGGGCCTACATCAGGGACCTACCAGAAGACAAGGCCATAGTCAAACTTGATTTTAGAAATGCCTTTAATATGGTGAAGAGAGATGCTGTCTTGCCAGCTGTTCGGGATCGCTTCCCCAGTCTTTTTCCTTTCATTTCAGCCGGCTACAGCAAACCCTCAATTCTTTTGTTTGGAGAACATGAAATTCAATCATCAGAGGGTGTTCAGCAGGGTGACCCACTCGCTCCACTTCTCTTCTGCTTGGCAGTAAGAGAACTAACTTCCAGCCTACGCAGTGAGCTCAATATCTGGTACCTGGATGACGGCACTCTGGCAGATACTGAAGAGTCCCTCGTGGGGGACCTACAACTGGTGAAAACACAGGGAGAAGACTTGGGACTAATCCACAATCCCTCCAAGTGTGAAATCATCACAGCAAACCAAGAAATAATCAATGCTGTGCGAAGAATCCTCCCAGAAGTCTCAACTACAACTCCGTCCAACAGTACCCTCTTGGGGGCACCGCTGGGTCACCAGGCCATCGATACTGTCCTCAGGGACAAATTGAATGACCTGATGAGAATGGAGGAGAGAATAAGCGTTCTTGATGCCCATGATGCTTTGTATCTCCTCACAAGGTGTCTTACTATGCAAAGACTCACTTCTTGAGGTGTGCACCCTCTTTTGACAACCCAACACTCGATGAATATGACGCACACCTGAGATCAACTTTTAAGAAGGCACTGAACCTGTCACTAGAGGATGAGCAATGGGATCAGGCAACCCTCCCAGTGTGACTGGGAGGTATAGGGGTGCATAAAGCAAAGCATGTTGCTTTACCTGCTTTTCTGTCTTCGTGTTTGGCTTCCAGTGCATTAGTCAAGAAGATAGTGCCCGAACGCTTGAGAGACTTGGTAGGAGCTCAAGACCCCAGGTTTACTGAAGGAGCGATTCGGTGGGACACCCTTACAGATTCCTCCAGTAGACCAGCTCCTCCCAAACAGAACAAACAGTCCCACTGGGACAAACCGATCATGGAAAAAATCGCCAACACAATGCTCTCCAATGCTTCATGAAAGAACAAAGCTTGTCTCCTGGCAGTGAAGGCACCACACTCAGGAGATTTCCTGTTAGCTGTTCCCAATTCCTCCCTGGGCATCCGTCTCGACCCACAGGCCATTCGGATTGGTGTTGCTCTTCGCCTAGCCGCCCCCATCCTCACCGAACATAGGTGTATTTGTGGCAGGGCGACAGCTGATCAATTCGGACTTCATGGTCTCGTGTGCCACACAGCAGAAGGGAAGTATGCCAGACATGAGGAGATCAATGACATAATAAAGAGAAGCCTCGCCACAGCCCGTTGCCCAGCTCAACGGGAACCCCAAGTACAGAGGTCTGATGGAAGTCAAAAGCATCCTGATGGAGCCACTATGCTACCCTGGAAGGATGGAAAGCAGATTGCCTGGGACTACACCTGTGCTGCCACATTGGCAGACACCTACTTGCCATACTCTGTAGTGGAAGGGGGTGGAGCTGCCAGCCACAGGGAGACCCAGAAGATCCGAAAATATGAAGACCTTCCCCCTTGCTATAACTTCATTCCAAAAGGGTCGGAGACCCTTGGAGCATGGGGCAAGTGTGCTCTAAAGTTCCTCAAAGAGCTGGGTGAAAAGCTCATCATAGAAACCAAGGACCACAGGGCGACCAGCTTCCCCTTTCAGAGACTCAGTGTTGTGATCCAGAGAGGATATGCCTGCAGCATTCTGGGCACGCGGCCCACCGCAGGGGAGCTGGACGAAGTATTCGAGATGTAGCTCTGAGTTACCTATGTTGTTTTACTTTCTGTTGTATTTTTGTGAATGTTTGGCCAATGCATTTTGTTTTTAAATAAAACATACTTGAAATATAGGGGGTGGTAGGAGAAAATTCTCAAACAGCTTCAGGGAGAACCTTGAGTTTTCCCTGAAGCAAGTTTATTCTTTTCTCTGAGGATGAGGGTCCCCATGACAGTTCTAGAGGTGGTACCTCCCTATATTTTATATATATACATAAAATATATATAATATATATATATATATATATATATATATATATATATATATATATATATATCTATATAATTATTTTATTATTATAACACTGGCCGATTCCCACCAAGGCAGGGTGGCCACCAAGGCAGGGAGGCTCGAAAAAGAAAAACTTTCACCATCATTCACTCCATCACTGTCTTGCCAGAAGGGTGCTTTACACTACAGTTTTTAAACTGCAACATTAACACCCCTCCTTCAGAGTGCAGGCACTGTACTTCCCATCTCCAGGACTCAAGTCCGGCCTGCCGGTTTCCCTGAACCCCTTCATAAATGTTACTTTGCTCACACTCCAACAGCACGTCAAGTATTAAAAACCATTTGTCTCCATTCACTCCTATCAAGCACGCTCACGCATGCCTGCTGGAAGTCCAAGCCCCTCGCACACAAAACCTCCTTTACCCCCTCCCTCCAACCTTTCCTAGGCCGACCCCTACCCTGCCTTCCTTCCACTACAGACTGGTACACTCTCGAAGTCATTCTGTTTTGCTCCACTCTCTCTACATGTCCGAACCACCTCAACAACCTTCATCAGTCCTCTGGACAACAGTTTTGGTAATCCCGCACCTCCTCCTAACTTCCAAACTACGAATTCTCTGCATTATATTCACACCACACATTGCCCTCAGACATGACATCTCCACTGCCTCCAGCCTTCTCCTCGCTGCAACATTCATCACCCATGCTTCACACCCATATAAGAGCGTTGGTAAAACTATACTCTCATACATTCCCCTCTTTGCCTCCAAGGACAAAGTTCTTTGTCTCCACAGACTCCTAAGTGCACCACTCACCCTTTTCCCCTCGTCAATTCTATGATTCACCTCATCTTTCATAGACCCATCCGCTGACACGTCCACTCCCAAATATCTGAATACATTCACCTTCTCCATACTCTCTCCCTCCAATCTGATATCCAATCTTTCATCACCTAATATTTTTGTTATCCTCATAACCTTACTCTTTCCTGTATTCACCTTTAATTTTCTTCTTTAGCACACCCTACCAAATTCATCCACCAATCTCTGCAACTTCTCTTCAGAATCTCCCAAGAGCACAGTGTCATCAGCAGAGAGCAACTGTGACAACTCCCACTTTGTGTGATTCTTTATCTTTTAACTCCACGCCTCTTGCCAAGACCCTCGCATTTCTCTTACAACCCCATCTATAAATATATTAAACAACCACGGTGACATCACACATCCTTGTCTAAGGCCTACTTTTACTGGGAAATAATTTCCCTCTTTCCTACATATTCTAACTTGAGCCTCACTATCCTCGTAAAAACTCTTCACTGCTTTCAGTAACCTACCTCCTACACCATACACCTGCAACATCTGCCACATTGCCCCCCTATCCACCCTGTCATACGCCTTTTCCAAATCCATAAATGCCACAAAGACCTCTTTAGCCTTATCTAAATACTGTTCACTTATATGTTTCACTGTAAACACCTGGTCCACACACCCCCTGCCTTTCCTAAAGCCTCCTTGTTCATCTGCTATCCTATTCTCCGTCTTACTCTTAATTCTTTCAATAATAACTCTACCATACACTTTACCAGGTATACTCAACAGACTTATCCCCCTATAATTTTTGCACTCTCTTTTATCCCCTTTGCCTTTATACAAAGGAACTATGCATGCTCTCTGCCAATCCCTAGGTACCTTACCCTCTTCCATACATTTATTAAATAATTGCACCAACCACTCCAAAACTATATCCCCACCTGCTTTTAACATTTCTATCTTTATCCCATCAATCCCGGCTGCCTTACCCCCTTTCATTTTACCTACTGCCTCACGAACTTCCCCCACACTCACAACTGGCTCTTCCTCACTCCTACAAGATGTTATTCCTCCTTGTCCTATACACGAAATCACAGCTTCCCTATCTTCATCAACATTTAACAATTCCTCAAAATATTCCCTCCATCTTCCCAATACCTCTAACTCTCCATTTAATAACTCTCCTCTCCTATTTTTAACTGACAAATCCATTTGTTCTCTAGGCTTCCTTAACTTGTTAATCTCACTCCAAAACTTTTTCTTATTTTCAACAAAATTTGTTGATAACATCTCACCCACTCTCTCATTTGCTCTCTTTTAACATTGCTTCACCACTCTCTTAACCTCTCTCTTTTTCTCCATATACTCTTCCCTCCTTGCATCACTTCTACTTTGTAAAAACTTCTCATATGCTAACTACTGGTAGGCTACTAACTAGAGAAAATAAAATTTAATAAATTTATTGAGTATCGTCTGGAGGTATATTATCAAAGTAAATTAATCACTTCAAACAAATTAATAATAATCACTTCTCTCGTATACAGTATTATTGTGCTGAAAGCACATATCACATTTATAATTCTTTAGTACCGTCTGGTACATTAACATTTAATAAGATAATACAAATATGTACAAGTAAGTTTGTGTGTATGTGTGTAAGTGCTCTAAGTAGTTCGCTATGTCTCAAGACTCAACTAGACTTAAACAAGTGACTGACAAAGTCCTCAAATAAACTAACTTCTTGACCAACTGGCAGTCAGAACAGTCTGCTTGAACAATAAAAAGAATGCTAAGCCCAATAGCAATATAACAAGCAACTGCGACACAGAATCAGGAACAAGGAGATAATATAATGACACTAAGTAGGGACCCTCAGCAGATCCTCCACAAAAGTTACAAAACTCCCATACTACTGAATCTAAGTTCAGCATAAGAAAATCCCCGAGTGTGACAGTACACAGATACCAGAACAAGTTAGGTCAGAAGCTACAGCTCAGGACCTGAGTTGCTCAGAGTGTATGTGACACACAACCTCAGTACAACGTCGAAAATCACTAAGCCTATACAATGTTCTGTGAACAGAGTTCTACAGAACTAACAAGAATAATGAGACAGTCAATCTGTCCAACCACCAAGCGAGTCTAGACCAGACTGAATACTTCAGGCGAGGCGAGGACACCCCTTCCCTCACCCCTCGATCACGTGATAGCTCCGTGGGTCGCTGCCCAGCAAGAAGCCGGCAGAGTAACAAGCAAAGAGCGTTAATTACAGTAGTTAGACAATCAAGACTTGAACTTTGAGCACATAATATATGTGTTACATCCTACCTAACAACATAACAGTCAAATAATAATATTTACGATTTAGCTATTATCGCAAATATAAGCAGTATAAAATTATATGAAAAGGTAATATACATGTAATGTATATACATACATTGCAACCCATTCAGGGGTTGCAACACCAGATAAGTATGGGCGTCTAGCCATAGCTAGACGATGATACCCCATACCCCGGGGCACCAGACTTGTTTTCAAAGTTATTCCATCAAATCCTGCCACATGTAGTGGACAACGAAGGAGAAATTATTGAAAAACATTGTCTCTACGTCCTAGTCACTCCAAGAGTCCCAGGTCACATTTGGTGTGACCCATGCCCCACTAATGACGTTTTTCAATTTAATGTCGTAGTGGTCACATCTTAGAGGAAGATGGCGGCCAGACTTAGCACCAACACTAGACAAATGTTTCTACCTCGTGATTTGATCTCCTGCAACATCCACCTCTCATCTTCTCAAACTTTGTAACGTGTATTTGAAAAGTTTACACACACACACACACACACACACACACACACACACACACATACACACACACACACACACACACACACACGTATATATATATATATATATATATATATATATATATATATATATATATATATATATAATCTGTAATCTTCCTGACTTTACCAGAAGGGTTCAAGACACACGGGCTATTTCAGGGACACCAGGTCTCTGGCTACCGTCTCAGGATTTCACGGTCGGTCTGCATGAAAGGAACGGGACCAACGCTTACCTAAGGGGAAGAAGGTCCTCTCGTCCCGGGGACACTTCTCTGCGACCCCTACCCAGGAATAGACTCGTGACCTTCGTAATTAAAATGACCTTACATGAGAGTGCATGGGAGTGCGTTGGAGTACATGGACGTACGTGAGAGTACTTTTATGGTTAATTGTCAACAGTACATAGACAGTAATAAAGAATTAGACGCATATGCCACATCTGGGTATCTTAATTGTAGACGTTTCGCCAACCAGTGGCTTTATCAGTATAAATTCAAGGACATAATTTGAAGACAGTAGAACTATATACAAAAGATGAGGTAATCAGTCCCTCAGTCTTGGAGCTGGTGAAGAGCACAGTAGTCTAGAAGAATCTGAAGCACAGGCAGGAAGACTGGTGCTTATATAGTGGCGTCAGGTGAGGGACGGGTTGTAGACGAAGACAGTGTCGCTGGTAGGTGGGATTCCCCAGTGGAAGTAGGTCATACCCGAGGGATGGTCCAGTATGATAAATTAGATACATGTATATCTATTGCGGCAACGCTTCACCACACATGGGGCTTCATCAGTCCTATATAGAGAAGATTGGTGATCTTCACAATTCCTCTTTGTGGTGAACTGTTACAGGACTAAAGACACCCAAGTGTTGCACAAGCGTATAATTTACCAATCAGACCCAGCCCCTCGCACTCACATATCTGTCCAATCAGGCCCCGGTGGCCTAGCGGCTAAAGCTCTCCCTTCACACACGTAGGGCTCGGGTTCGATTCCCGGCGGGTGGAAACATTTCGACACTTTCCTTACACCTGTTGTCCTGTTCACCTAGCAGCAAATAGGTACCTGGGTGTTAGTCGACTGGTGTGGGTGGCATCCTGGGGGACAAGATTGAGGACCACAATGGAAATCAGACAGTCCTCGATGACGCACTGACTTGCTTGGGTTATCCTGGATGGCTAACCTTCCGAGGTTAAAAATCCGAACGAAATCTTATCTCTTATCTTCTTAAAGGTACCCAGGGTCCTAGCCTCGACCACCCTACTCGGATGATTGTTCCACGGATCCACAACTCTGTTCGACAACCAGTACTTACCTATGCTGTTTCTGAATGTAAATTTGTCTATCCTTAATCATTTATTTCTGATTCTTACCTGATTCGATATCCTCAGTAAATGATTCTTGAGTAGTTCTCCTTCCTCCCGCTTCATTATGTGGTCTTTGTCCTTCCTCCCGCTTCATTATGTGGTCTTTGTCCTTCCTCCCGCTTCACGATGTGGTCTTTGTCCTTCCTCCCGCTTCATGATGTGGTCTTTGTCCTTCCTCCCGCTTCATGATGTGGTCTTTGTCCTTCCTCCCGCTTCATGATGCGGTCTTTGTCCTTCCTCCCGCTTCATGATGTGGTCTTTGTCCTTCCTCCCGCTTCACGATGCGGTCTTTGTCCTTCCTCCCGCTTCATGATGTGGTCTTTGTCCTTCCTCCCGCTTCACGATGTGGTCTTTGTCCTTCCTCCCGCTTCATGATGTGGTCTTTGTCCTTCCTCCCGCTTCATTATGTGGTCTTTCTCCTTCCTCCCGCTTCATTATGTGGTCTTTGTCCTTCCTCCCGCTTCATGATGTGGTCTTTGTCCTTCCTCCCGCTTCATTATGCGGTCTTTGTCCTTCCTCCCACTTCATTATGTGGTCTTTGTCCTTCCTCCCGCTTCATGATGTGGTCTTTGTCCTTCCTCCCACTTCATGATGCGGTCTTTGTCCTTCCTCCCGCTTCACGATGCGGTCTTTGTCCTTCCTCCCGCTTCATGATGTGGTCTTTGTCCTTCCTCCCGCTTCATTATGCGGTCTTTGTCCTTCCTCCCGCTTCATTATGTGGTCTTTGTCCTTCCTCCCACTTCATTATGCGGTCTTTGTCCTTCCTCCCGCTTCATTATGCGGTCTTTGTCCTTCCTCCCACTTCATTATGTGGTCTTTCTCCTTCCTCCCGCTTCACGATGCGGTCTTTGTCCTTCCTCCCGCTTCATTATGCGGTCTTTGTCCTTCCTCCCGCTTCATGATGTGGTCTTTGTCCTTCCTCCCACTTCATGATGTGGTCTTTGTCCTTCCTCCCGCTTCATGATGCGGTCTTTGTCCTTCCTCCTGCTTCATGATTCGGTCTTTGTCCTTCCTCCCGCTTCATGATGTGGTCTTTGTCCTTCCTCCCGCTTCATGATGTGGTCTTTGTCCTTCCTCCCGCTTCATGATGTGGTCTTTGTCCTTCCTCCCGCTTCATGATGTGGTCTTTGTCCTTCCTCCCGCTTCATGATGCGGTCTTTGTCCTTCCTCCCGCTTCATGATGTGGTCTTTGTCCTTCCTCCCGCTTCATGATGTGGTCTTTGTCCTTCCTCCCGCTTCACATGCCCTTCCTCCCGCTTCATGATGCGGTCTTTGTCCTTCCTCCCGCTTCATGATGTGGGTCTTTGTCCTTCCTCCTCCCGCTTCATGATGTGGTCTTTGTCCTTCCTCCCGCTTCATGATGTGGTCTTTGTCCTTCCTCCCGCTTCATGATGCGGTCTTTGTCCTTCCTCCCGCTTCATGATGTGGTCTTTATCCTTCCTCCCGCTTCATGATGTGGTCTTTGTCCTTCCTCCCGCTTCACGCTTCATGATGCTTTGTCCTTCCTCCCGTCTTTTTATCCTTCCTCCCGCTTCATGATGTGGTCTTTGTCCTTCCTCCCGCTTCATGATGCAGTCTTTATCCTTCCTCCCGCTTCATGATGCAGTCTTTATCCTTCCTCCCGCTTCATGATGCAGTCTTTATCCTTCCTCCCGCTTCATGATGTGGTCTTTGTCCTTCCTCCCGCTTCACGATGCGGTCTTTATCCTTCCTCCCGCTTCATGCTTTGTCCTTCCTCCCGCTTCATGATGCAGTCTTTGTCCTTCCTCCCGCTTCATGATGTGGTCTTTGTCCTTCCTCCCGCTTCATTATGCGGTCTTTGTCCTTCCTCCCGCTTCATGATGTGGTCTTTGTCCTTCCTCCCGCTTCATGATTCGGTCTTTGTCCTTCCTCCCGCTTCATGATGTGGTCTTTGTCCTTCCTCCCGCTTCATGATTCGGTCTTTGTCCTTCCTCCTGCTTCATGATGCGGTCTTTGTCCTTCCTCCTGCTTCATGATTCGGTCTTTGTCCTTCCTCCTGCTTCATGATTCGGTCTTTGTCCTTCCTCCTGCTTCATGATGCGGTCTTTGTCCTTCCTCCTGCTTCATGATTCGGTCTTTGTCCTTCCTCCCGCTTCATGATGTGGTCTTTGTCCTTCCTCCCGCTTCATGATGTGGTCTTTGTCCTTCCACCCGCTTCATGATGCGGTCTTTGTCCTTCCTCCCGCTTCATGACTCGTATTTGCTGGGGTTAAGCTCCATTTCTTGGGCCAGGTGTGCAGCCTCTCCAGATCCCCTTGTTGGTGTTTCTGTTTCTCATCCCCATGTATTCTCCTCAATAACATCACGTTGTCTGCAAACAGGGATACCTCTGACTATCCCTACTGTCATGTGTATGTGTGTACTCACCTATTTGTGGTTGCAGGGGTCGATTTATAGCTCCTGGCCCCTCTAATGATCGCTACTAGGTCCTCTCCCTGCTCCACGAGCTTTCTCATACCTCGTTTTAAAACTGTGTATGGTTTCTGCCTCTACTACGTTACTTGCTAGATTATTTCGCTTCCTGACAACTCTGTGACTAAAGAAATACTTCCTAACATCCCTTTAACTCATTTGAGTCTTCAACTTTCAATTGTGGCCCCTTGTTTCTGTGTCCCAACTCTGGAACATCCTGTCTCTGTCCACCTTGTCAGTTCCTCGCAGTATTTTGTATGTCGTTATCATGTATCCACTAACCCTACTGTTCTCCAGTGTCGTCAGGCTAATTTCCCTTAATCTTTCATCGCAGGGCATTCCCCTTAGCTCTGGGACTAGTCTTGTTGCAAACATTTTTACTTCCTCTAATTTCTTGACGTGCTTGACCAGGTGTGGGTTCCAAAGCATACAACGGGTGGGGTTAGAACCCACGATCAGTCTCAAAACTAAAGACAGACGCGTTAGCGTCAAATGGGTTCCAAACTGGTGCTGCATACTCCAGTATGGGCCTGACGTACACGGTGTACAGAGTCTTGAACAATTCATTACTAAGGTATCGGAACGCTATTCTCAGGTTTGCCACGGTCTTCTTTGCCCTTCCCCGATCTTCAGGACTTTGCATTTGGCGGGGTAAAAATTCGAGTAGCCAGTTGCTGGACCAAGTGTCCAGTCTGTCCAGGTCTCTTTGCAGTCCTGCCTGTTCCTCATCCGATTTAATTCTCCTCAATAACTTCACATCATCTGCAAACAGGGACACTTCTGAGTCTAACCCTTCCGTCATGTCATTCACTTATACCCCTCTTGTCACAGGTGCCCACTCTAACACCTCATCACGTACCATGACTCGTTGTTGCCTCCCTGTCAGGTATTCCCTGATCCATTGCAGTGCCCTTCCTGTTATGTGTGTGTGATCCTCCAGCGTTTGCACTAATCTCTCATGAAGAACTGTGTCGAAGCCATCTTGCAGTCTAAGAAAATTAAATCTACCCACCACTCTCGTGCTTTACTTCCGTCACCTTGTCATAAAGCTCCAGTAGGTTCGTGACACAAGATGTTCCTTCCCTGAATCCGTGATGGTTGTCGTTTATAAGTTCCGTTCTAGGTGCTTCACCACTCTCCTCCTGATAATCTTCTCCATAACTTTACATACATGTCAGAGACACTGATCTGTAATTTAGTGCAGACTGTCTGTCTTCCTTCTTAAAACTCGGGACTATATTTGCTGTCTTCCACACCTCTGGCAGTTGCCCAGTTTCGATAGATTTATTGAAGATTGTTGTTAGTGGCACACACAGTGCATCTGCTCCCTCTGTCATGACCCATGGAGAAATATTATCTGGGCCCACCACCTTCGAGGTATCTAGTTTCCCTAGCAGTTTCTTCACCTCCTCTTCAGTTGTATGCAGCGTGTCCAGCACCTGCTGGTGCACGCTAACACCTCGGTTTTCTTGGAGCTTCCCAAGGACCTCCTCACAAACTTCCTGGTCATTCTCCATTCCCCTCCTTCCTTCCTCGACCTGATTACCTTGTCCCTGACTGTTTTCCTCCTGATGTGGCTGTACAACAACTCTAATCCTATGTTATTCTCGTATTGCCACTGCGCCTCTCGACTTATCCATGGAAACCCATTTCCAGTTTTTCGACTCAACTCCCTGTTTTCCTGGGTCCTTTGCATTCTATACTTTTTCCATGCTCTGTGTGTGTACTCACCTAATTGTGGTTGCAGGGGTCGAGACTCAGCTCCTGGCTTCGTGTACAAACGGGTCGCTGCAGAATCTCGTCTAAATATATGATAATAAGTTGACTCGGTGCCTCAGATTACGTGTGGAGGCCACACAGTGCCTGTAATTCGTGTTAGCAGCTCTTCTGTTACTGTGGCCAGCCTTGGCCACAGTAATACCGCTTTTGCTGTTGTGGCCAGTCATGGCCAGAGTAATACCATATTTGCTGTTGTCGCCAGCATTGGCCACAATATAATCTCTGTTGTGGCCAATCTTGGCCACAACTCCTTTCCAGTATAAGTGATATACCTAAAAATTTGGACGTGTTCGGGTGCTGCAGAGACACTGCGCTGCCAGACGTGTCATGGAACTTTGTTATTTTTCATATTTAAGTTTGGCAACACTTGTTTACATTCATGTTGATGTTTACTAACACTTGTAAACTTATGTAGATGTTTGGCAACACTTGTTTACATTCATATTGATGTTTGGTAACACTTGTTCTACACGTGTGATGTACGATAATGTTTATTAGCTACGACAGCGCTGCCAGCGCACAATAACGTACGCTCGTTACGGACGATTACTTTACACGTCGGGATTATAACGTTGTTGCATAATTCTGAACGATGAATGCGAAAAATATCGGGACGGAAGATAACGTCAATTTCCCAGTAATCTTCGTTAGTTACGTTTTTCCTCGAATTAAGTAAAAAATTCGTTAATTATCGTTAGCTCGCCTCTATTAAGTTCCATTACTTTATTACACAGATATATTACGTTTTTTGTGACGTTATTAATTTTATTTTGAGGTCTCGTTGTTATTTATTGCGCTGTATATACGATTTTTTTACATTTTCCAGCTGAAACGATATTTTTGAGGCGAATGAACGATAATGTTGTTGATATTTTTCTGTAAGTGAAATGTTACTAAAATTTATATTGTTATAATAATAATAATAATTGTGATAATAATAATTGTGATAATGGTGATAATATAATTGTGATAATAATAATAATAATAATTGTGATAATGGTGATAATTGTGATAATGGTGATAATTGTGACAATAATAGTGATAATGGTGATAATTGTGATAATAATAATGGTGACAATAATAATTGTGATAATGGTGATAATATAATTGTGATAATAATAATAATAATAATAATAATAATAATAATTGTGATAATGGTGATAATATAATTGTGATAATAAAAATAATAATAATAATTGTGATAATGGTGATAATTGTGATAATAATGGTGACAATAACAATAATTGTGATAATGGTGATAATATAATTGTGATAATAATAATGGTGACAAAAATAATGGTAATAATAATAATTGATAATAATAATAATAGGTATCCCTGTTCACCTAGCAGTAAGTAGGTACATGGGTGTTAGTCACCTTCCACAATGATCCAGAGACCAGCTCTAACAATGATCCAGAGACCAGCTCTAACAATGATCCAGAGACCAGCTCTAACAATGATCCAGAGACCAGCTCTAACAATGATCCAGAGACCAGCTCTAACAATGATCCAGAGACCAGCTCTAACAATGATCCAGAGACCAGCTCTAACAATGATCCAGAGACCAGCTCTAACAATGATCCAGAGACCAGCTCTAACAATGATCCAGAGACCAGCTCTAGCAAACAATGATCCAGAGACCAGCTCTAACAATGATCCAGAGACCAGCTCTAACAATGATCCAGAGACCAGCTCTAACAATGATCCAGAGACCAGCTCTAACAATGATCCAGAGACCAGCTCTAACAATGATCCAGAGACCAGCTCTAACAATGATCCAGAGACCAGCTCTAACAATGATCCAGAGACCAGCTCTAACAATGATCCAGAGACCAGCTCTAACAATGATCCAGAGACCAGCTCTAACAATGATCCAGAGACCAGCTCTAACAATGATCCAGAGACCAGCTCTAACAATGATCCAGAGACCAGCTCTAACAATGATCCAGAGACCAGCTCTAACAATGATCCAGAGACCAGAGACCAGCTCTAACAATGATCCAGAGACCAGCTCTAACAATGATCCAGAGACCAGCTCTAACAATGATCCAGAGACCAGCTCTAACAATGATCCAGAGACCAGCTCTAACAATGATCCAGAGACCAGCTCTAACAATGATCCAGAGACCAGCTCTAACAATGATCCAGAGACCAGCTCTAACAATGATCCAGAGACCAGCTCTAACAATGATCCAGAGACCAGCTCTAACAATGATCCAGAGACCAGCTCTAGCAAACAATGATCCAGAGACCAGCTCTAACAATGATCCAGAGACCAGCTCTAGCAAACAATGATCCAGAGACCAGCTCTAACAATGATCCAGAGACCAGCTCTAACAATGATCCAGAGACCAGCTCTAACAATGATACAGAGACCAGCTCTAGCAAACCAGCTAATGATCCAGAGACCAGCTCTAACAATGATCCAGAGACCAGCTCTTACAAACAATGATCCAGAGACCAGCTCTAGCAAACAATGATCCAGAGACCAGCTTTAACAATGATCCATAAACCAGCTCTAACAATGATCCAGAGACCAGCTCTAACAATGATCCAGAGACCAGCTCTAGCAATGATCCAGAGACCAGCTCTAACAATGATCCAGAGACCAGCTCTAGCAAACAATGATCCAGAGACCAGCTCTAGCAAACAATGATCCAGAGACCAGCTCTAACAAACAATGATCCAGAGACCAGCTCTAACAAACAATGATCCAGAGACCAGCTCTAGCAAACAATGATCCAGAGACCAGCTCTAGCAAACAATGATCCAGAGACCAGCTCTAACAAACAATGATCCAGAGACCAGCTCTAACAAACAATGATCCAGAGACCAGCTCTAACAATGCTCCAGAGACCAGCTCTAACAATGCTCCAGAGACCAGCTCTAACAAACAATGCTCCAGAGACCAGCTCTAACAAAAAATGCTCCAGAGACCAGCTCTAACTATCCTCCAGAGACCAGCTCTAACAATGAGAGAGACCAGCTCTAACAAACAATGCTCCAGAGACCAGCTCTAACAAACAATGATCCAGAGGCCAGCTCTAACAATGATCAGAGACCAGCTCTAGCAATGATCCAGAGACCAGCTCTAACAAAAAATGCTCCAGAGACCAGCTCTAACAATGCTCCAGAGACCAGCTCTAACAAACAATGCTCCAGAGGCCAGCTCTAACAAACAATGCTCCAGAGACCAACTCTAGCAAACAATGATCCAGAGACCAGCTCTAGCAAACAATGATCCAGAGGCCAGCTCTAAAAAACAATGTTCCAGAGACCAGCTCTAACAAATAATGTTCCAGAGACCAGCTCTAACAAACAATGCTCCAGAGACCAGCTCTAACAAACAATGCTCCAGAGACCAGCTCTAACAATGCTCCAGAGACCAGCTCTAACAATGCTCCAGAGACCAGCTCTAACAAACAATGCTCCAGAGACCAGCTCTAACAAACAATGCTCCAGAGACCAGCTCTAACAATGCTCCAGAGACCAGCTCTAACAATGCTCCAGAGACCAGCTCTAACAATGCTCCAGAGACCAGCTCTAACAATGCTCCAGAGACCAGCTCTAACAATGCTCCAGAGACCAGCTCTAACAATGCTCCAGAGACCAGCTCTAACAATGCTCCAGAGACCAGCTCTAACAATGCTCCAGAGACCAGCTCTAACAATGCTCCAGAGACCAGCTCTAACAATGATCCAGAGACCAGCTCTAACAATGCCAATGCTCCAGAGACCAGCTCTAACAATGCTCCAGAGGCCAGCTCTAACAACCACTGCTCCAGAGACCAGCTCTAACAATGCTCCAGAGACCAGCTCTAACAATGCTCCAGAGACCAGCTCTAACAATGCTCCAGAGACCAGCTCTAACAAACAATGCTCCAGAGACCAGCTCTAACAAACAATGCTCCAGAGACCAGCTCTAACAAACAATGCTCCAGAGACCAGCTCTAACAATGCTCCAGAGACCAGCTCTAACAAACAATGCTCCAGAGACCAGCTCTAACAAACAATGCTCCAGAGACCAGCTCTAACAATGCTCCAGAGACCAGCTCTAACAAACAATGCTCCAGAGACCAGCTCTAACAAACAATGCTCCAGAGACCAGCTCTAACATCAAGGAATCAGGCGAATAAGACACTGAAACTTGACTCTTTCCAACTTCGACAATAAGCTATGACACACTGCCGTCCTGCTAGACACAGCCGGCCGGATGGAATCATTCAGAGGGCCGGATGTGGCCCGCACACCCTACTTAGCCAACATATAAACTAAACACGAGGGATTCCAGGACTAGAGTCAGGTATTTTAGAGTCAATTAGCACTGTAGGTCATTGAGTCAGTGTTGCTGATTATTATTATTATTATTATTATTATTATTATTATTATTATTATTATTATTATCATTAATGTCATTATTATTATTATTGTCATTATTTTCATTATTGTTATTGGACAACGTTTCGCCCACACAGTGGACTTTGTCAGGTCACAAACCTACCTACCTGGGTAGATTTGGTTAGGTAAGATTGGTCAGGAAACAGGTCACAAGTGTTTCGTGACGCTGGTCTTAGTTTTATGATGGTCCGCAGCTGCAACTCTTGGTCATCTGACCAAATCGATCCACCCCTTAAAAAAAATATGCTTATGCTTATAACCATTAGCTGACCTTGTATAAAGTATATATATATATATATATATATATATATATATATATATATATATATATATATATATATATATATATATATATATATTGTGTGTGCGTGTGTACTCACCTAGTTGTGGTTGCAGGGGTCGAGTCATAGCTCCTGGCCCTGGTTTGTGTGTGTGTGTGTGCTCGCTCGTGTGCACTATGTAGATAGTGTACTATGTATATAGATAGACCAAGTGGTCGTTGTAGTCTGTGGCACTGTATGAATGTGACATTTGCGTGCCAATCATGGCACTCTACTGTCACTGGCATACCAGGTTAAATCCAGACGCCAGGAGGGTGGAGCAGTGTTGTGTGGCTCGTCTGTTATAACTTAACAAGGCTCAAGCAACTGTCAACATCCCTTGACCTTGATACCTTCAAGAATGCTACCCAATATGACATGTGTGTGTGTGTGTGTGTGTGTGTGTGTGTGTGTGTGTGTGTGTGTGTGTGTGTGTGTGGTTGCAGGGGTCTTGTCACAGACCCTGTATGTGTTTGTGCACACCTATTTGCGGTTGAATGAGTCGATTTATAGCTCCTGGTCACGCCACTTCACTGGTCCACTCTCTTCCTGCACCATGAGCTTTATCGTACCTCTTCTTGAAGATATATATGGATCCTGCCTCCACTATATAACTTTCCAGATTGTTCCACTTCCTGACAACTCTGTGACTGAAGAAATACTTCCTAACATCCCTGTAACTCATCTGAGTTTCCGACTTCCAGTTGTGACCCCTTGTTACTGTGTCCCATCTCTGAAACATTCTGTCCCTATTCACCTTATCAATTTCTTTCAGTATTTTATATGTCGTTATCACGTCTTCCTTATCTCTCCAGTCCTCCAGTGTTGTCAGGATCATTTCCCTTAACCTCTCCTCTTAGGGTATACCCCTCAGCCCCGAGACTAGTCTTGTTGCAAACCATTGCAGTTTCTCTAAATTCTTGAGTTGTTTGACCAGGTATGGGTTCCATACTGGTCCTGCATACTCGAATATGGGTGTGACGTATATGGTGTACAGTGTCGTAAAAGACTCCTTGCATAGATGTTGAAACGCTATTCTTAGGATTGCCAGGCGTCCATATGCTGCAGCAGTTATTTGGTTGATGTGCGCCTCAGTAGATGTGCTCGGTATGATGCTCACCCGAAGATCCTTTTCCCTGAGTGAGTTTTGTAGCCTTTGACCTCTTAGGCTGTACTCCGTCTGCAGTCTTCTTTTCCTTCCACCAAGCTTTACAACTTTGCACTTGCTGGGGTTAAACTCCAGGAGCCATTTGTCGGACCAGATTTGCAGCCTGTCCAAACCCCTTTGTAGGCGCACCTGATCCTCGTCCGCTTGTATTCTCCTCTTAAACTTCACATCGACTGCGAACAGAGAGACCTCAGGATCTATCCCTTCAGTCATGTCATTCACATGTACATGAAACAGCACTGGACCTAGAACTGACCCTGTGGAACCCCACTCGACACAGGAACACGTTCCAACACCTCGTCTCGTACCAACACACGTTGTTTCTTTCCTGTTAGGTATTCCCTGATCCATTGCAGTACTTTCCCTGCTATTCCTGCCAACTCCTCTAGTTTTTCAACCAGTCTCTTGTGTGGTACTGTGCTGAAAGCCTTCTTACAGTCCAAGAAGATGCAGTCTACCCATCCCTCTCTCTTCTGTCTTACTTCTGTTATCTTACTATAGAACTCCAGTAGATTGGTGACGCAGGATTTACCTTCCCTGAAACCGAGCTTGTTGTCATGTCCGAGCCCGTACCTTTCTAGGCTCTCCATTACTCTTCTGCTGATAAGTGTTTGTGTGTGTGTGTGCTCTGTGGTTGCAGGGGTCGAGTCACAGATCCTGTGTGTGTGTGTATGTGTACTCACCTATTTGTGGTTGCATGAGTAAAGTCATAGTTCCTAGCCCCTCCTCTTCACTAATCGCTTCTAGATTCACTCTGCTCCAAGAGCTTTATCGTACCTCATCTTCAAGCTATATATGGATCTAGCCTTTGTTACATCACTTGCCAGATTGTCCCACTTCCTGACAAGTCTAAAGCTGAAGAAATATTTCCTAACATCCGTATGACTCCTCTGAATTATTAACTTCCAGTTGTGGCCCCTTGTTCCTGTGTCCCATCTCCGAAACATTGTGTACTCACCTAGTTGAGGTTGCAGGGGTCGAGTCCAAGCTCCTGGCAACGCCTCTTCACTGATCGCTACTAGGTCACTCTCCCTGAACCGTGAGCTTTATCATTCCTCTGCTTAAAGCTATGTATAGATCCTGCCTCCACTACATCGCTTCCCAAACTATTCCACTTCCTGACAACTCTGTGATTGAAGAAATACTTCCTAACATCCCTGCGATTCATCTGAGTCTTCAACTTCCAACTGTGTTCCCTTGTTGTTGTGTCCCATCTGTATGTGTGTACTCACCTAGTTGAGGTTCCAGGGGTCGAGTCCGAGCTCCTGGCGTGTGTGTGTGTGTGTGTGTGTGTGTGTGTGTGTGTGTGTGTGTGTGTGTGTGTGTGTGTGTGTGTGTGTGTGAAGGAAGTGAATATAAGCACGTAAGGGAATCAGCCATTAGAATAGGAAATAGGGTGAAAATTAGAGTGATAAGGTGAAGAGAGGGTTGGAAAAAAGGGGTATGGAGAAGGAAGGGAATGGAGAAGAGAGAGAATAGGGAAAGGAGTGATCGTAGTGAGTGAAGATAGTAACAGTAGTATACTATCTTACAGTTTAGTACTATCATTCAACACAGACTCACACACTACTAATATTACACAGTAAATTAATCGAAAATCCTGCTTCAGAGTTCATGGGGAGAGAGAGAGAGAGAGAGAGAGAGAGAGAGAGAGAGAGAGACGCAGGGAGACGCGTCGGGGAAAAAAAAATTGCACTATATCCCTGTAAATATCAGCCAACTAATATTGTCAGATCGTTCTTGAGAGCTGGACCGACACTTAAAATCAGTACCTGACCAGCCGGGCTGTGGTTCTCACGTTGGATTGCATGCGGCCAGCAGTAACAGCCTGGTTGATCAGGCCCTGATCCACTACGAGACTTGGTCATAGACCGGGCCGCGGGGGCCGTTGACCCCCCCCCGGAAAACCCTCCAGGTAGACTCTAGGCAGAGAATGTAGAAGGCTTATTCCCACGTTTAACAGATCAGGTGTTGTCGAGAAGTATGGCAGGTGTTGTCGAGAAGTATGGCAGGTGTTGTCGAGAAGTATGGCAGGTGTTGTCGAGAAGTATGGCAGGTGTTGTCGAGAAGTATGGCAGGTGTTGTCGAGAAGTATGGCAGGTGTTGTCAAGTATGGCAGATGTTGTCAAGTATGGCAGGTGTTGTCAACAAGTGTGGCAGGTGTTGTCGACAACACACACACACACACACACACACACACACACACACACACACACACACACACACACACACACACACACACACACACACACACAAGGGATCACAGTTGGAATCTAAAGACTCGGATGAGTCACAGGGATGTTAGGAAGTATTTCTTCAGCCGTAGAGTTGTCAGGAAGTGGAATAGTCTTGAAAGTGAGTTAGTGGAGGCAGGATCCATACACAGCTTTAAGAAGAGGTATGATAAAGCTCATGGGGCAGGGAGAGAGTGAACCTATAGCGACCAGTGAAGAGGCAGTGCCAGTAACAATGACTCAACCCCAGCAACCACAATTAGGTGAGTACACACTATCTCTCTATCTATCTATCTTGTCAAATATAGAAGCATCATTAACCGGCTATGAGTCACCAATGGAATGCTCCCAGTACAGCAGTATATTACAGATCATTATTAACAATTTATCACCTATAATATTGGTGTGGTGAACTGGCATGGTGATTTACCAGACTATTGCATCGTTTGTGTTTATCATTAGTATGGCACAGTAGCAGTCTCGTTGCCAGGGTCTTGTTGTCTGGGTCTCGTTGACAGGGTCTTGATGTCTGGGTCTCGTTGCCAGGATCTTGATGTCTGGGTCTCGTTGTCTGGGTCTCGTTGACAGGGTCTTGATGTCTGGGTCTCGTTGCCAGGGTCTTGTTGTCTGGGTCTCGTTGCCAGGGTCTTGTTGTCTGGGTCTCGTTGACAGGGTCTTGATGTCTGGGTCTCGCTGCAAGGGTCTTGATGTTTGGGTCTCGTTGCCAGGGTCTTGATGTTTGGGTCTCGTTGCCAGGGTCTTGTTGTCTGGGTCTCGTTGCCAGGGTCTTGTTGTCTGGGTCTCGTTGCCAGGGTCTTGTTGTCTGGGTCTCGTTGCCAGGGTCTTGTTATCTGGGTCTCGTTGCCAGGGTCTTGTTGTCTGGGTCTCGTTGCCAGGGTCTTGTTGTCTGGGTCTCGTTGCCAGGGTCTTGTTGTCTGGGTCTCGTTGCCAGGGTCTTGCTGTCTGGGTCTCGCTGACAGGGTCTTGATGTCTGGGTCTCGTTGCCAGGATCTTGATGTCTGGGTCTCGTTGTCTGGGTCTCGTTGACAGGGTCTTGATGTCTGGGTCTCGTTGCCAGGGTCTTGATGTCTGGGTCTCGTTGCCAGGGTCTTGTTGTCTGGGTCTCGTTGACAGGGTCTTGATGTCTGGGTCTCGCTGCAAGGGTCTTGATGTTTGGGTCTCGTTGCCAGGGTCTTGATGTTTGGGTCTCGTTGCCAGGGTCTTGTTGTCTGGGTCTCGTTGCCAGGGTCTTGTTGTCTGGGTCTCGTTGCCAGGGTCTTGTTGTCTGGGTCTCGTTGCCAGGGTCTTGTTATCTGGGTCTCGTTGCCAGGGTCTTGTTGTCTGGGTCTCGTTGCCAGGGTCTTGTTGTCTGGGTCTCGTTGCCAGGGTCTTGTTGTCTGGGTCTCGTTGCCAGGGTCTTGCTGTCTGGGTCTCGCTGACAGGGTCTTGATGTCTGGGTCTCGTTGCCAGGATCTTGATGTCTGGGTCTCGTTGTCTGGGTCTCGTTGACAGGGTCTTGATGTCTGGGTCTCGTTGCCAGGGTCTTGATGTCTGGGTCTCGTTGCCAGGGTCTTGTTGTCTGGGTCTCGTTGACAGGGTCTTGATGTCTGGGTCTCGCTGCAAGGGTCTTGATGTTTGGGTCTCGTTGCCAGGGTCTTGATGTTTGGGTCTCGTTGCCAGGGTCTTGTTGTCTGGGTCTCGTTGCCAGGGTCTTGTTGTCTGGGTCTCGTTGCCAGGGTCTTGTTGTCTGGGTCTCGTTCGTTGCCAGGGTCTTGTTATCTGGGTCTCGTTGCCAGGGTCTTGTTGTCTGGGTCTCGTTGCCAGGGTCTTGTTGTCTGGGTCTCGTTGCCAGTGTCTTGTTGTCTGGGTCTCGTTGTCAGGGTCTTGTTGTCTGGGTCTCGTTCCCAGGGTCTTGCTGTCTGGGTTTCGTTGCCAGGGTCTTGCTGTCTGGGTCTCGTTGACATGGTCTTGTTGTCTGGGTCTCGTTGACAGGGTCTTGTTGTCTGGGTCTCGTTGCCAGGGTCTTGTTGTCTGGGTCTCGTTGCCAGGGTCTTGTTGTCTGGGTCTTGTTGCCAGGGTCTTGTTGTCTGGGTCTCGTTGCCAGGGTCTTGTTGTCTGGGTCTCGTTGACAGGGTTTTGTTGTCTGGGTCTTGTTGCCAGGGTCTTGTTGTCTGGGTCTCGTTGACAGGGTCTTGTCTGGGTCTCGTTGCCAGGGTCTTGTTTTCTGGGTCTCGTTGCCAGGGTTTTGTTTTCTGGGACTCGTTGCCAGGGTCTTGTTGTCTGGGTCTCGTTGACAGTCTTGTTGTCTGGGTCTCTTTGCCAGGGTCTTGTTGTCTGGGTTTCGTTGGCAGGGTCTTGTTGTCTGGGTCTCGTTGACAGGGTCTTGTTGTCTGGGTCTCGTTGCCAGGGTCTTGCTGCCTGGGTGTTGTCGGGGTGTTGTTGTTAGCGCCTCGATATCAGGGTCCCGTTGTCTGGGGCTCGTTGACAGGGCCTCGTTATAAGGGCATCGTTATCAGGGCCTCATCTGCAGGGCTTCGTTGTCAGGGCCTCGTCAAATCTCGCTGTCAGAGCCTCGTTGTGAAGTCCTCATTGTCAGGATCTCGTTGTCAAATCTCGTTGCCAGAGCCTTGTTGCCAGACCTTCTTTGTCACGTCTTCGTTGTTAGATCCTCGTTGTCAAGAGTCCATGGAAAAACTAGCTACTACTAATTGAGATCAGTACTATTACAATAGCAACTAGTTGAGATTAGTATTATTACAATAGCAACTAGTTGAGATTAGTATTATTACAATAGCAACTAGTTGAGATTAGTATTATTACAATAGCAACTAGTTGAGATTAGTACTATTACAATAGCAACTAGTTGAGATTAGTACTATTACAATAGCAACTATTTGATATTAGTACTATTACAATAGCAACTAGTTGAAATTAGTACTATTACAATAGCAACTAGTTGATATTAGTACTATTACAATAGCAACTAGTTGATATTAGTGCTGCTACAATAGCAACTAGTTGATATTAGTGCTGCTACAATACCAACTAGTTGATATTAGTGCTGCTACAATAGCAACTAGTTGATATTAGTGCTGCTACAATACCAACTAGTTGATATTAGTACTATTACAATAGCAACTAGTTGAGATTAGTAATACTACAATAGCAACTAGTTGAGATTAGTAATACTACAATAGCAACTAGTTGAGATTAGTATTATTACAATAGCAACTAGTTGATATTAGTACTACTACAATAGCAACTAGTGGTCCTGCTATCTTAGGATACCACTGGCTTTGGATTTTTCTGGGTTTACAGTGGGTTGTTATTGGCTTTCATGGCTTAAACGGCAAAGCCAGAGGTTAACCTGTCTCTCTCGCATGCCTAGATTATTATTATTATTATTATCATAATCAAGGGGAAGCGCTAAACCCGTAGGATTATACAGCTCCTGGGGGGGGGATGTGGAAGGCATTCAGGCTTAATTCGGGGAACTGGAGCACAGATCCAATTCCCTAAATCAAGAGCCCCTCACCAATATCAAGGAACCTTCCCTGAGGGGTCGCATGCCTAGAAATATTTAATATGTTGGTCAACTTTTGACAGCTGATTCTGATCCGTTGTTTAATCTTCGTTAGTAGAAATGGCTGTAATTTTTGCCAGCACACTATGTTACCTGTGCGTGTCTGGCGTAGGTGAACTACTGGTACCTAACTACGGTAGGTGGTGAACTGTTGGTACCTAGCTACGGTAGGTGGTGAACTGCTGGTACTTAGCTACGGTAGGTGGTGAACTGTTGGTACCTAGCTACGGTAGGTGGTGAACTGCTGGTACCTAGCTACGGTAGGTGGTGAACTGTTGGTACCTAGCTACGGTAGGTGGTGAACTGCTGGTACCTAACTACGGTAGGTGGTGAACTACTGGTACCTAACTACGGCAGGTGGTGAACTACTGGTACCTAACTACGGTAGGTTGTGAACTACTGGTACCTAGCTACGGTAGGTGGTGAACTGCTGGTACCTAACTACGATAGCAGGTAAACTATCACAACTTAATTACTGTAAGCGATGAACCACATAACTACGGTAGGTGATGAACCACATAACTACGGTAGGTGATGAACCACATAACTACGGTAGGTGATGAACCACATAACTACGGTAGGTGATGAACCACATAACTACGGTAGGTGATGAACCACATAACTACGGTAGGTGATGAACCACATAACTACGGTAGGTGATGAACCACATAACTACGGTAGGTGATAAACCACATAACTACGGTAGGTGATGAACCACATAACTACGGTAGGTGATGAACCACATAACTACGGTAGGTGATGAACCACATAACTACGGTAGGTGATGAACCACATAACTACGGTAGGTGATGAACCAAATAACTACGGTAGGTGATGAAGCACCTAACTACTACACTAGGTGAACTTCGCAACTGCCATCTTGAAGATGGAGGTAATTCTTCCAGGGGATCTGGGACATAATTAAGGAAAGAAACATCAGACGATGTTTCGAATCTTTCCTTTACGAAACTACGAGTTAATGATGGTTCAAGAAGTGACCGAGAAAATAAATTTTTATTTCTTATTGTCCTGTGGATAAAAAATAATAAAAATCCTATATATATATATATATATATATATATATATATATATATATATATATATATATATATATATATATATATATATATATATATATATATATATATATATATATATATATATATATATATATATATATATATATATATATATATATATATATCAATAATTTCGCCAAAATCATTCTTATAACGGTGTTTGTTTAGTATTAAATTATTGAAACAAATAAAATATATTTAGTTGGGTTAGGCTATAATAAGGTCAGGTAAGTTTTCTAAGATTCTTTTGGTGCATAAAAATTTTTACATTAACATTAATGGTATAAGAGAAAATTTTAGAAAGGACTTAATTTTAAATGAGTTCTTGCTATCGTTTTTGTACTGGAGTGACTTCACTGAAAATCCTTGCGAGTTTTGATTAACAGGAGTACGGTGTTTAGGTGTCATTGTGATGCATACAATTATTATTCATGATTTGATTTGAAATGGATATATGAAACCACGGTATGGGTGGGGATTGAACTCGCGGCAAGTGAGTTGTAAAACTCCAGGACATTGCGTTAACCACTGGACCTGCTGGCTACAATAAGATTCATTCAGCTAGGTATATTTATACTCCATAGGGAGGTTATCATGAGCCACCATTGTGGCCACAAATACAAGTTTTTACAGATGAATCCGCAGCCTAAGTGACTGTGTATAAATTTACCTAGATGGATGTATCTTATTGTAACCATCTGGCCAAGTGGTTAACACATTGGCCTGGAATTTTTCGACGCACTTGCCGCGAGTTCAAATCCGACCTATACTATCGCGTTATTACGGTTTTGTGAGTCGATATAGGAACGTATTGGCTTGGAAATTTAGTAGTGGATGAGTGGAACAGTCTACCTAGTAGGGTCATTGAAGCTAAAACCTTGGGTAGCATTGAAAATGGGCTGAATAAATATTTTTGTTAGTAGGTTTGGATTTGAGAAAAATCTGCCTAGCATGAGCCATTAGGCCTGCTGCAGTTCCTCCATTTTTATGGTCTTATACAACAGAGAAGCACTGTTATAAGCACTGGTATAAACTTTGGTAATAAATATTGACAAGTTGATTTAGAAAAACACGTAAGCAAACACTAGGACATTTATTAGAGAACTTTTCGGTCCTGGGACCTTGATCACTTCTAACATACAGAGGTAGAAAGACAGTACATATACGCGAAGAGTGAGGTGTGAGTAATGCATGGTGGCCTGAGTGAGGTGTGAGTGACGCATGGTGACCTGAGTGAGGTGTGAGTGACGCATGGTGATCTGAGTGAGGTGTGAGTGACGCATGGTGACCTGAATGAGGTGTGAGTGACGCATGGTGACCTGAAGAATACCATTTTGGGATGAGGACGGGTAGACGATGAAATCATGTGACTCCTGTGTTGTTGGGTTGGTGGTGCTTAAGTATCATGTATGCCAATGTTTTTGACATTTTGTGGTTTCCAGTGTTACGTTCTATTGTGTCGGTGACGGCGATTAGTGAAGCTTCTAGGCACCGTCGGCGTCTGAGGTCTTGTTCGGTGAGAACGAGTTGTGCCTCATTCCAGTTCATCAAATGCCCCGTGGAGTCTCTGTGGAGGACACAGACGTACCTTAAGTCGTCTCTGTTACTGGCATTTCGATGATCGTTCAGGCGGACAGCAAGATTTCTGCCCGTTTCGCCTACATATATCTGCTGTAGAAGGGGGATACGTTTCGAAGTGAGGTCTTTGATAGATGATGTTTTCATGGTGGAATCATTTATGATACTCTTAGCAAGTGCCCGGCGAGTATTCGTGGCAACATCTCCACATAGCAGCGCTATGAAGTGCTTAGAGGGCTGTTCCATGGGCTGTTTGTTGAGGATAGCTTGATGGTTCGGCTGCATTGATCTTAAGGAGAGCCTGGATACTGAAACGCCTCATATAAAAAAATATATCAACGTATCTTAGCCAGGTATCGGTGTTGGGAATGAGGGTGCTGGATTTCTCGATCTCTAGGTTCTTCATGGCAATGGGCTGCCCATTGCCATCCCAAACATCTCTTCAAAGTGTATAGAAAACTTGTATAGACAAGGGCGATCTTATACATTTCTATTCTCACCAAGACACCCTCACTAAAAGAGGAGTTCCCATAGAGAGCTCTCTGCATTTCCAGCCTTTGTTGTCTTGAAGAATGTATCTAAATAACACAAGTCTTTACAAGTCTTCAGTTCCCATCTTTCCTCATCCGAGCTTGCAGAATCAAGGCACAAACTATCCTCAACAAACCGCCCATGGAACAGCCCTCTAAGCACTTCATAGTGCTTTCATGTGGTGATGTTGCCACGAATACTAGCCAGGCACTTGCCGTAAGTAACATGAACACAATATCTATCAAAGAACTCACTACAAAATGTAGCCATATACCTCTGACTTCCACAGTGGCAGTTTACACCATCCCCTGTGGATACTGTCCCAAGATTTACATAGGCATCAAAACGAGCATTGAAATACCAGTAACAGAGACGGCTTAAGGTACGCCTGTGTCCTCCACAGAGACTCCACGGGGCATTTGATGTATTGAGATGAGGGACAACTCGTTCTCACCGAACCAGACCTTAAGCAGGGGCGAGTGATTTTTTTAGTGATAAAGGAAAATTGAAAAATTATGAAAAAAATATTTTCTTACCGAAAAATGGTGCACAGTTCTGGCAACATGTTGATGTAATTAGCTTGTTTCTATCGTATATCTAAATATGATTTTCCCAAAATGTAACTTTTTTCTTCATGCTGTCATGATGGGAATTCGTGTGTTAATTTTTTCCTCCAAAAATTACGATTTTTATGATTGTGTCATTCAACTTGAGGGAGTGAGAACACCTCAGTGACCCGTGGGTTGTCAACAAGTGTTGAGGTGTCCGACATACTGAAATGTGGCGCGCCAGCACCGTAGACTTTCACAGAAAACGTAACATATGTGTAACTCAGGAATAAGTTATTGATATTATTTTCCATTTTTGGCGAAAACTATTCGTAGGAGTGTCATGATTTTTGCACACGTTATTGAGTAATGATGGTTCTACTGGCATGCACAGGGGATTTGCGGTATTATTTACCGCCTTATTTTTATTGATTTTTTTCGTCCCCAAAAATAAACATTATTTATATGCAATCTATTGACATTTACGCTCAAACGGGATTATTACCAAGATTATCTAGCCATTATCTCTCATCTGATGTCAACTAGAGCATTGTACATTTTACCAATTTTGTAGATAAGGGTGAGTTTTATGGCCTATAGAATAGGACACTATTTTTTCTACATCTTTTGAGCCAAAAAGTCACTACACAGTGTGTAGGCTTCGAAATTTAATTGAAACTGGACAAAATAATGATTTGGCCGACGATGTCTGGAAGCCTCGCTAATCGCCGTTACCGACACACAGAGCGTAACATTATCATACACGATACTCAACCAGGCGCAGCACCGCCTACCCAGCATCACAGGAGTCACATGATCTCATCGGCTACCCGTCCTCATCCCAATATATCATTCTTCAGGTCACCATGCGTCACTCACACCTCAGGTCACCATGCGTCACTCACACCTCAGGTCACCATGCGTCACTCACACCTCAGGTCACCATGCGTCACTCACACCTCACTCTCCGCCTATACATACTGTCTTTCAAGCTCTGTATGTTAGAAGTGATCAAGATCTCAGGACGGAAGTATTTTCTAATAAATAGTCACAATACCGTGACCGACTGGGACAATAATAATAATAATAATAATAATAATAATGATGATAATAATAATGATAATAATAATAACAGTATCTTTATTTCTGCCAGTACATGTACAAGGTATACAAGTACATGTACAAGGTATACAAGTACATGTACAAGGTATACAAGTACATGTACAAGGTATACAAGTACATGTACAGGGTATACAAGTACATGTACAAGGTATACAAGTACATGTACAAGGTATACAAGTACATGTACAAGGTATACAAGTACATGTACAAGGTATACAAGTACATGTACAAGGTATACAAGTACATGTACAAGGTATACAAGTACATGTACAAGGTATACAAGTACATGTACAAGGTATACAAGTACATGTACAAGGTATACAAGTACATGTACAAGGTATACAAGTACATGTACAAGGTATACAAGTACATGTACAAGGTATACCAGTACATGTACAAGGTATACAAGTACATGTACAAGGTATACAAGTACATGTACAAGGTATACAAGTACATGTACAAGGTATACAAGTACATGTACAAGGTATACAAGTACATGTACAAGGTATACCAGTACATGTACAAGGTATACAAGTACATGTACAAGGTATACCAGTACATGTACAAGGTATACAAGTACATGTACAAGGTATACAAGTACATGTACAAGGTATACCAGTACATGTACAAGGTATACAAGTACATGTACAAGGTATACAAGTACATGTACAAGGTATACCAGTACATGTACAAGGTATACAAGTACATGTACAGGGTATACAAGTACATGTACAGGGTATACAAGTACATGTACAGGGTATACAAGTACATGTACAGGGTATACAAGTACATGTACAAGGTATACAAGTACATGTACAAGGTATACAAGTACATGTACAAGGTATACCAGTACATGTACAAGGTATACAAGTACATGTACAAGGTATACAAGTACATGTACAGGGTATACAAGTACATGTACAGGGTATACAAGTACATGTACAGGGTATACAAGTTCATGTACAGGGTATACAAGTTCATGTACAAGGTATACAAGTACATGTACAAGGCATACAAGTACATGTACAAGGTATACAAGTACATGTACAAGGTATACAAGTACATGTACAAGGTATACAGACCATAGCTGACATCAGTGACATACTACTATATAGAAAGCCGCTTGTTATGCCGAGCATTTCCCGCAAATTAGGTCAGTTTTGTCCCAGGATGTGACCCACACCAGTCCACTAACACCTAGGATGTGACCCACACCAGTCCACTAACACCCAGGATGTGACCCACACCAGTCCACTAACACCCAGGATGTGACCCACACCAGTCCACTAACACCCAGGATGTGACCCACACCAGTCCACTAACACCCAGGATGCGACCCACACCAATCCACTAACACCCAGGATGTGACCCACACCAGTCCACTAACACCCAGGATGTGACCCACACCAGTCCACTAACACCCAGGATGTGACCCACACCAGTCCACTAACACCCAGGATGTGACCCACACCAGTCCACTAACACCCAGTATGTGACCCACACCAGTCCACTAACACCCAGGATGTGACCCACACCGGTCCACTAACACCCAGGATGCGACCCACACAAGTCCACTAACAACCAGGATGCGACCCACATCAGTCCCCTAACACCCAGTATGCGACCCACACCAGTCCACTAACACCCAGGATGCGACCCACACCAGTCCACTAACACCCAGGATGCGACCCACACCAGTCCACTAACACCCAGGTACCCATTTTACTGATGCGTGAACAGGGATAACAGGTTTTTTCAATAATACGTATCCTAATGTGTTCAGCCTTACCGGGGATCGATTCCAGGACCTCAGTGTGCGAGATGAATTCGCTAGCTATCGTACATAAGAGAATGAAGATTTTGGCGACGTTTCGGTTCAAATCGGACTGAAACCTAGTCATAAGTTTAATTCACCTATGTGCAGGTTATTTGTGTATTGTGTTATGTACCTTTGGGTCGTAAGAGCGGTTACATATTCGTAGTACCAAAAGTGAACATTAAAATGGTACCTACGTCTCACCTCCTGGCACTATATAAGACTCCATCCTGTCACTTCATCTCCATATTGTTTCATACCATGGAACAATGCTCTTCTCCAGACTGAGGGACTGACCACCTCAAAACTTTAAGGGTGATGGACTGATTACATCGTCTTCAAGTATCTTCTACTTCTATCAACTTTTCTGTACTCGACTGAAGAAGCCTACTGTGTAGGCGAAACGTTTCGAAATAAAGATACCTAACTGTTGCATGTGTGTCTTACCTAACGTACTGAAGAAATAACAGAGGTGCGGAGAAAGGCTGTGTGGCGCTGTAAACCTTTGTAACAGATGTTTTTATTTTCTTAATAGGTACTGACGAACTGGTTTAGAGAGACACATGAGCAAATGCTATGACATATTAGAAAACGTTTCGGTTACTGGATGCCACTTGACTCCAGGACATTTTGGTCCTGGAGTCAAGAAGGTCCCAGGAGCTATACGTCCCCACGATAAAATGTCGTAGATGCTTGCTCGTGTGCTTTTAATGGCATCGCAATGTTCGGTGGTCAGAATGTGTTGTTGGTTCCAGAGTGGCCAGAAATTACTCGAAAATTCCTTATTACTGGAGTAATTCCAGGAAAAAGTGTGGCCAGGCTGTCTAGTGTCTCCTGACATGTGTTTGATTATTATTAATAGTAGTAGTGAGGGTAGTAGTAGTAGCAGTAGTAGTGGTGGTGGTGGTAGTAGCAGTAGTAGTAGTGGTGGTAGTAGTAGTAGTGAGGGTAGTAGTAGTAGTAGTAGTAGTGGTGGTGGTAGTAGCAGTAGTAGTAGTGGTGGTAGTAGTAGTGAGGGTAGTAGTAGTAGCAGTAGTAGTGGTGGTGGTAGTAGCAGTAGTAGTAGTGGTGGTGGTAGTAGTAGTAGTAGTGAGGGTGGTAGTAGTAGAAGTAGTAGTAGTGGTGGTGGTGGTAGTAGTAGTAATAGTAGTGGTGGTGGTGGTAGTAGTAGTAGTGATGGTAGTAGCAGTAGTAGTAGTAGTGGTGGTGGTAGTAGTAGTAGTGATAGTTAGTAATAGTAGTGGTGGTGGTAGAAATAGCAGTAGTAATAGTAGTAGTAGCAGAAGTAGTAGCAGTGATGGTGGTAGTAGTAGCAGTAGTAGTAGTGTTGGTGGTAGTAGTAGCAGTAGTAGTAGTAGTGGTAGCATTAGTAGTAGTAGTGGTATTGGTAATAGTAGTAGTAGTAGTAGCAGCAGTAGTGGTGGTAGTAATCTGTCTCTTGTTCCGCTTCTACTACTACTACTCCCCCTGCTTACTACTACCACTACTACTACTAGTACTACTACTGTTACTACTACTACTACTACTACTACTACTACTACTACTACTACTACTACTACTACTATTTCCACTACCAGCATATTATCTACCACTACTCCTCCACATCCTTCTCTCCTGCTCTCTGTCCCATCCCTGTCCCCGTCTCCTATATATACTGGCTCCCTGTCCTTCGTGTGTCAGTGTGCCTTTGTAAATGGTCCAAGTCAGACTGAAACGTCGTCGTAAGGTCCTTTTATGTGCGGTTTATTTGTGTATAGTTTATTATTCTTTATTCTTAATTATTATTTTTATTATTGTTTATTTAGAAAACAATGAAGGATAAGGTAGATAAATTTCGTAACCACACCATGAAAAATACTGTAAACATATACGATACTAACGAAAGAGAGAGAGAGAGAGAGAGAGAGAGAGAGAGAGTTGAGAATGTTAGAGGTGCCTGGGGTTGGAGTCCCTGGAGGCTTGATCTTCTCTATATAAGCTAAGAACATCAGCCAAAGGTCGTGATATTTATCTAAGATAACAGGGGAACACAGTCCACTGATGGTGTCGATGTGCTGGTGATGCTGCTGGTGGTGCTGCTGGTGGTGCTGCTGGTGGTGCTGCTGGTGGTGCTGCTGGTGGTGCTGCTGGTGGTGCTGCTGGTGGTGCTGCTGGTGGTGCTGCTGGTGGTGCTGCTGGTGATGCTGCTGGTGGTGCTTCTGGTGGTGCTGCTGTTGCTGCTGCTGCTGCTGCTGCTGTTGTTGTTGTTGTTGCTGCTTCTGCTGCTGTTGCTGCTTCTGTTGCTGTTGCTGCTGCTACTGTTGCTACTGATGCTGTTGCTGCTGCTGCTGCTGCTGCCCGCCTGCTGCCGCTGCCGCGCTTGCCGCCGCCGCTGCCGCCGCCGCCACCGCCGCTACCGCCTGCCTTGCTGCCGCCGCCGATGCCGCCACCGCCGCTGCTGCTGCGCCGCCTGCCGCCTGCCTGCGCCGCTGCCTACCGGCCGCGCTGCTGCGCCGCTACCGCCTGCTGCCGCCGCCTCCGCCTCCGCCCCTGCTGCTTGCTGCTGCTGCCACGCCGCGTTGCTGTTGCCGCTGCCGCTGCGCCTGCTACCGCTGCCGCTGTCGCCGCTGCCGCTTGGTGATGCTGCCACAGCTGCCGCGCGCTTGATGCTGCTGCTGCTGCGCTGCGCGCTGCTGCTGCTGCCGCTGGTGCCGCTGCACTTGCCGCGCTTGCCGCTGCCTACCCAGCAACGCTGCTGCTTGCCTGTTGCGCGCCGCTGTTGCTGTTGCGCGCGCTGCTGCTGCCACCGCCGCGCCGCTGCCACCGCCGCCGCCGCCTGCGCTGCCTTACGCTGCCGCCGCCGCCGCTGCTGCGCAAGCCGCGAACCACGCTGCCGCTGCTGCCGCTGCCTGCCTGCCTGCCTGCTGCTGGTGGTTGCTGCGCGGTTGCTGCTTGCCGCGCTGCACTGCCGCTGTTGCCGCCGCCGCTGCCACTACCGCCGCTGCCGCTGCTGCTGCTGCTGCTGCTTGCCGCTGCCTGCTGCCTACCGCTTGCGTTGCATGCGCTACGCCGCTGCCGCTGCCGCTGCCTACTGCTGCCTACCGCTGCTGCTGCTGTTGCGTAGCGCGCGCCGCTGCTGCGCCGCTGTTGTTCCGCTGCCGCGCTGCGCTGTTGTTGCTGCTGCTGTTGTTGCTGCTGCTGCTGCTGCTGCTGCTGCTGCTGCTGCTGCTGCTGCTGCTGCTGCTGCTGCTGCTGCTGCTGCTCTCACGATCAATACACCCCATAACTCATCAATCCCACAACATAATAAATTATCCTCCTCCATTAATTACAACTGATACATTATTCACTTAAGCTCTAACACTGACCAATATAGAGGCTTTCGACAGAGCACCTGTCATTATTTTTGAGGAAATACTACACCCATAGAGACCATAGAGCACCTGTGGAATGAGAGGCAAGATGACTCGCGATATCGAAATAACACAGCATCAAGCAAATCACTGAGTCGATAGGATTCAAACCCATGGTAATAATCATATATAATTCACGGGAAGGGTTGTATATTGTTCCAGGCACAATACCGTGACTGGAACAATACACAAACATGTGCAACTGCACATGTGCAACTCTTGGGTATCTTTATTAAGGAAACGTTTCGCCACACAGTGGCTTCATCAGTCCATACACAGAAAATTTGAAGAACAGGAGGAGAATGAGGTAATCAGTCCCTCAACCTTGAGTCGATGTGGTCAGTCCATCTATCTTGAGCACGACCTACTTGGGGACGACCTACTTGGGCACGACCTACTTGGGGACGACCTACTTGGGGACGACCTACTTGGGGACGACCTACTTGGGCACGACCTACTTGGGCACGACCTACTTGGGCACGACCTACTTGGGGACGACCTACTTGGGCACGACCTACTTGGGCACGACCTACTTGGGGACGACCTACTTGGGCACGACCTACTTGGGCACGACCTACTTGGGCACGACCTACTTGGGCACGACCTACTTCCACATTGGACAAATGTGACACCACCTATGACTGCTGCACCTCTCCTGCCATACGGTTTATAAGCTGCTTCTCCGCTCATATGCCGTATTCTACTCAAGATTGATGGACTGAACACATCGACTCAAGGTTGAGGGACTGATTACCTCATTCTCCTCCTGTTCTTCAAGTTTCTCCTTTGTATGGACTGATGAAGCCACTGTGTGGCGAAACGTTTCCTCAATAAACATACCCAAGAGTTGCACATGTGTCTAATTTATCAACATGTCGGCTCTCTGAACCATTCATCTACAACCCGCACATAAAAGAGAGAAGCTTACGACGACGTTTCGATCCGCCTTGGACCATTTACAAAGTCACAGTGTGTGATTTTGTAAATGTGCGGGTTATTTGTGTAAAGGCGATATTTCTCTTGGGATGTCTATCCTCAGAGACTGCAGTTCCTAAGTAACAGTAACTCCAGTGCTACTTTACGGACACCTTTGATGCTACCGTAGCTACTGAACCCAGGGTGGAACGCCTGGAGTAAGATTTCGTTCGGATTTTTAATCCAGCAGGGTTAGCCACCCAGGATAACCCATTAAAATCAGTGCGTCATCGAGGACTGTCTTACTAAGGTCCTCAATCTTGTCCCCCATGATGCTACCCACACCAGTCGACTAACGCCCAAGTACCTACTTGCTGCTAGGTGAACAGGACAACAGGTGTAAGGAAAAGTGTCGAAATGTTTCTACCACGCCGGGAATCGAACCCGGGCCTTCCGTGTGTGAACCGAGAGCCCAGGTAATTACAGTGCATATCATAATGCATGAAAGCCATCTTGTGTGATGAATTATGACAGGGTAGCATAACCAGCTTGTGTTTACACAGTGGTATAGCTGCACAGTGGGGCCAGGAGCTTGGACTCGACCCCTGAAACCTCAACTAGGTGAGTACAGTACCAGCGATCTCACTGCTTATACGACTATTTTAGCTTTTGTTAAGTTTACTAACCTTCACAGAGGTCACTGGGTTATAGAAGTTGTTGGGGTTATATTATTCTTTTATTAACATAACAGACGTCTCCCACCAAGGCAGGGTGACTCGAGAAAGAAGAAATACTTTCATCATCATTCACTCCATCACTGTCTTGTCAAGAACGTGTCACATCTCTACCCCTCCTTCAGGGTGCAGACACTGTACTTCCCACCTCTAGGACTCAAGTCCGGCTATATGGTTTCCCCTAATCCCTTCATAAATGTTGCCTTGCTCACACTCCAACAGCACATTGTCGTAAAAAACCATTTGCCACCACTCGCTTCTAACTCTATCACGCATACTTGCTGGAAGTCTAAGCTCCTCGCCCACAAAACCTCCATTACACTCCCCCTCCCAATAAACCACGAAACAGGCGGGAATTGTGCCCATGGCAATTGAGTCCTGAAACTCACTCGCCGTGGTTCAATCCCCGCCCGTACCTTGGTTTGTTTGCAATCGTGTTATTACGATCATCTGAGATATCTTGATATATAATCATTTGATATCCATAAATTTGACTCTTGTTGCTAGACTGTATGTTGTGTCAGTGTGGATAGTCAGAGTGGACACGTGTGATACGTAGGTTGTCAGAGTGGACACGTGTAATAAGTAGGTTGTCAGAGTGGACACGTGTAATAAGTAGGTTGTCAGAGTGGACACGTGTAATAAGTAGGTTGTCAGAGTGGACACGTGTAA
>NC_091383.1:7500931-7503431 GCF_038502225.1 Cherax quadricarinatus
ATAACGTACCTCAGAGAAAACTCGTTCTCCCCTGGAGCTGTTTGAATATTTTCTCCCTCCTAATTCTATATGTTTATTATTCTATGTGAACATTTATTAATAAACAAAATACATTTACAGAAAAAAAACATAAACATGAATACAATGGCACAATGTATCAAAGATGATGAATTTCCTCCAGCTCCTCCGGAGGCTGGACGTGAGCCTATGCAGCAAGCATTTCTCTGGATGGCGACGCTGAGGCGCTGGAACGTGAAAGTGGCTGCCCTTGGGTCCCTGGTGGTGCGATGAGTCTGGAACCCACCCTTTAAGGAAACGTGGCATTTTTTTCCCATGATCCCAAGGTCTCCGATCCCACTGGGACAAATTGATACTGCTGGCTAATGTCCCTGTACTTGCTGATCTTGTACTCTCCCTGTGGTCAGCAGCTCCTCCCGTCGCCCCACACTGCGACGGATAGGTGTCAGCCAGTGTGACACACAGGTATAGTCCCATGCTAAGAGCTTGCCATTCTTCCTTCCAAGGATAGATGGTGATCCCGTCGGGCGGTTTGCTGGGTTGGGTGGGTATTGTTTGCTTGCAAGTGATCGCTCCTCTCGGCAGGGCATCCAGCTGTAGCAAGGGTTCTCTTTAATGATGTCGTTGACCTCATTGTGTCTTGCATGCCAGCCCTTGGTTTTGAACAGTTAAGACCATGTAGACCGTATTGGTTACTGCTTGCACTTCGCCGCAAATACACATATATTCTGTGTGAATTGGGGCAGCAAGGCAGCAGAGCCACTGCAATACGGAGGGTCTTAGGGTCGAGTCGTTCCCCATTGCCGATATGGGAACTGTTTGGAGGAAGTCCCCGAGTGAGGTGCACTCACAGCCTGAGACGGGCAATCTCCCATCTGATGTTGCAGCCCTGAGCATGTTGGCAAGCACCTTTCAGCAATTGGGCTATCCCAGCTTGACTGTTTGTGAGCCAGTGCTGCACTAGGGTTTGGTGCTGGAGCAGCAAGAGTCTCCCATTCGGTGATGGCACTGACATAGCTAGGTCTTCATTCCCTGCTGAGTCACTGAGGGTGTCAGGAAGAATTTGTCTTATCAACTCGTTTGATGCAATGGAAGAGGATAGGAAAGCTGGTAGAGCAATCTGGGAGGGATCTGCGTACCTAGCCCTCCAAGCCTGACCGGAAGTGAGGCTTGCAACCACTGTCCATCGTCAAGGGAAAGATTCAATACACTCTCTAGCATGGCCTTCAGAGAGAGTCATATTCCTTGAGTTTTGACTGCTGAAGGCTGGGGAGCATCTCAGAAAATAGATAAGTTTTGGCTGACAGCACCTGGTGAGTAGGTAAAAGGGGCGTCGTGTGTGTCAATGTCTTTCATCCTGCTTTCCATCGTCCGGAGGTCTGGAGATTTTTCTTTTTTCCCAGGACCAGATCGATGGCATTGACCCTAAGAGGAGCACCGAGGAGAGTGCTATTGGCTGACAATGGCTCGTGCTCCTGGTAAAACGGTACTGATATTCTGTATCAACTGTTGATTGGTAGAAACTATTTCACATTTGGTGGGGTTTAAAGAAAGGCCCAGGCTTTCTCCCATGTCTTTAATTTTACTGATGTCCTCCAGGAGAGATTCTGTTGTGCCAGCTAGGGTACCGTCGTCCAGGAACCAGATATTGAGCTCGCTGGAGAGTGCCTCCGTGACTTCCTTGATGACCAAACAAAATAGAAAGGGGGCGAGAGGGACCCCTGTTGCACGCCCTCACACGAGTCAATTTCATGGTCCCCAAACAATAGTTTGGAAGTCACACTTTAACACGATTCTATGAAGGGATAAAGGGAAGGGAAGTTTCGATAAACTGCTTGGAGAGCAGCATCCCTTCTGACTGAGTTGAAAGCATTGGCAAAGTCCAATTTGACCAAGGCTTTTTCTTATAGGACATGTTTTTTGATATATACTGTGCTGGGTGTGGGCAGCTGCTTCACAGCCCTGCTGAACGCCGAAACCGAGCTGAGTTGGTTTCAGCATTGCAGCAGCCTCTCTTGACTCACCCTCTTACTTGCAGCCTTGGCGACTAGGCGCCGAAGGGTGTTACCCACTGCAATGGGCCTGATTCCGCCATCCTTTGCGGAGGGCACACAATGAGGCACCAAAGAAAAAGGGTCTTGATGGCCTCTGGGACACCGCCAGCCAGGCACAGGTTGGAAAAAAAATTTGGTGAGTTCAGACAGCAGCCTCTCTGAAACCTCACCAAGTGCTGGATTGAGTATTTGTTTTAAGTGCTGAGGCCTTAAACCGGTGAAACCTCCTGCTGAACCTCAGGAAATGACATAAGCAGCTATACACACAGCATCCTGTAAGGTTAGATGTTCTTCGCCTGCTGCAAATGTCAGGAGGTCACTGTTGGTACTGGGAGCCCTGGGTGATGTTTGTCCTTCAGAGCTTGTGCCGCTGCTGACGTCCTTGGGAGCGATGGTATCTCACTGGTTATAAAGTCTCAAAGCTCCAA